>NW_012148719.1:1214733-1248967 GCF_000956105.1 Propithecus coquereli
TTGATTTTTGTAGCTGGATAATGAAAATATACAACTTTCCAAGTTTTCCTCTCAACGATTCTGAGAGCTGATTAATTTTGTAGAACAGGTTAGAGTTTTGTTAAGAAAAATTCCAGTTTTTGGTGTTTCAGTTCAGTGCCACAGTCATGGGTCCAGATCTGTAGGCTTCCGCTTAGCTACGGCAATGGATGACTAATATTCTTAATCTTCTTTGGTTGGTCCTGCACAGGAGGCCTGATAAAACAGTTTGACTTGTATAAAAATACAAATAACATTGGGTCGTAATACTCAGATATCGTGTAGCCAATAGATAAAAATTAATTTCATATAGTTCCTAAGCAGTTACTAAACAGGACAGCTTTTGGTCACTACGGACCTGGACTAAAGTGGCATTTATCCACTTTGATTACGATTTCTTTTACAGTACATTTTATTAACAAGCCTTCTAAATGTTAATCTGATTCCAGACCTAATTAAACGGTTACAGCTAAGAAAAAAATGAAAACAAAGCAAAACGAAAAATCCAACTATCTCTGGAATATGTAATTAGGGTAAATTTTTTAAAAAGTTGAAAATTAGGGTCAATAGTCACCATGTAGTGAACACGGACTGGCTGCTGGGCTTATCCTACCTAAGCACTTTAGATGCGCTATCAAGTTGAGAAACTGAGGCTCAGTGAGGGTGATCACTTAGTCCAGGTCACAAAGCTAGTTAGCAGAAAACTAGGATTTGAACTCAGTTGTACCCGATATACCACAGTTTTAACTGCCATATGCCATATACTACCTCCTCTCTTTATCGATAGCAGCATTTTGGTGGCTAAGGTAGCACAGTTAGCTAAACAAGTAACACTTTAATACCCAGAAAACACGCTTAGGTAGGTGCACTCTTGCATAATTTCTAAGTATCAGTCTTTTCCAGTTTGCTTTTTCCCTATAGTACACTTGAAATTATCCTCTGTGTTGAATTCTGAATGTCTTACAAATCTTTGTGCATCCCTGTATTGTACTTTGTCCACTTAAAGTTTATTTCTCGTGCTAATTATAAGTACATTTTAATTACCTTTTGATTTTGGCTGATTCTTTTTAGAAAAGTATCTTTTAGGGAAAGCATTTTCAAGTTCTAAATATGACCATTTCTTTAATTAAAGTTATTATTGCCTTTATTATATGTAACATAGACTTTTAAAGCATGAGTCCCCAAACCTGGGTTTCCTAGAATTCCCCAATCCTCAAGAAATCCTGAAATTATATGTAGAAATCTACAAGTGTACGAATCTATGCAGGGGTAGAAATGTGAAGATAGCCATAGCTGTCATTAGATTGTTGAAAGAGTCCATGACTCAAGTGTAGTACCAGATGGATTATGGCACTAAACTACTGTCTGGATTTCAATGCTTCTTTGTACTGTATTCCTTGCCACACTGAGCAGAGGCCCAGAGTTAAGACTTGGGCCGAGTCCCTGCCCACCTGCCAGGGAGCACCATGCGGCATGCTCAGATGTGCTCCCAGGTGCTCAGGGAACCCCCAGTCACCCCTGGTAGAAGTACACGATTGAGCTGCATTTCCCTAACTTTGGTAGACTCACCGTGTCTGAGTTATTTCTTTGTGAGCCCAAAAGAAGATTCAACACACTGACCCTACCTCCTTTCCATTGTCCATCACTCCTGCGTTCTCTGGCTCTCCCCACCAGCCTAGACTCAGTCCAGCTGCAATCACTCCCTTCTTCCTGTCCCTCTGTGGCCTTCACCTGGCACCACCCCTAACCTAGCTGGGTGACACCTGACTCACTACCTCCTCTGCTCTGGATCCTGAACATGCTCAAAGACAAACATCAAACCATGTTGATGGTTCTCACCTGAATACACCACCACTCCCCTCCAGTGGGCTCAGCCCTGCAGGGCGATCCCATGCCGGGGATGGGCAGCCCACATCTACTCCTCAGTCCTTAGCTCCCTGGACCCTCCTCAGACTCGACCAAGAACCAAAGAAGTCAACCCAACTGGATCTGTCCCCATCCATTCTGCCTTTGCTTTCGTTAAAATGTTAAGATGTAAACAGGCCCCTGTCTCTTTGACACCACTAAATCCATTCCTTCTCCCATTGGCAAGAACCTTACAACGATCCCCTCTCTCCCCTACACTCACAATTTATGCAATCCTTCTGGGGCATTCTCACCAGCATTAAAACATGCTTTAAAATCTCTTCTCTGAAAGGAAATAAAGTGAACAATCTCTTTCTCTCTCTGTCTCTCTCCTTCTCTCTCTCTCTCTCTCTCTCTCTCTCTCAGACACACACACACACACTCTCTCTCACTCTCGGTTCTACCCATTTTTCTCTCTCTGCCCACACTTAGAAAAAAATTCATAGAAATGCCTACAATAATACCAATGATAATATATTAATGATGATAGCAAACACTTGTATGTCAGGTACTGTTTTAAGCATTTGGCATATATTAACTTAATTACTCCCCACAACAATCCCATAATTGTTAATAAAGCAAGGGCTGTTATTATCTTCATTTTACATTTGAGCAAACTGAGTCGCTAAGAGGTTAAGTCCAAGATCACATCAGCCAGGACCCAGGTGACTCAGACTTGAACCAAGGTAGCTCCCACTCTAGACTGCACACTGCACTGTCTCTGTGAATTTTTCCTCCACTTCACATCTGCATTTCCTCACCTTCATTTTCTGGCAAATCCATTAAATCAGGGTTTTGGTGCCCCACTCCCCAAACCCAGCGCTGCAAAATCCAATGGATTCTAATATCCCAAGTTAAATTTATCAGAAAATCTTGTGCCTTCAGTATATCCCCAATTTGATGACATCTCATGAGCCCCCATCCTGCTGACTTAGTACACAGTCAGATCATTTTCTTGAAGCCTAGACAACTGCGATGCCTCCCAGAGAGTGTCCCTACCTCTGGCTGGTCCTTTACAGTCCATTTTCTCTAGAAGCCACAGGATCCTTTTAAAACTTACATCTGATAAGGTATCCCATACTGTCCAAAACCTTTAATGTACTCCGATCCCATTTATAGCAAATTCAGAGTCTTAACAATGAACTACAGGGCCTCCAAAAGATATGGTCCTTTGCTAAATTTCCTGCCCAACTGCTGCCCTGTTCTTCAGGCCCTGGGCTATCAAGCCACCCCAGCTTGCTTGCTTTAGTTCACATATACCAGCCAGGTTTGTGCCTCAGGGCCCTTGCACTTCCACTCCCAACAGCTCCAAGACTGTTTTGTAGATATTTGCTAGATTACACCCATCTCTTACTCAGGTCTCTATTCAGACATCACTTCCATAGAAAGGACTTCCTTGACCACCTTGAGTAAAGTAGTACATCTCTTCATTCTCAACCTCCTTACCTTGCTTTATTTTCTGCAGAAACTTTTATCTACTTATGATTGTATCTATTTCCTTAATGTTGCTTTCTCTGACAGCTACCTAAGCTCCAACAGAACAGAAACTGTGTCTGGAACAGTGCTAAGTCCATGGTTGATGCTCAATGTGTATTTTTTGAATAAAGGCTCTTAATGACCTAAATTGTGATTTTGTGTAACCAGAGATTTTTAATAATATGCAAAATAAATATTTATAAATTAAAAAGCATATTTAATGGACATCCTATTTTCAGTAATCCTGTGATGTCATTTGAAATGTTTCTGTGTGTGACAAACCACAGAATATTTCCACAGTGAATATTTTATTTTTCATATATTCACTTTTGGGGGATTTTCTGTAACTCACGATCAGAATATTTTAGTATACCATATTTTACTCTGAATGGATAACGTGTTTCCTCTCTCTATAAAGCTGTGAGGCCTGCTTCAGCAGGCTCCCGAATGGAAGCTGCAGATGCACATTCACTGAGCGATTTTTTTAGAACAGTAATCAGATTTGAAACGGAAATGATGCCCAGTGGTTTTGACCATTCTACATGGAGTTTACATCCCCGCTCATTAGTCATAGACATCGCTCAATTGCATTCAACTCGCATAGTCCGCTTACAAGACGAGCAAATATCAAAAGGAAATTAAACTTGATGTTCAAATGCAACATTTTTTGTAACTCTTTTTTTTTCCTTGGTTTTTGGAAATTCAGTTGACAGGTTTTGGCAGGAAAAGAGTTGTTCTTTGGGAATATTAATGTATTTCACTTTCACTCACATAAAGAAAGTTGCTTTAGTTTTTTTTTTCCCCCCACTAGATTTCTTGTTTATCTAAATATTGGTGCCCTCACACAAACTGGCAACTATGTCATGGTTTTAAAAAACCTCTGTGGGTGAGAAAATAGTACGGAATACTAAACACTCAATTAGCTGCAGAACTGAAAAGGGAACTATACTAAAGCAAAACCCTAAATAGGCACTGTTTAATCTTCAAAAATTCTGAAAGTGACACCAATTCCTAAGATCAGAGAAACAGAATTTTACATAGGTTTATGTAATCTACTTTTGAGTTTGATAAACATGAAGATGTCTTCAAAAATCTTATGCAATAAATTATATTTTCTAAGTTGAAAATTTATACACATTGTCCCTTTTTCCTCAAATAAATGCAGTGCTTAACAATACATTCTAAAGATGAGTTTTATCATCTTTCTAATACATGTAACATAAAACTAAAATGGTAATGAATCCACCACCAAGCAAAAGAAATACAAAGCAGTTTAAGCAATCAGAAAAACTGACATTAAAAAATGGAGACTTTACAAAACAGTGGTTTTCTACACAGGTGTGTTGCTGCATTAAAAAGAAATGTAGGCTGGGCACAGTGGCTCACACCTGTAATCCTAGTACTCTTGGAGGCTGAGGTGGGAGGATTGCTTGAGCTCAGGAGTTTGAGAGCAGCCTGAGCATTAGGGTTGATTTTTTGAGGAGTGTTGTCCCGGTTCTTTGGCTCCTGGCTTGGAATAATCACAAGCAGGGCCAGTGCAATGGGGAGATGACAGACACGAGCAACTGACACAAGCAGCTTTTACTGCAGGCCTGTCAGCACAGAATAGAAAGTGAAAGCACATTTCCTGAGGGGAAATGGGTCTATCTCTGCAAGTGGAGAAGACACTGGGCTTTTCCCACACTTCTACTTTCATGTCTACACCTCATGCTAAAGGGTGGGAAAAGGGTGGAGAGCTCTTAGAGCTAAGTGTCCCCCAATATTATAGGGTAACTTCCAGGGGTTGCCATGACATTTGTAAACTGTTATGGTGCTGATGGGTGTGATTTTTACTATGTTAATGTATGTTAATGGGGAAAAGGTCACCTTTGGATTCGAGCTTCTGGTTTCTGCACATGCTCCTGGCCGGGAAAAGTCCCTAACCTCAAGTTCCTGCTGTTACGGGTTTGGTTCTAAATGCTCATTGTCCTCCTCCTCATTTTTGCCCTCCTCCTCTTTTCCTGTGGTTAACACTGCCCACCTACACCTGTCCCTAATAAGAACAAGAGTGAGACCCCATCTCTACTAAAAACAGAAAAATTAGCCAGGCATAGTGGCATGCGACTGTAGTCCTTCCTAGCTATTTGGAAGGCTGAAGGCAGGAGGATTGCTTGAGCCCAGGAGTTTGAGGTTGCTGTGAGCTATGATGATGTCACTGCACTCTACCCAGGGTGACAGAATGAGACTCTGTCTCAAAAGGAAAAAAAAAAAAAAGAAAATAAAAAAGAAATGTAACCTTCAATTTTTGTCATTTGCAGACATTGTGTCTATAATAAAGATTGTTATGTCAAATCAGTATTACGCTCCATAGAACAGCCCCTGCGTTCAACGCTATGGATGCCAGCACAGAGCTCTGGGATCATCTCCATGCTTTGCCCAGGTGATGATGGTAACTAGGCAAAGCTTGAAGGTTCAAACAACAGCCACCAAGCCAGAGACAAATAGCTTGGACTTACTCCTAACGCTACGACCTTCTCCATCATGCCTGCACATATCGCTATTTAAGAAAGTCCCGTAATCATTGCAAAAGTGATTTAAATTATGGTCTTATCAACATAAGACATTGTGATAATGAGTTCATAAAAAATGGAAGTAATACAACTGAAAAGAAAAAGACAGGAAATGTGAGGGAACAGATTGTCCTGCTTCAGAGACGGGAGAAATAAAGACCACATACACACACACACACACACACACACACACAGACACACACACAGACACACACACACACAAATGTAATCAACATTTTTCTAGGTAATTTCTCCCCAGAGATTTCTGAGCATGAAGCTTGGCTCACAGCACTGCCCGCTCATACCTGCTCTAAAGCAGAGGCGAGCTTCCTAAAGCTCAGCCCCTCTGCCCCAGCCTTTGTGGTCGTGATTCAAAGCACAGTGAAGACGCCTGATTATGCCATCTCCCAGCATCTCCCAGTTCAAAGCCCTTCGCAACAAGACAAAGGCCATGGTCAGCCCAGGTGGAAACTGGGCCCCCGACACCACACTCTGGTGGTATCCTGGTCTGTCCCCCCCACTCCACACACCTGCAGCTTCCATGCTGGATAACTTCATCATACTTTTCCTTTTGCATGGAACTCACCATGAGCATCACTTAGGAATCGCCTCTTCTCCAATCACTTCACGCCGTTTACTCTAGAAAGCCTCCCCCTCCTGCCCACACTGACTGCTCCCGCTGGGACTTCCACGACATCAGTGCCTGGCGCTTTCACATCATGTGTTACAGGACTGAGATTGTTGATCTGTCATTTTCCCACAGACATCCCCAAGTTTCTCCAAGACGCAGACATGTCTTACTCATCTTGGTAATTTCAGAGTTACTGCAGTGTTTGCTGCGGAGAATCTTTGTTGACATAATGAAGGCATAGTTGCATAACAACATTATGTAATAAGCATTTATGAATTGCCTCCAAAAAGATTGGTGATATAAATGCACTATCCCACACAAGAGTTTCACTGAAGTGTCATTTCTATACATACATATAAAAAGAGCAAAGCTACACTTGGTTGATTCATGTTTTCAATATATTATGGAACTGTTCTATGATATGCATTTTGTGTGGCTTCTTGAATGCATTTATTAAGTAAGCTTTTTTCTTTCTTTTTTTTTTTTTTGAGACAGAGTCTCACTGTGTTGCCCAGGCTAGAGTGCCGTGGTGTCAGCCTAGCTCACAGCAACCTCAGACTCCTGGGCTCAAGCGATCCTCCTGCCTCAGCCTCCCGAGTAGCTGGGACTACATACAGGCATGCACCACCATGCCCAGCTAGTTTTTTCTATATATTTTTAGTTGTCCAATTAATTTCTTTCTATTTTTAGTAGAGACGGAGTCTCGCTCTTGCTCAGGCTGGTTTCGAACTCCTGAGCTCAAACAATCCGCCCGCCTCGGCCTCCCAGAGAGCTAGGATTACAGGCGTGAGCCACCGCGCCCGACCAGTAAGCATTTTTCATTTGAACAGTTATAGAATAAAAAGTACCTTATTACAAATGAGAGGTTTAAAAATGTGCATGGTATAGAACAAAACCTACATCCAAAGTCAAATAAATTTTTACACAGTGTAGGTGTTCCTTTTTGGCAAATAATGAAGTACACATATGTAGTTTTTTAAAAAAATAAATATTTAAGACATTGAGAAAGTCTGTATGTACACGTCCTCTGTATATGGAGATGCTACACGAAGGCTACAGGGCAGTTTGTTCAAAGAAACAGATGTAAATTTAGAGACCAGAAGGCCGAAAGTAACATCATCTTTAGTTCTGTGGGCAGATGTGGTCATCTGTCAACTATTTATGTCTGTGACATAGTTTATTTCATGGATACATGAGGCACAACTTTAGCACATGTGATTTATTTCTGATTTTTTTCCCCCCACACACTCTGGCTCTTAAATTCAAAGCAGCTCAAAAGTCAACAAGTCACATGATTTATGATGATGAACTGAGTGGAGACAGGTAACTAGTCACTCTGCAATCAGTGAGGAACAGGCAAGAGGTCAGTCACTGTGCTCTTACCTTTCCCTCTAAGCATCCCTGTTCAGAAAGGATTCTGAATGAACCTGCTTTGAACCTGCCCCTCCCCAGAAAAGGAAACCTCACATCCTGACAACTTGCTGAGAGCAACTAATGAGGCTCATAGTTGATACATTAATTTTACTCAAATAAGTCACAAATGATGTTGACTCTTCCCTTCTCTATTAGACAAGGAAAATATCAGATGACAAAGATAATTCTCCTCAAATTCCAAGATTTTAAAATCACTCAGTTTTTCTTCTGTACTAAAAATAAATGTTTCAGAAAGGTCTTGTCAACTTCTACCTTGAGAATGAGATGCTCCAGTGTCCTCCAACCCACCCCTGCCCAGTTGACCATGTGCACTCAGAGAAAAGAACCATACTTTTTGCATACTATTCCATTGTTATAATTATAAACGCTGCCAAACGAAAGATTAACATAATAAAAGTGAAGTAAAAAACTCTAAAGTTGCTTGGACCATTAGGAAATGGGCTGAAACAGTGACAAAAAATAAGTTTCTGTAGGAGACAGTGGTAGTTTAAAGAATATAATATAGACTCCTGGGTTCTCTACCCGGGTAATCAATCAGTTTATCACTTTCTTTACAGTAACAGAAGAAACTTTTTCAAGGGCTTTTTTTGAATTAAGTATGTGGGGTATCTATGAACATTGCTTAATCTCTAAATCTTAATAACTTAATTAAAAGCCTAAATGAGACTAGCTTGTCATTACTCAATCTAAATAACGACATGGTTTTTAACAGTCCTTACTTTTTTTTCAGTGTTCTAACATTTTTATTAATATTTTATTGTATTTTCCCCTAAAAGATAAATTTCAAACATATTGGTTTCTAGTCTCCAAAAAAAATTGGGCATTTGCAATTTGCTATGCCACTCCTCTGGCACATCTTTGCACTTCAAGATTTATCGAATTATATAGGTTCTGTTTTCTTTCCTTCCCCCTCCCCATCCTGCCTTTCAACAGATCTACAGGTTTCTGCAGATCTTCCAGGGGGAACACAGAAGAAAGAGATGCAAAAGAGCTTATACTTGAAATTGGCTTGGAAGGACGATCTGAATTTTCCAGAAGTAAAAAGGGGCTGCGGCATTTCGGTGAAGAGAAGTGTATGTGAGTCAGTAAGGAAGCCTGAGCAGGTGTGGCATTCTGGAGAACGGTGGTGCTCTGGATCCCGTGGACGGACAGAGAGGGAGGGAATAGATCAAGGCTCAAGGTAAGACGAAATTGTGAAGTCTTGCTTACAGAGTGTGGATTTGGATTTTCTTCTGTAGGCAACAGGACACCAGCAGAAGTCCCTAAGAAGTGAAATGACACGATCAGATGAATTTTGAGGATGGTGTTTTTGGTGGCACTTAGGAGAATGTCTAGGGCCTAGAAAGTTGGGGTCAGTGAGACCAGGTGGGGGCTCCTCGACCTTCCCCCTTGAAAGATGAGGAGGACACGCAAGAAGGTACAGGCAGTGGGGATGGGCAGGAAGTCTAGGTGAGTGGGATATTCTGGAGGTAAAACTGATGGCCAGTTTATCACGACTTGTATGGGTGAGAGAGGGAGGACTTGAAGAGGATGCCAATGTCTCTAGCTTAGGAAACAGAGATCCAGGACAGGGTGCGGGACCAAGGCAGCAAGACGGATGCACGGTCTTTGGTTATGGGATGTAATGGGCTCTCTTTCCGACATGTTGGGTTTCAGGTGTCTGAAATAATTATCCAATTGGTGCAAATAAGACACTTAGGAGACGAACCCGGTATTAGGGATCTAGAGCTGGGCAGGGGAGCAATGGCCAGGTAAGCAGATGTCATCAGGAAATTCTGACTAGCAAGTGGCAAGGTCTCAGAATCAGAATGCCAGTCCGCAGGGAGGAATGGCCATCAGCACATCAGGGTAAGGACCTTGCCTTAAGGGTGCAGTGGGGCGCAGGCCCAGGGAAGCATGCCGTGGCCTGCTCATTAGAGGTGGGGAACTAGATGGACACTGGTGGAAGCCTGGCCCTCGGTGACAGGTGGAACAGCATGAGGTTGATGCTAGGCCCTTGGAATACTGAGCTGCTCTGTCTTAGATGTTTTCTGACGATGGTCTGGGTTGACTATAGGATTGAACCTGCTGGTGTGGGGAGAAGTGACCTGGGCAGGCCCTGTTTATCCTTTTCTCACGCTTATGTGCCAAACACCATAATGACCCAAAACAACTCTAAATGATATTGCACCAACCACTTTGCAGGTGACCTTCCCCATCAGATGGAAATCCTGCTGTGATGCTCCCTGTGTGTACACAGTAGAATATTTTCTAAGCCACAGCCTTGCATAGCATTCTCCACGTCACCACTTGAAACACAGTAGGGAAAACCTTAAAGGCCACGTTTTAGTAAGTCATCGTATGTTCATTTTTTGTCGATGGTTACCAAAGAAACTTTCCCCACCAACCACAATGACCGTCGGAAGAAAGGCTGTCCTCCACCTGTGTTCACAGCCCGGGGAGTGTCTGAGACTATTTCCCTTGGCTTCTCTCTCTCTAATAATAAGGCAGAAACTAAACGGTGTCTATCCTAACAAGGTCGGGGCACATCAGGTTACTGGCAAGGCAGAATTCTGGCTTTCTTGAAAAGACGAAATGCCCAAGTCTTCTCAGCCTGAGGGCAGCCTGCCACCTCCAGGACAGTGTGCCATTGAAGGTGGACGGGTAACAGGGTGGGAAGTGTATAGTTGGCCCATTGTTTAAAAGGAACTCCAGACATCCTTATTTGCTGTGTATTAATTGAAAGAAACTGTTTGTTTTGTGGCTGAAATAGCTTGCTTCTGGAATTTGCTAAGAGATGGGTGCTGATTTCTCAGAAAACTCAAGGCCAAGTTTAATTTTTCCAGCTTTCAACCTAGTGTATTATCCTTTTTTCTAAGGAGTGAAAGCCCTAAATGGAAATCAAAGTCTGCAGTGCAAGAACAACCCTCTTTGCCTGAACTGGTGTTTGAGGAGAGCTGAGACTCTCCACTCCCTTTCTTATTTCTGAGAAACTGGTTCAAAGGTCAAGCCTAATGGAATGCTTCAGAAGTTTTACTTTCCCTTGCAGGCTTAATGAGAGGCTCAGAGCTTGACCCAGTGAATTTTAGATTATGAAGCACTCCTAGTTGCTAAAGGAATTTCCATGGTTTTTCTCTCCATAATAATCATATATAGACCAAAATACAGTGCCTTGATATTGCATTAAACCAACACACCTACACATCCATGCATATATACATATTCTTCATTTCCTGTGACCCTAAAGTTGTTAATTTTTTTCTTTTGGGTTGAGTTACCATCATGGGCATTAATACACAACTGATTAAAACACACACAATTATTAAAGCATATAAATTTTGATATGCAATTATGAAACATTAAACATAATTTTGTTGAAAACATATCTTTGAGTGAGTGTGGGTTTTTAAAAATTAGTTTATGTACCCATGGATGAACGCTACTTATTGCTAGAATGAGACAAGTTGGTGTCAATCCATTTCTATCTTTGCTTTTTATAGATGCAAGAATTGAGAACCTTAGTTCATGTAAATATGCAGTGAGGTTCTGGAGGAGTGAGAGGCTGGCCTTTATCTGTGAAGAGCGTGGAGAGAAACTGTGAACGGATGTGGAGAGGAGACTCGGGGAAGAGCAGAAAGACACTGGGAAGATGAGCATCTTGAAACTGATTGTCAGCACCCCTCCCCGCCAGGGCACACCACCTCGGCCTGGAAACTGCTGGCCTAGAAGTTAAGGGGTCTAAATCCTATCTAAACACCTGAGGCACCCTGAGGACAGAGCGGGCATCACTGCCACCTCCTGGGTGTGTCTGGCTCCCCATCTCCTCCCACACGAGGGCTCTGATGAGCTGTGTGCACCCCACCAATCCCTTGCTCCCTGACAGCTCAGCCCCAGAGAGAGAGTGCTAAACTCCATAACAGTGTGTGACAAACGTGAGGGCCTTTTGCAATGAGGCAGAAGGAAAAGGGCTCGGCAACACTGACCTTCAGATCAGAGCTTCCTAAACTTAAACGAAACGAATCATCATTGGGGGTTCATGTTAAAACTGATTCTGATCAGTTGGTGGGGAAGGTGCAGGGAGTAGGGGCTGGGATTCCGCATTTCTAACAAGGAGCTCCAAGCTGCAAGGGGACGTGGAGGCATCACCTGGGATGCCTTTTGGCTGCAGTGAATGGCCGTGCACCTGTCTGCGTGCTGGTGAGGTGTGCGTGGCTGAATGCTCCGAGGAGTGTCCACCTGTTCGTTAAGGAGCTCACGCAATGCACCGTCCCAGTCGTCGATGACTGACGACGTAGCACGAAGTGCCTCTCTGTGTCCACCATCCGTGTTGAGGCATCTCGGGCCAGAGGGGGATGCTACCAGCTGAAGTTAATCAGAGCAGACTGGATGTGGCTATTCCACTGGGTCTGATGGAAGCATGGCTTTCAGCGGGGGTAAGCAATTATGGGACCATTAGTCCAGGTCCCCTCAGCGAGGTGAGAAAGGCTCAGTAGGAGAAAAAAAGAGCCATTCGGCGTATCAGCAGGGGATAAGGAAGGGGAGAGAATTGTTCTAAACCTCTGAAAAGCAAGCTGAAAATTTTGACTTTTTAAAGGGAATAGACACTATGGGAAAATTTTAAAAAGTAAATTATGTCTTTAAAAATCTATACTGTACCATTTTGAAAAGTGAGTTTAAATGTCATTGATCACATTATCAACTATATTAAACACCTGGGTTCTCACATTCAGACTTATGATCAAATAAGAGAAAATTCTAGGACTGCAACAGTCCAATGATCCTAGTGCCTTATTATGCCATTAATGGTATAATATAATTACAACCACGTGTACAAGATCAAATAGAAGTAATATCTTAATGTCATAGCTTGATTTCTAACATCTGCAATAAACTAGATGTGGTAGTTAAGACATGTGTTTGACTGTAGAATGAGTGATTCAGACTTTAATGTGCACAGACATCATCTTGGGCTCTTGCCAAAATGCAGATTCTCAGGCAGTAGGAGGCGTGGTCTGGGATTCTCCAGGTCTAACCAGTGCCCCAGGCTCAGGACCTCACTGTGCACAGCAAGGATCTATAGAAGGTGCTACCAAGTTTACGCTTCACTAATTCTAGTGTTTGTAATTTTTTAAGCACAATATGAATACTTTATTTCAGTGACCTTAAAACTGAAGGAATGAAATAGAAAAGACAGTATTCTTATTCCGTAGAAACCATTTCATTCCCACAGGAGTCCAATTTATCAAAGCACTAGTGATTTATTATATTAGGTTGTTTTATTCATGTTTAATGATTTATATGGAAAACTAGTAAAACTACCCTTTTTTTCAATCTCATTTTCTATAACCTACAGAACTTTTTCAAATTTAGAGCAGACAAATGTATATATGTTGATTTTCACATTAAATTTCAAACACTACACAAAATTCATCTTCAGAAAAGGTACATCTATATGAACAAAATGTCCAGCCAATCTGCCACCCTCTGGGCCTTCTCGGGTGGCTATCGCACCCCCAGCAGCCCCCGTTTGAGGACACAAATGTATAGATTAGTGTAGAAAGCCACCGCGATTCCCACTGACCCAAAGGCAGCTCTGTGAGGGGCTGGCAGGTGAGGCAGCCTGAAGAGTGAGCTCCACCCAGCATGTTTCATCCTGGACACCCGCGCATGGCTCCAAACATAGCCTCTTGGGTTAGTTTGCTAGGGCTGTTGTAACAAAATACCACCAATTAGGCGCTTAAACAACAGAAATCTATTTTCTCACATTTCTGGAGGCTGGAATTCCAAGATCCAAGTGCCAGCAGGTTGTGTTGCCCCTGAGGCATCTCTCCTTGGCCTGCAGGTGACCAAATTCTCACCGTCCTCGCAGGTCTTTCTGTGCAAGCACACCCCTGGTGTCTCTTCCACCTCTGTGGAATTAGGGCCCACCCTAATACCTCGTCTTAACTCAGTCACCTCTTTAAAGACCGTATCTCCAAATACAGCCACATTATGAGGTACTTGGGGTTGAGACTTCAACATACAAATTTGGGGGACAGAGTTCAGCCCCTAACACCTCTCCAGTAAGTTTGAATTCAAGGCGCTGCAGAGTAACACACAACTGGACAGAGACGCAGAAAGAGGACGGGGACAGAAGCCCTGGCAGTCAGAGCTCTGAGACAAGACTGAGAGGAGGAGGGGGTCAGAGGGAGGCAGGGGGTGTCAGGGCCAGGGGCAGAGTGGCTGAGACCCCACACCACAAGGCTCTGCAATGGGCCCAGCAAACGCTGCATTCTCAGCGCCATGCTTGGACTTCCTGCTGCAGCCCCAGAGCAGCTTTGGTGTCCAGGACCGTGATCTGGTTTTCAATGAGACCCGCCTGGCTGAAGCTGCTGAAACGGTTTCCTGTCTCTTTCATACCACTCTGGAACCTTACAACAAGCTCCTATTGACTGAGATAACCAGAGTGAATTTTCATTCCTTGAAATTGTAAGTGCTTATTGCAGTGAATGAGCTAGTGTAGCATGTTACATACAGGCACTTCTGTAGCTAGCGTGACCCTGAACGATACGCACATCACATGTGGATGTACCTAGGGGTCCGGTCATATGTTGCCTATTTTGCCTTCATTTTTATTAAATCAACAGGGTAGGATAACCTAATAGAAATTCCTTCTCTTTCTAAAAATGAAAATTTATAGGTATCATGGGTTCAAAATCGCTTACACAGAGCAGATCCAGCCTGGTGGGTGTGCACATGTGCATACGTGCACACACACTGCTTAGCCGACACGCACAGCGTTTGTGTTCCTTTTACCATATTAGCAACATGGTCGACTAGTTTCAAGCTGATTTATGGTGGATTTAAATGTGTTAATGTTTCAGCCATCTTCAAAACAAAGGACAGCAAATACATTGCAAGGCACCCTGCAGAAACATTTCCATTTGTCCAAAAAAGCCCATGCTTTATATTCTCTTCTTTAATGTCGGAAGTGCTTTTACTGCAGTATAGATGTTAATTGCCACTTTTCTTAATGAGTTCTTTTCTAATATAACAGAGCCTGGTTTGAAATATAGCAGACTTCTTTGTCAGGAGGCGATAGGAACAGGAGTACTGTTGGTTCCTGGAAGAAACGGGATGCTTTTTTTCTGTCTTCTTTCTTTGCATTGGTTGAAAGCTTTCTGAGTCTGTGAGGTGTGAGTGACTGCCTTCACCTTCGATGTGAGGGGAAATAAACTCCATAGAAGTCATGAAATAGAACTCTGACTCTACAAGCAAAAGGCACAGTAGGAATGCCTGAGGTTTAATATACAGAATTATGTGGTAGCTGGCATAATCAATTACTGAGGGTGATTTTTAATAAGATACTGCAGTTAGCTTTTATTTAAATTTGATCTATTTTTCAGTTTAGATAATTTTAAACATGACTATTTCCTATTTATTTTCTAGTTAATATTCCTATCTCATCTCCCCCACACAAAAGTTTTCAGGGTCCAGAGCAGTGCCTGCCTGTTTCTAAAACTACTTTAGGGGAGGAGCTGCAGAGAGATCGGTCAACGGGTGCAAAACTGCAGAGAGGAGGAACAAATTCTGGTGTCCCATTGCACAGTAGCGTGACTATAGTTAACAGTTTTGTACTGTATACTTCAAAATAACGAGAAGAGAGGATTTGGAATGTTCTCACCACAAAGGAATGAGGTGATGGATAAGCTAATTACTCTGATTTGATTACTATGCAATGCATACATGTATTGAAACATCACACTGCGCCCCATAAATATATACAATTATGTATCAATTAAAAATAAAACTTTAAAAAAGCTACTTTACATTCATTATTCTGAGTCTTCTAGTTAATATATTAGGTAATATATTATTATATTATTAATAGGTTATTAAAATATTAATGTTATTTTTATTTGATCTCGAGAAAATGTGAGCAAGAGATTAAGGAACTTACATATTTGGCAGGTAATAAATGAGATAGGATACAGTGTATGTTCTCCATAAAGGTGGGCTTTAGCGCTTCCTGCAAAGTCGTGGGAGGCGCTCTTCTGAAAGGAGTCTTGCCCAAGATCCACCCGGCCTCCCATTCATCCTGCCTCCCTCTCTCGTGCCTCTGTATAGCCGGGGTTTCCGTCTATAAGAAGCAGTGTGTGGCCAGCCTATAGCTGGCTATCTTCTTTTCTTTTTATTGTGGTAAAATACACATAACATAAAATTCACCATTTCAACCATTTTATCTCTAGAACTTTTTTTTTATCATTCCAAACTGAAATTCTGTATCCATTAAACACTAGCTTCTCATTCCCTTGCCCTACAGCCCCCGGTAACCACGAGTCTATTTTCTGTCTCTTGGATTAGTATAGGTACCTTGTGTAATTTGAAATCATAAAGTATTTGTCCTTTTGTGTCTGGTTTATTTCTTTGAGGCATAATTGTCTTCGAGGTTCGTCCACGTCTTAGCATGTGTCAGAATTTCCTTCCTTCTTAAGGCTGAATAATATTCCACCATGATGTATAGTTTACACCACATTCGGTGTAGCTGTTCTTCCATCTCTGGACATTTGGGTTGTTTTAACCTTTTGGCTTTTTTGGGAAAGGGAATTTCACAGAAGATATTGGAAGAGAAAGTTGATAGCTTTGGCGAGATGATCAGTCAGATTCGGCATACCAAATCATCCCACAACTTAATGGCTAAAAACAATAATCTTCATTTATTATCTCATAGTTTCTTTGCGCAAGGATTCAAGACAGAGGACCAGTGGGGATGATCGTCTCTGCTCTACAATATCTGGGAGCTAAACTGCAACATCTAATGGTCCTGGGGGGTTTGCTTCAAAGGGCTCACTCCCGGGGGGGCAAGCTGGCTCCTCTGCACAAGGCGTGAGTGTCCGTAGGATGCTGACCTGGCTTCCCTGCATTCAGAAGCCACACACTGTCACTCCAACGGTCATACAGGCCAGTGCGTGGGGGGATGACACAAAGGCGATGGTCATTGAGGGCCATCTTGGAAGCTTGCTACCACACACTGTATGACTGTTAATTCTACACAGAACGCTAGGTACCGGGAGAGATTTAAGAAATTATTAAGGTTTTCAATATTATCACCACTTTGAAGAACTTGAAAATATTCAGAAGAAATATAATTCTAGTCACTCATGCATTCAGAAAACACATTCCAAACAGTATATATAGGTAAAATAAATAAGATAAAAGGCCAGGATTTCTTTTTCACATTCTCTGGGATACATGTGAGTATCTTAAGATAATTTTACGTTACTCACCTGTTCAGAGAAGTGACTGCTCCCTCATTGTGGCTTTCAAATCAATGGTTTCCAAACACTTGTCTGTAACCAACTTTGCTTTCTTTAATAAGTCCCCTTTTATTCAATTGAAAAGACTGTGCTATATTCCGAGGTTATTTCATATCCGCTTTTCCTGTGTAGTAAGCAGTGGCTGGAGGAGATCCTTCGCAAAGTAAAGCTGCATACCCTAGGCTGGCATCTCACATATCTTCTCATGTAGAGCCAGTGTTTGAATTCCAAAAATGTGGGGAACCTCTGGGCTAAGTTTCAAAGTTGGGGAACCACCCAGGGTCTCACTGTGGCATCCTTCAGTACAGAACAGCTATGGAGGGTATAGGGAGGCCCTTATTTGGGATGTTCTTGCAAATGTCCCAGTTATCAGACACAGTTCCAGCTTCATTAGTGTGGTGCTTCATCTCCAGAAAGGCCCCCAACTTGGTGGCCTCTGGGCCATGTTCCAGTATGAAATTTTAAACAATAGACACATTAGAAGAACAAAGCATATATTGAAATGTCTCTAGAAAATTAAAAAAGCAAAACAATGAAAAAGTGAGGATACTTCTTTCATCTCACTCCTCAATGTACATTAGTACGTAAATCCCACTGAATTTCCCACTGGATGTCTTCTTCTCTTTCTTTTCCTTTCTCTTCTTACCCTTCCTCCTTTTCCTCCTCCTTCTTGTCTTCTTGATAGAATTAAGTGGCTGCTAAAGCACACTTGGTTCAGCAACCCAGTGAAAGTAGTTGAACATGATCTTCAGTAGATGAAAGAATTAAGTTACAAGGCTTGCCAAGCTGCAATATATCATGAGCAATAGAATTTCCATTTAATATGTATTTTTTCTTACTGTAAAATGCTAATTTTCTCTTTCAAGGTCAGTACCTTTAAATTAATGAGCACTATTAGCTGCAAAACATCTCAAGAAGCAATGGAAATTAATTTCCATTAGTTAAACACTGACGGTCAACTACACCCTGTCTTGTAAGACAATAAGTGTTTTGAATGCTCCATTTTTTGTCCTCATCTAAATAGTCAAAGTCAGATGATGAAGAAAAGGGAGTTATGACAACAAGCAAAATATCAACACTGGTTTATACATGAAATGACCAAAGGTGATTTCAGATTTTCACTTGCGGTAGAATAAACAAGATTCTTTGAAGATGGATTAACTGAAGTATGTTACAAATGAAATAGGTTTTCCATAGTAGCATGTGTCAAAGAATAAGGGTGGGAAGTTCTTTTAGTTAGGAACTAGCCAAACTCTCTGAAAAGCATAGAGTACCTTCAACAGGGCATGGTTTCAAAAGGTTGAACATAGCTAAGTGGATGCCTATTAAATACATCAACATACAACCGAAAGTGTGCTTTTCAAAAATTTTATAGCTATTATGACTGGTTCATATTTCTGTAAGGAAAACAACTCTTGTGTTTGTTTAACTTTATGAATTTATACTTTTAATTTTTAATACCCTATGAACATTGATAAACAGATTAGAAGGAAAATCAATACTTTGTTATTATGTGTCCTTTGTAGCATTAACAACATGTGCTTTTGTAAACTCTGCAGGTCTTCTCTCTGGATAAATGTGTGCAGGGCCAATAAACAGATTATGTGCCTATATCAATATATGTGTATATATGTATGTGTACATGTACACGTACATATATACACACTCACATATCTATTTATTATCTATATGTCACATAGATATTTGTATATATATACATATATACACACAATTTATCTACACACATAATCTATGTATACATACATACACACATAACACACACATATATACATGTATATATATACACATACACTCCTAATCTATGCGTCTCATATGTGTGTCATAGATACACAGATATGTATCTATATATATGCCACTTTCTTTGATAAAATCAAGTCCAGGACTGTCAGGATTATCCCTGGAAGAAGACAGTCCCAGAGGAATGACCGACCAAATAAGCCAATTCTGTCGCCTGAATTTTCTTGGTTTCCCCTTTTGCTGGTGACGGCTCCCACTTGTAGGAACCAACCTTGAGTAGCAGAGGGTGCTTTTCTTCATTTTATAATCTCATACAAGATTGGACCCACAAAAGCTTTCTTTGATTCCTTTTGTAGCACAAAATCTTCTTGTGATTCCTTCAAAACCACTTTCCATAATGCTAAAAGATATCAAGTGGGAAATGAATGGAAGTACACAGATTTTAAATAAAACTTGTGCATCAAACTGGAGCATTTAGATTTCAGAGCTCCCCCTGTGGGTTTGCAGGCCTCTCTAATCTTCTGTGAGATTGCAAGGAAAGAGGTTGCCTTGTTTTTGGTTCTCAGCTTGTTTCCAAGGGGCACCATTTTTAATATTCATACTTCGCTTGCGCTCTTAGACATTGTGATCATTTCTTTCAAATTAAGATTAAGAGAGAGATACTTCCCCACCTACCAAGGGTCTTTTCTTCTCACTTGTAGTCTTTGATATCTGCTTCATCACAAAATGGTACAAGGAACAACTTCACCTGCAAGACCCCAGTCTCTTTCCAGTATGAGAATATCTAAATCCCACAGACAACACATGCACATCACACACACACCACACACAAGGTCATCAGTAAGGCCATGGAGATTAACCAAGAAGGAGGAAGGAATATGAACTACTAGCTGAAGTTATACACTTAAGTGTAATAACAACGCTGCAAAATAATTATATGATTTACCTGACAATTCAATACAACATTCCTTTAAACTACTAACCACTTTTATTTTTATTTGTTATCACAGTGCTTAGCATTATTAAATTAAGACTAAAGGTGCTTGAAATTTCATAGAGCTATGCCTTGTATCGATCCAAGATACCCTTTATAGTGGATGATATCATTAGATTTAGTCTCTCCAATAAGCCTATTTGGTAATGATTTCATGATAATTTAATTACAGTATGGAACTTCTCAGTTGGTTTGATTCAGGGGAAAGAAAATATCTCTGTTCCTGGAATAGGGACTGTAGTTGGCTATAGGGAGAAAGGTTAAAAAAGAAAGTTCTGGAAAGATAGTATAAGCATACATGATAGATCCACTCTAAGTGTTAGAGATGTAAGTTAAGTGACCAAGGACATCTCAGTTCTTGGCTTCACAACGGAGACCAAACATAAGAAAGACCACCAGAGCCACCTCCAGAGAGGTTAGGTGGGAAGGGAACAATAAGATGTGTGAGGGACGGTGAACTATACTGGGAAGGAGAGGAGGTACACTTAGCTTTGGCTCCTGTATGTTGGCTCTAGCTAGCCTAGATTTGGCTTTTGCCCCAAATGATGCAGGGAAGTCCAGGATCCACATAGCCCACTTTAGAGAGCTTGGACTTGGGTTTGCACACTCCTACACACACCCGGAAGCCTGGCTAGTAAGTGGGGGACCCATGGCTTGTCAGTTCTTGGGCCAGGTGTGAGCTACATGCTCACCTTCTGAACTTGGGTGCAGTCTGTTTCACTGATAGCCCATGGACTGAGGGAAGGGAAAGGGTTGGGTCTCCAGAGGAGAGTCTGTACACCAGAGAAGCACGAAACAAAGATTCCCACCATCACAACTGATGGAGTACCTGCTCACGATTAGTTAATTAACTAACTAATAAGTAGTCTGAGAGCAGACACTCATCAGTCATGACCGCCCATCTTTCATTACTCTTAACCTCACAATGCTATGGAGGCCCCCATGCCAGAGCCTACGTCAGCATAAAAGAGGTGGGGTGTGGTATCTGAGATGAGTTATTATTTTGGAAATACAATTGTTTACTCCTCCGAGTGGTTTCAAAGATAGAAAGCAAAATAGTATTGTGGGTATGGAAAAAAATCAATATTAGCATAGGTTTTGTGTGTGAAGATTCCTTTCCTTTCAACTGATAAAAGGACCCCTGAAAAGGAGCCTTCTGTGAAATGAAAAGAATCCTTTTGCAGTAAAGTCTTCTCTCCCATCTTCCGATCCTCTCTCTTGGCTGTGAAGGGCTGAGCTGCTTCCCTGTGCCTGCTGTGGCTCTCACTAGGTCCCCTCAACTCCAGGCCTCCCAACTGGGGATGCCCTGGCCGGGTGCTGCTGGGTCCTTCCTGTATTTCTAACAAGCAGCTCAGCCTCTGCCTTCACGGGGCCTGAGTGTTTCAAACTGGTTCTCCCGCTCCACTTCCAGCCCTCTCTTTTCAACCGTTCACGCTGTGTGAAGCTTTATCTCTTCTTTTTTCCTGTGCAAATACCATCTATTCCTTGGTTTGTGCTGTCCCCACAACTCCTTTCCTTGGTACGTTTGTCACATCTGTCTTCTTTCCCCAAAGCATTATGTCATTTGCGGATGTACCTTTCTCTGTGATATAATTATGAAAGCTCCTTAAAGAGGGAAGTGTTTGCAGGCTATCATATCTGCAGAGCCCACTCTAGAATCTTCCAGAGAAAAGTCACCTAGAACATATTTAGTGCCCTCAGATGGACCTGGAGTGAGAGGTCCATAGGAATGAGGGCTACAGGGCTGTGTCCTGTGGCCAGCTCTAGCCGTGCCTTGATAAAATCTCTCCAAGAACATACATGTCTGACTTTCCACTTTCCAAGGGATGTGGAGCAGTGGTTATGCTAGTTATACTGGATAACAATATTGGGACCCAGAAAGTATTTCTGTGGTATCAAATAATGGAATCACCTCACAAAAGGAAATGTTAATTCCCTCATTTAAGGTAAAAAGAAAATTAAAGGGAAGGATAATTGAGTTGCAGAAGTCACATGTAAAAAGACTAGGCATTTTGTTAAATTCTACAGCTAAGAATGGTATCACTATTCACAGTAATTAGAAGCATAAGATTAGAAGTCAGTCAGATTTGGGTTCAGTTTCTAGCTCTCTGAGCCTCAGTTTCCCCATATGTAAAACAGGCATTATAAAAACTCATGTTATAGGGATTCAGGAGGATTAAATTAAATAATGAGTATAAAAGGTTTAACACTAAGCACGGAACACATTACTTAATTAATTTTAACTATCATCGTTATCACTGACATTGGTATTAACAATACTGTCATCTTACTGTCAAGAAAATCTATAGTGAACCCAGGTTAGCCCAAGGTAACACTTGTTCTTTTTCTACACTTGCTGCTGACGTGTGAGACAGAATTGGGAGGGAGAACGGCCGCTACAGGCCGGAAATGGCAGCTCGTGGAACAACTGCAGCTAGCCTTTATCCAGGAACGTAAGTCCCAGGGCTTGGCGAGAGGTACGGTAACTGTCTGAGAGCATCCTTTGAAGAAGGTATAGGCATATTCTCATGTAATTTCAAAGGTCAGAAGCAAGATCAGGGAATGAATTTACAAGACATGCAGATCGTTGTATCAATATAAATTAGTGTATGCAGTTTGAATTATTCAAAGAAAAAAAATGGTTCAAGAGATGGTGAGTGGCCCATGGTTGGAGATATTCAAACAGAGGCGGAACGGCCACATGTAGGGCTTGCTATTAGCCTAACTGACAAATGACCTCCAAGTGCTCTTCAAACTCTGAGAGTCTTTAAATTGTGAATCCTGTATTTTCCCCCTCTGACATTTCCACAGTTAAAGACATGATTATTGAGCATCTGAAGTTAAAAGCCACTCCCCAGAAATTCATCACCCAAGAGAACTGGACTATGAAAAAAATATACACGTGGTTTATTGCAAACACTTCGGCCATGTTACTTAAGTTACATAATAACTTAAGTTACTTAATACTGTTGAAACCTTAATCTAAGATTTTAAAAACAGTCTTCAAATCTTCACCTTTTTAAAAGCACTTTTACAGCACATTTTGTTTTCTGAGCATTCAATTCACTATGTAAGTATGTGTGTGTGTGTATGTGTGTGTGTGTGTGTGTGTGCCCCTGCCTGCCTGTGAGCAGGTAAACAATGAAAAACCAACATTTGGAAAGCATTTTTACCCAGGGAGGTTTACCTAATCATAAAATATTTATATGTAATATTCATTAATGAGATCTATTAATAATATTAATAGTATTATGTCCAACAATAAAATAACTTTTGGTAGTATCTCAAAATAGCAGATAAAATAGAGTAGAAATCTATAAATAATTTCTTAAAGTGCTTATTTTTATATTATTGGTCAAATATTGTAGCTTGAAACAAAACAACTCCATGGAATATGGGTTCGATAGAGCCGATTAAAAATGCAGTTGCTAATCTGGGTCCAATATGAGCATTAAAAATATGCCGTTCTATGTATTTCTCTTCTTATGCTGAATAACAGAAAAGATGATAGAGTTTTATTATAAATCACATTTAGCATGTTTGAAAAATTGCTCTTGAGATAGTGTACATCCAGGATTACAATAGCCTCAAAAGGGATTAATCAAACATGATTAAAACATGCTATCACTGCTACCATTTACACATTGAATTATAGCAGTAAAATGTCGTAGTCATAACTTTTCTTATTTTATAGACAAGAACATTTATAGTACACCCAGATATATCAGTCTTGCCTTATTTTTTCTAGTTATTTCATCAATTAAGTTTCTAAAAATCAGAATGCTGTTATGACTTATCACTACCAATACCGCTGACACATCTTCATATAATTTAAGATTTATATTTGACTTACATGTTTAAAAACAACACTATATAGAACTCAATATTTGGTGTAGCACCGAAAAATGTGTTACAGACAGTAACAATCCTTAAGAGATTCATATTTAAACTTTTTAGCAAATGTGGCTATGAAGTGAATTTTATATGTCTAAAAAACCATTTTCACAGTGATTGCTGACTTTAAAAAGGAAATTGGATTTTACCATCTCTTTGGATAAAAGATTTTTGTGCTTTGTTTGCTTGAGTGCACGATGACCAGTTAAAAGTGAAAAGACCAAAGTTTTGCCATAATCCATATGACTGAGCTACCATCACAAGGAAAATTCAACCCTGTAGAACCAATACTTTCGTATACTATGGCTTAGAGTAACAGAAAGCTAATAGGGATTCTCTGGTTTCAAGTCTAATGCCTGAATTGGGGCTATCGTGACTTCAAATTCTTATTTTAAAATGAAGTATTTGCTTGAAAACTTTTCATTCAATGATAATACGACTATTTAATAGAGAAAATATACTGTTCTGCAATAAGAAGAAGGAGGTAGATATTAGAAAAGAAAAGAAAGGAAAAGAAATGAAAAATACAACAAACACCAAACATCCAACAAATAATTATCAGGGATGCTAGCACTTCTTTGATAATTTGTGTAATTTCCTTCATTCTCAATCCTACACACAGATATCCAGTATTACCAATCATCCTCTGAAAAAATCATAAAAGATGTAAATATATTCTTTCCTTTTTCTTTTTGTAATGAAATAAAAATATTCATGGCAACATGTGCCCCAGTGTGGATTCAATATGTGCTAAAAATAAAGATGCTAGCCTCTGTAACCACCTGGCCGCAATGTGATCTTGAAGTCTTTTAACATTCTGATTCTCCAGTTATTTAAGGCACTTAATTTCTTCTCACCAAGGAGGATTACATCACAGAGGGAAGTAAACATGCTGTGAAGACTGTAATGTGCTATGAACATATGTTTGTAATGGCAAAGGGGCTTACATGGTCTGGCGTTTAGTGACAAGTAAAACTTTGGTAAATTCTCCCAAGTACTTGTATGCATATTTCAGAAGCTTAAAAGAAGTCAAAAGACTGAAAAAATTTACATCATAAGCCATACTGCCAAAATAAATAATTGTATTATAAGTCCTAGAAGTTAAACACACTAGTCTAGCAATATTCACCTAGGAAGAATCAAAACTCATTATTTGAAGGAAAATACAAAAATCTTATCTTAAAAGAAGTAATATATTTTGAACTTGAATTTCAAATTTGGCATATCTTTCCACTAAATGAGAACACTTTGAACATATTCCTTTAAGAAAACCCTATAAGAAAGGCATCATTGTTTTTTATACTCCATATATTTCATATGATACCAGGTAATTAGTCTCTTTTATATTAAGCCACAACAATCCAGTTCTGGCTCCAGAACTGGATTTGTTTATTTTTTCTGTAGGTCTGAGCTTAGAATAACGGTATCGATTTTTCAGAATTAACACATATTTATGGCCAAAGCATAGTATTCTTGAATATACTGAACTTGTAATTCACATAACACTGATTTGCATATAAATTTAACACATACAAAATACTAGTGGCCGATATTCTGTTTTCCCTCTAACATTTCTTATCAGTGTTTTTCTCTTTTGGTTTATATTGGACACTCAATAAATATAAGTGACATAATCCATAACTGGAAAAGGTAAGAGCCATGACAATATACTGAGAGAAGGAAAAAGGCTATGAAAATGACAGTGATATAAAATGGAAAGGATATGTCATTTAGTAAAATAAAGTGCATTTAATACACAGTATAAAACACAGAGGCTAGGCTGAAGCTACAGAAACATAAATTTGGTTTCTTATTCAGCCAAATTCCCTTAATATGAAAATTTAAAACCTTTCCATCAGAGATAAAATGTTTATTCTCAAATATACAAGGTTAAATGCAAGCAATGCCAATTCCATTACGTATGCTTCTATTTTAGCATTTCTTAAGAGTTTACTATTATTCTATTTCTATACATTTTCAGCAGCATGTCAAGAAAAATCATTTAAGAATAGAGCATGTTGAGGTGTTTTCTGAAGAATATTCTAGCTGTACATACCAAGAATACTTAAGGATTTGGGGCAGATTTCAGGACCAAGATTATAAAGACTGCTGTTGAGATTGAAAACCTAGATAACCAGGACACTGTGCATTGTAAATGTAAGTATACTTCTGATTTTTAGTATTTAACAGTAAACACTTACTACAATTCACTTTTACAGTAGAGGTTATACTAAATGCAATATTAAATGTGGAACCTCCAAACAGGTTTAGAACTGTGCTAAAGTAGCTATCTCAAAGAAATACTGTAAAATGATCCCATTTTGCCTTTTATGTTTGCAGAAGTGATTTCTTTTTGCAAAAGAATCTATGCAATGGTCTCAATACAGTACACAGGAAGTTGTGTGCTCTATCGGTGAAAATTCCTTGGGACGAATTTTGATTACACCACCAGCATCAAGCCACCTGCCCTTCCAGAAATCTGACATTTATCTGTAGTATTCACAGATGTAGATATATATTTATGGGACTCTATCAGCATAAATCCAATGGCTGAGTCTAACATCATTTAACTCTAGGAGGACTCAAGCCCAACTTCAGTCCTTGCCACTGTTGGAATAAAGAAAGTGAAAAAGAAACACACCTCAGTAACAATTTCTTTAATACATTATCTTCAAGTTTTTATCACTCCCCAGACAACCTCATCCTAGTGTTTGTTTTCAGACATAGAGAAATGAAAGAAATATGGAACGTCTAAATTTTCAGTTTTAGAATAACTTCGTAGGTGTACCCCTTTACAATCTGGTAACAGAAATACATATGGTGACAAAGCATGGTTCCACTGCGACAATAAAATACGCAGACCATAATATTTGAAGTCGAATGATGTCATCTTCAATCTGTAGTTTCCACTGCATTAAAGAGGTCTCAGTCTCTCCTACGTCTTACCAAATAGCTGAACTGCAAGCACCCGCAGATACTCTCTCTGATCAAAAGATCATCTTTAATTTTTGGTGTTGAACCAAAGAAGATACTGGAGATTCATCGTAAATACCCATCCTCCAAATTGAACAAAACATTACAAAACCCAAGGAAAGCTAATTCTCTCACACTCAGCCAGTGACATGAATGCAACGTGATGTTAAAAAAATAAATAAATAACAAATGCCTGAAGAGGTCAGGAAACCTCTTTAGACATCATAGGGAAAAGAAAAAGGGTTTTACCCACCTGGGATCTTTCTGAATACTATCGATGGACGGGGATCTGGCCAAGGTGCCTTCGGGCGGGAGCGCAGGGCCGGACTTGCTGTACGGAGACTCGACGGAGGGGCAATACTGCAGCTGTCGGTAGGGGTCCGCGTAACCGGAGGCCGGGCCGGCGGCGTAGCTGGCCCTCTGGAAGGTGGCCGCGGCGGCATTCTGGGGGCCGTGCTGGCTGCCTGTGCGCTGCAAGGGGACGGAGTCGACACCGGGGGAAGATGGGGCTAGGACAGGAAAGTAGGGACAAAGCAAAAAGTTGAGGACCTGCTCACAGAATCGGTTAACCAGGTCTAGGCAGGGGGAGGGGGTGAGGGGGAATTACACACAAAAAATAGGGGTTTGAAAGAATAAAAAAAATTAATCCATCATATCTGAACCAATATATTCAATGTTATCCAGTAAAATGGCAATTAGCTTGCTATTTCCAGAATAAACCCTTGAGGTACGGGGTGGGGGGAAATGCACCTGTTGCACGAATGTTCCTCACCAACATCCAAAAGAAGGTGTGTTCGTCTGAAATACAAACTCTGTGTAAAAGGAAAACCCAGAAGTGTATAGGAAATATTTTGTAAGGAGGCATGGAAAGTTAGTTCCTTATTGTTCAAGTTGAAAAAGTTCAAAATGTGTTCAGGTGACGTTGCATTAACTTTATTAAGGGTGTAAAACAAATTTAGTAATGTAGTTAATTTTCCTGAATAGAAGAAAATAAGAAAAGGTGTGCAGGAGTGTGAGCGTGGGGGTGGGGTGGGGTTCACACTTCCATAGTTAGTGCTAGAACATTCAATGCAAGCCTGTTCTAGTTTGTGCACACTAACTCCCAAAGATTTTTACATGCCTCTTTTTCAAGTAAAGCTGTCATAGGAGCAAATACACTTGGTGAAGGGAGGAGAAGGCAAAAATCAGCCCAACTGCAAGGCAGACAAAATAAGGAGCTGACTTGGCTTTTCCAAAAGTATTTGCATCTTTTCAATGTGTCTAAATTATTTTGAAAAGATTTTACACCAGTTACTAAAATCACTTTGACTATTTTCAAACTGTATTTCAATTTTTTGTTTCCTTCCTGGATTCTTTTTAGATCATTTCGTGTCATTATTTTTATCCAGTTCTCAAAACATATTTGACATCTAAGGTTTGGTTGACATATACAATGAAAATAGCATCTTTCGTATCAATAGAACATGACCAGTTATTAACTGCTCTAACAACTGTTAGCCATGATCAATAGCAGACAGCTCACTTGCTTTCTGGTACTATATATCAGAATATACCCACATATAGCCAGTGTCTGGACGTGACCATTTATGTCATGAGTGCTCTATATGGAATTAGGTTCCAAATATAACTCACACTCCACCACTCTAACTCTCTGAGCATTTCTGAGTGGATGATGATAGGACTTAATTTACATTACGGGACATATGCCAAATCAAACACAAAAGAAATTATGCCAGATTGAGAAAATAATTGTTAACAGAGGCTAAGGAAATTGTGTCAAAATGACAAAAAGTTGCAAAGTGAACCAGAGGAATACATTCTAATACTGAGGACTGTTCATTAAGAGCTCATGGCTTCTCTTTCCAATGAACTTTCAATACTTCATCTTATAATAACCAAAATTAGGTAAGTAAGTTCTGGGACACAGTGCAAACTGGAAAAATAGAAACATATTTAAGAAAACTTTTCTAAACACAAGCTGTATGTATTTCCAGAGGAGCCGTATTTTGAAATAAAGGGTTGCCCTCATGTGTTAAGTCTCAAAACAATCAGATTAGAATAAGCATTAATTGCACAATAAAAATATCTGCTTTATGTCTTAATGCAAATTCTTAAGGATTTATATTTCCTCCAAAATATTACTAGCATGTCTAATTAAAACTCACATTTTAAAATTTATAAACAATATGCCTTATATTATGGTTAAAGGGGTTTAACATTTAGGCAGCACATAAACTTGCTCTTGGAAGAACAAGTGTACAGGGGTAAAAACAATTCTACAAGAGTTGCGATAAGCTAGCCAGAAAATCAAGGGCAAAAGGAGAAAACTAAGTACATCTGACATTTTTCACACATGTGCAATTTTTTTTCCATTTAGGAAATAAAAATATCAACATTTAATCTTGCCAAAAATGGTTTTCAGAAAAGAACTTTTTCTATACAAAATTATTCATTACTAATACATTCGATACAATGATTAACAGGAAAGAAGGATAAAGTGGCAGAGATCAGGAAACAATACTGAAATCTAGAGAAACAGTTTTGTTAAAAAAAAATAGGATAAGTAAGGGAACGATGTGACTACCCACAAGAGAAAACTCTCAAGGGACCATAAATTAAATGAATATAACAAGAGAGGAGGAATTTAAGAAAAACACTGCCATGTAGCAGACAAAAAATTGTGAATAATATAAAGGGAGTTAGTTCAAAATGTGAAAATAAGGTGCGAAATTCAATTAATTAAGCAGAAACAGGAAGGCAACATCTCAGTATGTGAGAATGAAGAAAAGGTTGAGCAAAGTTTATGAATGCTAGTTGTATTTTATTTTGGTCTTTTTGAGGAAAATAGGGGTCACATTCAGAGCCTGGCTTCTGAGTTAGAGAACTGGGTTCCTGTCCTGGCCTTTCGGTCAGTTCTTGGCATTGGACAAGTTAGTAACTGAGCTCTCCAACCTCCCGTTTCAATGTTATCGAAGAGAATGAAATGGGCTCATGGGATCATTGTTTGATTTAAATGCAGGGAAAGCATGAAATACCTAATACGAAAACAATTTTAAACAAATGAGCTATGACTATTATTATTACCATTAGCAATTATAAATTAACGGGGTTAGACAAGGGGTTTGTACAAATGGCATATCAGAGCAAAAGGTCCTTCCTACTGGGTGTCAGACAATATAGCTGCTTCTGCGTGCTGGGCAGTGTTTTAAGTGCTTTATTTGTATGAACTCATGTTTACCCCAACAACACTATAAGAGAGTAAACATGTCATTCTCACTTTACAGAAAAGAAACCGAGGCACAGAGAGATTGAGTAACTTGCCAGAGGTCTACTGATATCTGGTAAAAAAGGAATTCAAGCCCTTGAAGCTGGTTTCTAGAGTTTATACTTATAAGCATCATGGCTATGGCACCAGGTTTAAAACCTCCAAGATGTCTATTAGTGAATTACCGAATATGGTGAGAAAACTTAGAAAAATGATGAGAGGCCTAAAATTAAGGAAAATGTGTTCTAAAGGTACACAGAAGAGATGGGTTCATAATAGGAAGTAACAGACAATATTATATTGAAAAAGTTATTAGAAATTGGTATATTAACTAATTTACATTATTTCTCATTAAACCGAATTTACTGAGATCTGCAGAAAAAGAGAAAAAACTATGCCAAAAAAACTCTAACTTTGTTCATTTCTAGGAAAATTAAAGACTAGCAATACATACAATTAAATTATTTTTATTTTAAAGTGTTTTGAATCTTAATCAGTGATACCATTATTATGAAAAAAGAGGTAGGGATATGAAATCTAAAATGGGCCAACAAATTTGAGGATGATCATATTAAAAAAACATCACAACCACAATCCATCCTCCTTTTGGCCTTGATGAATGGCCCTTCAGAAGTATCAATACTGAATCCGTGGTTTAAACTTCTTTTAGGTCACAATAAATAAGATAGATGATGAGAACTTCAAAATATAAAATCGGATTTCACATTGCCACTGCTATATTAAAATAAATTAGACTAATCAAGACAATAAAAATAATGTAAAATATCAATACAAATGGAGAGAAAAACACACTAGAGAATAGGTTATATAAACATACACAAGAAAATGTGTGAGAATCTAAGAGATCGCAAATCAACCACCAGTAATGTAACAATTTAACGCCTTAGTCTCTTTGAAGCATATATAAAATAGCCACATGGGATCATTGTTTACTTTAAAGGCATGAAAAGCGTTAAATAACTAGTATGTAGAAAATGTTAAATAAATGAGCTATTGCTGTTATTATTACCATTCACAATGTTGAAATCACCTGGTATCAGAAAAGGGGATTATACTTATGGCATCAGGATGAAGCACTGTACGGATTCAGGGCTCATGTCTCCTTTTTTGCCCTATTCAGACCGTAATGTGACATATGCAAATCATGGCTTCCCATGAATATGGATATGTGAATATTGGTCACGATATTAAAAGACTGTCCTTTAATGCGACTTTTCCCTTAACTTCTGTCCTATTGAACATTTTTTCTTATTTGAGTTTTACAGCTCAGTTGACCAAATCGTCCTCCTTGTAGGATCACTCCATCCAATTGAGGCTACTCATGGCAAACATTTGAAGGGGAAGGTGCTTCATCAGCTCTGTAAACACACTCCTCTCTCGTCTCACCTGCTCTGCAAACAGCCCCTTCTCCCTTCACTAAGCTCTTAGAACTCAATGAACTGTACCACTGGTCTCTTTGGGAGATTTAACAAGTAGCCTCTTCAGCAGCTGACTTGATACTTCGACAGACACCTACGCTGTTGATAAAATTATCTGTTTGTTTTCTGTAGAGCTATACAAATAAAGGGCTAGTTTATAAAGAAAAATGAAGACATGTTCTATGTGTTATATTTGTTTGGAAGAGGGGAAGAGGCATCCATTTTTAATAAAAGGAAACATCCTGCTTTATGATAGATGATTACGTGCATTATTTACTTACAACAGAAAAAAAGAGAATAGAATAAAATGTAAGAATCTGGGCAAATAATAAGAAACTTGGTGGGGGGAATATAAAGTAGACTTCAACAAAGAGGACAAAAAAAGATTAGTTTTTTTTCTGTATTATTTATCTTTGCTTTTATACATATGTATAAAGATAAATATGAAAACATAAAACCTATTTACATATGTTACATAAATACAAAATAAGCATATAATAAGGTAAGAATGTCCTCTCTGCAAGCTCAAAAAGAATGGCATAGGTGACAATGGGTCCAAGAACATGGCCTACCTAAACATCTGTACCCCCATAATATGCTAAAATAAAAAAAAAAAAAAAGAACATGGCCTATACCTTCTTAAAGAGAGTTCAACCCCATTATTTTAGGGATTAGGCATCTTTAGCACCCAATTCCACATATTCCCAGCAGTGTCATAAAGAACTGCATTATGAACGTGTTCCAATAGTCTGCACTCGGCACAGGCTGATCCACGCTAACCCCAATGGGAAAATATTTGAGGGTAAATTTAACGTAATCTTTTAACTTCATATATTATCATCTTTGTGGGGAGAGACATTTAATGCATGATTATTCGTAGTAATGGAATCATTGTCATTGATGTTGGTGCTGCTTTCACTGCTTTTATTGGAAAAGAAGGCGTTGAACACATCGGTACAGGCCAAACATACCTACAACGCTGGTTCTCAAACTGAAAGTGAGATCACGTCTATGAATATATTGTAGATGTATTTGAAAGAGAAAATTATGTAAAACCCTCTCAAACAATTTTCACAGTTTTCTTATTGTTATATCTCTCAAATAATTTAAAAATGTAAGCTCTTCATTAGGTGTTCACAATATAAATTAGTAGAAAAAATTCAACTAGTGATTACTGAAAATAGGATCTTGTTTAATCATCAGTAATAGTTACCGTTTCTATTAATGTTACAGCTATGCGCAGTATAATGGACTCAAGGAGATTGGTAGAATTTGGTATAAAAATTAAAATGTAAATAAGTGGATAGATAAAATGGAAATCAAAAGAATCCACATTTAGTCCTACACAGATATGCATTTATACATATTTATAGGTATATTTAATGCTGTACATTTTGGTTTCCCTCTAATTTAAAGTGTGTGAATTGGGAGTCATGATGGATGATGAGGATGATGATACAGTCATGCTTTTTAAACATTCCAATCATATCTTCAAATTTTAATGGGGAGGCTTATGTTGCCTACATATGAAGAAAAGATGATAATAAATGCTATATTTATTTACAGCTTCCTGTTGTGCCAGCCACCGTGTTAGGAGCTTAAACGTACTACCTTACCTAATGCTCGTGACGGCCTATGTGGCAGGTGTTATTGTTACTAACACCACCCTCACTGTTTCACCCATGAGCAGTAAGGTGAACGGTGGGCAGAGCTGGGATGAAAATTTAGGCAAAGCCTGCGTGTTCTACCCCGTTCTAAACTGCTGGGTACCAGAAGTGAGGGTATGTCCAGTTACTACGCCGTGTACATTTTAAAGTAATATGCTTGCAGAAATGCCAAAGAAGACTAAAAATTAATGTGATGTACAGTGTACCTGGTTAAATCCCTATTGTCTAGAAATAATTCGCTCCATTTTAATATTCCTCAGAATCTGTATCATCATTTTCTTTGGCTTCTTCCTCAGAGAGGAATGTAGCAAAATCTCCTTCAGCTAAAGACGGAAAGGAGCCCGATGAAGGCTGTTGATTAGACTTTCTCATACAAGTGGAAATGGGGCAGGTGGGTGAAGAATGCTAACATTTCCATGGCGGACTCACTCTTTTTTACCTCGGGTGGAAGGAGAGGACTGAGCAAACTTGTCACAGGACCAGAGAGAGAGACAAACAGGAAGGAGAGGCTGCATGGGGCCACCTGAGCAGGTTTCCTGGTTCCCTGTGTCTAGAGAGCCAGGTGGGATGCGTTATTCACATGGCTTCACAGGAGGCTCCACAACAAGGAGCTAGAGCTGAGAGCAAGGACTAGTTTGCTGATGAACAGAATCAGTTGTGGAAAAAATTTGCTCCCCTACTTAAGCACTAAATGACTTTACATCAAATACTTGGCACTATGTGGTTATGGCATAAAAGGTGTATGATGTTCTTTATGCATCCAAACAAGAAACCTAAAAAGAAACTCCAAAGAAGCTTAAGTGCTCAATTTCCTGGTTAAGGCCCTGAAATTCAGGGACACACCCCGGAACCTGGTGGATTTGGAAACATAGGTCCTGTGACCCTTTTTATTCTGTAAAAATAAGCATTTCCATGTTGAGTGTAATCTATGCTATGCTCCTGATATATTCATTTCT
>NW_012148719.1:1249940-1251873 GCF_000956105.1 Propithecus coquereli
ATTAAATTATAAAGAAATAGAAAATCTGAACAGACCAATAATGGGTGAGAAAATTGAATCAGTAGTAAAAAGTCTTCCATCAAAGAAAAGTCCTGGACCTAATGGCTTCACTGCTCAATTCTAACAAACATTTAGAGAACTAACACCAATTCTCTTCAAACTAGTCCAGAAAATGGAAGAGGAAGGAAGGAAGGAAGGAATACTTCCCAGCTAATTTTATGAGGTCAGCATTACCCATATACCAAAACTGGACAAGGGCACAAGAAAAAAAGAACTACAGGCCAATATCCCTGATAAAAATAGATGCAAAAATTATCAACAAGACACTGGCAAGCCAAATCCAACAGCACATTACAAAGATCATTCACTATTGTCAAATAGGATTCATCCCAGGGATGCAAGAAAGGCTTAACATATGCAAATCAATAAATGCGATTCACTTTATCAACAGAATCAAGGATAACAACCACATGATAATTTCAATAGATGCTGAAAAGCATTTGATAAAGTTCAACATCCTTGCATGTTAAAAACTGTCAATAAATGAGGGATAGAAAGTGTATACCTTAACATGATAAAGGCCATATATGACAAACCCACAGCTAACATCATACTGCATGGCAACAAATTAAAAGCTTTTCCTCTAAGATCACGAACAAGACAAGGATGCCCACTTACAACACTTCTATTCAACGTAGTACTGGAAGTCCTAACCAGAACAATTAGTTAGGCAAGAGAAAGAAATAAAATGCAGTCAAAAAATTAGAAAGGAGTAAGTCAAATGGTTCCTTTTTGCAGATGACATGATCTTATATAGAGAGAGCCCTAGGGGACTCCACCAAAAACTATTAGAACTCATAAACAAATTGTAAAGTCACAGGATAACAAATCAACAGGTAAAAATCAGTAGTGTTTCTATATACTAATAGTTAACTATCTGAAACAAAAATCAAGAAAACAATTCCATTTACAATACTAACAAAAAAAAGTAAGAGACCAAGGAATAAATTTAACAAAGGAGGTAATAAAGGATATCTATACTGAAAACTATAAACTATAAAACTTTGATGAAAGAAATTGAAGAGGACACAAATAAATGAAAATATATCCTATGTTCATGGATTGGAAGAATTAATATTGTTAAAATGGCTATAATACCCAAACTAATCTACAACTTTAATGCAAACCCTATCATAATACCAAAGGACACTCTTCACAGAAATAGAAAAAAATTAATACTAAAATATACATGGAGCCACAAAAGACCCCAAATAGCCAAAGCAATCCTTAACAAAAAGAACAAAGCTGGAGGTATCACATTATATGACTTCCAAATATACCAATGCTATAGTAACCCTAACAGCATGGTACTGACACAAAAACAAACACACAGACCAGCGGAACAGAATAGAGAGCCCAGAAAAACATCCATACACCTACAGCCAACTGATTTTTGACAAAGGTGTCAAAAACATACACTGGAGAAAAGACAGTCCCTTTAGTAAATGGTGCTGATAAAATTGGATATCCACATGCAGAAGAATGAGACTAGACCCCATCCTCTCACCATATACAAAAATCAACTCGAAATGGATTAAAGACTCAAATGTAACCTGAAACTATGAAACTACTAGGAAAAAAAAAAAGATAGGGGAACGGCTTCACAATGTTGGGCTGGACAAGAATTTTTAAAATAAGACCTCAAAAGCACAGTAACAGAAGCCAAAACAGACAAATGTGATTATAGCAAACTAAAAAGTTTTTGTGCAGCAAAAGAAACAGCATAAAGAGACAACCTACAGAATGGGAGAAAATATTTACAAACTATAAACCTGACAGAGTTAATGTCCAGACTGTGGACTATATAAGAAAAAAAAAGATTTAAAAATGGGCAAAAAACTTCAATAGATATTTCTCAAAAGAAGACATACAC
>NW_012148719.1:1253087-1283576 GCF_000956105.1 Propithecus coquereli
GTAATCCCTCTACAACTTCATTAAACATTGGCTATTCTTGCAGGGAATCAAGTTTTCTTAAAATAATATTTTCTTCACATGTGCAAATATTTTCACCATATTCTTTCTTCTTTTTATGTTGCCGTACTTGTCAACCTCATGAAGATATTTAGCGATTTTTCTCCTTGCAATATGTATCTATGGTAATTCTTTCTTTATTACAAGCTGACACATGCATCACAGAAAGCTTGTTTTCACCAATCACCTAGAAGAACATTTATCCAGAAGGAAATTCATGTAACTATCACCATAGCAGACGTTGGCCATTTTCGCTAGTTTATAAAGATGCATTTAGGGGGTTGTCAGAGTCAAGCATTTGTGTTGATCAAATAACTCTTAAGTTGACAGCCATTCGTATGTTTGAGTTTGAAATAAAAATTCATGTTATTTAGTTTCTGCTTAATAGACTTTACCATAAGCAAATTCATGAGGCCCACACATTCCTTATTTTTCTGTACTCCTTATTGTACAAGCTCGGTTTCGACAAGCCTCATCCCAGACGAAATGTATATTTTATCTAAATAGACACCTTAGTTAAGATTGTACCTCTTTAAATTTCATCATGCAGGAGGAAGTAAATGCCCAGACATTGGGCTGATGTCCTATAAAACAAGTCTGCCATTCTGGCTGTGGTGCACACAGTTCTGCCTCCCCGACCAGGGTGGGGACACTGGTGGCCTCTCTATTGTACCCCCCTCATTTACTGGTCCTGCAAGACAGGAGTGGCTGTCATGTATGGTGAACCTGTTGACCAGGGACCACTGCTGAGCCTCTACATGACTCTTTCACCTTCTCCCAGGCTGCCATATCTCTGAGGCCACCATGTTGGCTTCTGTTTCTCACTTGTTGTCCTCGAGCAGGTGGGTGACTGCTGTACTTTCTATTCCTCCCTACTCAGAGCACACCTGCGGCCAGGAAGGCAGATGGGGCTGTCCTCAGTCTGCACCCTGCTCCTGGGCCTGGGCGGGGATAAAGGTCTTTGATTCTTGTCTTGCAGTGGCTGGAGTTACATCTGCAGTGGGAAGCCACCAAAAACCCCCTTTAGACCACGTTCTCTGACACAGCCTTGGGTGATGGCGTGCCTGCTTCACTTCATAAAAATCCTATTAATTTCCTTGTGAATAGTGAACTTGTTTGTATTTTTGGCATCCACAAGCCTGGAGTAGAGGAGAGGTGAGAGGAGGACTTGGGCACCCTAATCTCAAACATTACGTAAATGTTCCTAAACACATGCCCATGAGGCCCTAACATTATGGTTGGGTGGCTTTTTGGATTGGGAAAGCCTAGAGGATCTTTGTCAACACCCAAAGGTAGACTATGGCCCTCATCTGATTTGGTGTCTGATATTTAAATTAGTCTTCGTAATAAAGTAACAGGCATGGGTGGCTTACTTATGCAGCCAGGAAGGAAGAAGGGTTGCAGAAGAAAGGCTGAGAGGAGGGACGGTTGAACTTAAAGCGAAGAGCTGACTGAGAAATCTCCTTGGTGGGGAGGTTAATGGAGCTCTAACCCGTCCTATCTTCTACATCTAAAAGTTATTTTCTGGTCTCTCTTTGCAGCTGTCTTCCTGCATATTTCTCAGCTCGAGAGCAGTCTGTTACTCAGGTTAGCCTTAGTGGTGTTTGGGGGAAAGGGACGCCCAGGATGGGCGGAGCAGGGCAGAGGGAGCAGAGCGACCGCAGAGCCAGAGGGCTGCCAGGTGCCCAAGCTGGTGGCGAGGGCAGCTGCAGCACTGAGCGACCAAGGGTGGATGTGGATGAAACACACCTTTCCATGTCCCCACCCCTACCTATAAATGAGAGGGAGGTCACTTTCAGAAGGACAAGAGCAGAAGAATGAGTGAGAACTAAACCCTTTATTTTGTGTGCAGCACAATCTTGAGTTACATGATATCAAGTAAAGAGAAAACACTGTGTTGTTTAGTGTTTTTATCAATACTTTAATGTCTTCAATTTTGTCTGGAATATTCCATTTAGCCTTTAAGATACTACCTTCCATTACCATTTAATTTTTCATGTTTATGCCTTTCTCTGAAACTAAATTGAACATGCTTAAAGACAAAGAGATTTTAAGCCTCTTTGAATCTAACAGTGCCTACAGCACACAGCGTCTTCAAGAATTATTATTGGACTGACAGGATATTGAAAGCCATTAAGCTCCATCAATGAAAATGGATGTATATTTATTTTGTTTTTAAATGATGATGTTTACAAATGCAGGGTCGACCAAGCCAAAGATCTAGGGCAAGACTGCCCAAGGATGAAGGTTTAAAGGTTGGCTCCACACAACCTGTGTGACCTTGGGCAGATTACTCAACATCTCTGTGCCTCAGTTTTCTGACCTGTGAAGTGAGCAACCCTCCTTCCTAGGGTTGTTCTGGTGATTAGCAAACATATTCAAAACATTTGGGACAGACCTTGAAAGTTGCCCATGCTACATGCACTTGCTGTTGTTTAAATAGCCTCATCCCGTCTCACGCGCTTGGTTCTAGGCCACCATCTAGTTATTCCCCGATCGTTCAGGCAGGTCCACTTGTCTTCATTCCCAAGTGCTGACTACTCGAGGGAGAGCAGCTGGCCTTCACCCTTCCTGCCCCACTTTCCCTGAAGTATCACCTGAAAATGCTTTAGGGGTTGAACTGAGGGAACTTCAGCTGGAACCTATTACTCAAGGGCAGAAAAACTAAGTTACTCAGCTCACTTCAGCCACCAAGCTGAGCTAACGGCCAGTGGCCCTGAGCGCTGCAGGTCTCACAGGCCTCATGAGAACCTGTCATCTCCCAGTGCACTAGGGGACGTCTAGGGGATGCTCTAGATGTCGCCCGGAAGGCTCTTAAAGGTCTATGCCAGGGGTCTCCAGTGTGGGGGTGCGTACGACACAGGGGCTGTGAAAAATGACCTCCAAGGATGGGGAAGAAAACTTAGAATGTTTCTTTACAGCTATTTGAGAACTATTTTTAATTTTTACTTTCTTTGTAATTTCCATCTTTATGTATGTTATAGTAGATATAATCTAATAATATTGTATGCCTAAAATATCCACATAAAAGATATGCCCACATATTAAAAGGCATTTGCTCAAACATGCAGGGTCCGATAGAGACGGTTTCTGAGGTTGTGAAAGTGGGAGGACGTGCAATGAAATGCACTAGATGTAGACACGGGCAGCACGGGCAGGTGCAGGGGACAGAGAGTTTGTGGCTTTACGTGGAGCTGGAGAGAGGTACCTTCTCCTTCTCCACCTGTCTTCCCAAGAGATCATCCACACACTTCCGGAAATGTTAGTGATATTGTGTAAATCAGCATATTTACTTGAACTGCCTCAAGTTCAAAGGTGCAGGCTGGGTGGGGTCTTGGACATCTGAAAAAATCACAAAACTTGGCGGATCTCTGCCACGGCTGTTACTGGCAAAAGCGCCCAGCAAACAGGTTTCCCCTTCGAAGCACTCAGAAGACTCTGCTGCCTCACCTCATAGGAGGTGGGAAAAGAAAAACACTTGTTTATTCAGGACGGCTCTCCACGGATGGCTGAGAGCAGGGGTCAGCAAACTTTTCCCGTAAAGGGCCAGAGAGTCACTATTGCCAGTTTTGCCAACCGTATGTCTCTGTCACCGTCCTCACCTCTGCCGCTGCAATGACACATGGCACAGGGGTGTGGCTGTCATCCAGCATCTTTCTTTATGGACACCGAAATTTGAATCCCATATAATTTTCACATATCACAAACCACTATTCATCTTTTAAATTTTTCCCCAGCCATTTAAAAATGCAATCATCATACCTAGCTTATGAGCGCCACTAAAACAAGTGGGGAGAGGTGGATTTGGCCCAGCGGCCATTGTTTGCTGACCCCTGGCATGGAGAAGACACGAAAGTTTTAATTTGTTTTAAGTGTGGACATCTTCCCCGTCTTTAACGTGACATAGGTGAATGAAGCTGTTTTTTTTTCTTATTGTAGCTAGTTTTTCATTAAGTTCCCAGAAGTTTGTTAACAAGGGATAATTCTAAGAGCATATGAATACGGAACAGAGAATCAACATAAATCTCTTTTGTTGTCAGTTTTTATTCCAATTAGATATTGAACGTCACTGGGGTTGTTATCTTCTTCTTTTATAAGGGGTGCATGGAAATAAAATTACCTTAGTTAATAATATGTGAAAACTAAATGCTAAAGTAGCCCAACTCCAGACAGGAGTAGGCTGGAGGTGAGAGAAATTCTGACAGAAGAATAAGTGGGTATTCTTTTTCTTCTAATCCAAGGCATGTATTAGTAACACTGGATGGCATTTATGATGTCAAAATTAAAATAAAGAGTATTTTGTGCCTTTCTTCCTAGGACATGGTGAAATACCGAAGTGTAAATATCAATAATCAACTAAGAAAGCAGCTTAGCTTGCTTTGATTTCAAAACATGCAATTTTGTATCATGATGCAGTTTAAGAAAATTGCTATGCTCTACTTCGTGGTCACTAGAAGTTCCAACAGTCTGAGCATGCAGAGATCTGTGTGCGGGGCTCTGGGGCAGAGCACCAGCTTCGCCAGCCTCAGCCCTGCTGGAGCCAATATGCATCATCAGCAGAGGAGAGAGCTGTACCCTCTGCAAACCAGCAACACAATCGTTTCCGTTTACTTAGCAATGCATGGCTTTATAATAAGTGCAATTCTCGACATGTTTTTAATCGTATCAATGTTATAGTTAAGTGTTCTCTAGCAATCTAGTCATGCCATTTGACCAATTATTCTGGAAATGGCTACACAGGCTCGAAAACACTTGTCTCTTCATGTGGCCTGTGGTTGTGTTCAATTCAAAATATGTATTTAATCCAGGAGAGGTACACAGTTGGTTGAACTATATGCAACTGCCAACATCTGACCTCCAAACAATAATTTCCTATGATTCAGCAAATTAGTGTGAAATAAAGTCTAAGTTCCCCTTTCAAAATATGCTACATTTTTAGTAAATATGGTTTTTTGCCCAACTTTGCCAAACAGGTAGACTATATTATGAAAGAAAACACTTACCATCACAGGGCATATATGTTTTACGTCCTATGAAGGACTGTGCTTTCTTGGAGTACTTACATTCATTAAGTAAGTTAATGTATAAAACATTAGTATTGCTTCTTTCAATGTTTCTGCTTGACAAAATGAGCTTACAACCCCCACTGTACTTCCTTCTTTCATGATATACCCAGGTAGCTAAACTGGAGTCACATTCTGTTTCTACATCATCATCACAGACAATGATGCGGGAAGCAGCTCACAAAGCTTGTGAGGAGCGTGGACACACACACACACCTCTTTCATTTGGGAGCATCATTTAGGCTCCCACCCCCTGTGGACAGGCCACAGAGCAGGGTCCCCGAACACTCACCTGTGCTCGTGCGGTAGGTGCCAGTGTGTGCTGGCGGCACAGGGTCCCCCTGGCTCTGGCTGAGACTTCTCATAGGGGGCTTCTGATAGACACGGTCTTCATAGATGGGGTCTATGTGGTGCTCGGGGGACTGCAGGGCCCGCAGCTCCGGGCCCAGGTGCCCATGCTGGCTGCTGTATGAGGCTCGGGACCCAGCTGAAATAAATGAACAGGGGGACATTGAAGTCAAACAACATTCACATAGAACTTGTTTTATGAAACACATATTTGATTGTGTGTGTGTGTGGGGGGAGGGGGTCAGGGACAGAATTGCTGAAATCTGCAAAAAAAAAAAAAGCCAAATGAATAACATGAAATGGCAGAAATACGTCAAGCTAATCAGCTTATCGGCCTCCTCCAGGTGCCTGGCTCTGCTACCAAACCTGATCTCACTCTAAGGATGATAATGTTCCTGAGATAAATCCACACAGAACAAGACCAGGGAAACATCGTTTTTCTCCCAGCCTAATGAATGTAGCTGGGTTCTTCAGTAAAGGAATCAGGCAGACAGTCAATCCTAAAAACCTCTTATTATCCCACAGTCCTTGCCCCTTAAATTGTACAACAAAAATTATTATAAATGATGGGCAGATGAATAAGCCACAACAGCAAAACTATCTTGGTGTCGGTCCTGAAAAGTAAACTAGAATTTGTTCCCATCAGCACTTTTTCTCTGGACAATGCATAAACCAAAATGTTTGGACTTACAACAGCCTAAACCCCCGAGGGAAGCAGGTATTAAAGAACAAAGTTTTCAAGTTACATTTTCCTTTCCTCTGATCCTCCAAATTGAAGCATTTGCATTTAGTAGTCCTCCCTCTGAGAAAGGTAAAAATGGTTGTTCCTAACTGGTTTAACCTATAAATTGAGGTTACACATCACCAGGCTTTATAGTTTTTGTAAATGTCACTTATTTGTGTCACTTTGCATAGTGTGGGAAGAGGCGTTGCTTGGAGACAATGCTGCAGCCCCTAGAACCATGAGAATATCTTTAAAGGCAGGATGCTTCTGCATATCAGGAAGTAGACTTTAATGAGGGCAGAGAGGTTGAGTGGACAGACAGGAAAGAGGACATTGATCGAGAGCCAATATTTCATCCGAGGTACAGTCAGAACCTCCGGAGCAGAAATATCTGGGGAATCATCCGGGTCGGGGCAAACGAGATGGACGTGGGACATCAAGGAGAGAGGATATCTTTCCATGGTCAGTAGAGACACAAACAAGAACCAAAGGAGACTAGAGCTGATTTTAGGAAGGAGCCTTCGACTGAGTCCCTAAACTAAGCCCACATGGCACGTCGGGATTTAACTGCCAACTGTCTTCTCACAGCCCCGATTTGGAGCTCTCTCTCCATTCCAGCCTAACAGGGAGGGTTTGGGACTCGCTGACCTCAGCTGTGTCTGTGGACAGCTCTACCTCTACCCTGCTGCTTCAGCCTTCACCAATGGTCACTTTAAAGCCAAAGTCTTCAAATGTTCAATGACAGGGCTGCTTCATCAGGAACACATGACCCAAGAGTTTGAATATTCTCATCTAGAATATTTGAGGAAGAAGCCATTCAAAAGTTTTGCAATTGTCAACAGATAAATGTTGTACTGGTATAATATTTATCACGGGCTGCTTTAAATTTAAGTAAACAGAAAACTGCATTTTTGAATGATGGGGCAGTGCTGAGAGCTCTATCAATTCAGTGTTGATAAAAATCACTGAGTGTTTTGAGGAAAGGAAAGGAATAGGGCAGGCAAGTTCCTTACCTTTCCCTTGGCTAGTAATTAAATCAATTCCGATTTGGATCGCATTCAGATGAATGATAGATTCAAAATAACTGTTTTGCATAATTAGGTTCATTGCATCTGATTTATCAAATGCCAACATCACACTGAATATTATCTCAGCCTTATATTTTCCAGGAATATGCCTTGAGTTCCTGCTGTCAATTTTCACTCCTGAAGGTTTTAATAATATTGCTAAGAATTTAAAAGTGGAAAAATAACAGTCATTCTATCCAAATGTTATATAGTTAAATAAAAGTTATCCATCACAGTAGATTTAGAGTTTAACTTTATCAGTGTTCTTTCATTCTAAGCCTCAAACCACATCCAACAATGACCAGTGAAAGGACCTGCTAAACTTTTAAGTGGTGATATGATTTTAGGACATATGTGAAAATCCTCGTTACAAGCATTTCCTTGGCATTAGGAAATTTTCCTTAGTACCATAAATCAAATTAATGACCAAGGGTCCTAGACAAGGAGCAAGGAACTTAAGGTAAAGTCTCCCTCTGTGGTTATCAGATTTTCAATGTTTTGATATTCAAAAAAAATCATAATTATTAACTATTTAAACAGTATACTATACCTTTTTCCTATTAGCATGCTCTTTATAAAACTATAAGCTCACAGGGCTTCCCTGTCAAAAAACTTGTGCAAAATACAGTCGCACATTTAAGCACCATGCACAGCACTGAATGAGATATGGCATTTTAAAAGGAACATTATTTACACTTCTTTTTATCCATTGTGATCAAGTTTCAATTGCTCATGGGGGGCAGCTGTTACTGGCAATAGAGGTGGAGAGAACTAGGGAAAGGAAGAGAGGCCAAAGAAACAACAGTTCTAAGTGCCACTGCTGGAATTCATGTGTCCTACCACCCTGGCTCAAGAAAGAACATACCAAATCCATACTAACAAGGCCTATTTTATTGGGGACAATTTCGAAAAAAAAATTCTCACGCAACCTCTTTTGGTTTGGAATATGCTCAAAAATTTCATTACATGGTGTATGTATTTGCTGATTCAAAGAAAATGCAATTTTCTTTCATCATTCTGGTCTATTTGACAGTGAGTCCTACGCATTGTACTGAACTCAAAACACCATTCATGAGCATTTACGTCTTTGCGAGGATCTGGAACTATGTTATCATAACAAGAAAAAATACTGGAGAAATGTCACAGATGTCATGCCCAAGTGTTCTCGCCAATTATATCGGTGGAGAACAATTCTGGTAATCTGATCTTGACAAGACCACGCAGTATGGCAAAGCCACAACATGGATGAGCCAAAGAGAAAGGGAGCAGACCCCGCAGACCAGACCAGCTGCCTCGACGGTTTCCCTGCCACTGCAAAAATAACGTCCTGCAAGTGTAATACCTGTCTACATAGCATTTCATGACCAATTACTGCAACAATTACTACATCATCCAACATCAGTATTTCAATTTTACGATGTGGTTTTGCTCTTCCTATTTCTCCCCTTCACATGACAAAGTTGGGGTCTAGAGAGCTCAGGCACTAGCAACGTTCATCTATAATGTGTTTCTGAAAATGGACTTGAAGACTCACAGCTGAGCCATGGCTGCTGGCTTACAGGCTAGGAGAGATTTCGTGATGTAGGAGAGATAAAGGATGTTAGGATTCCCGCACATGTGCTCTGTGTAGTCATGGCTCCTACATGTCCAAGAAGCCCAGGAGGGCCGGGGAGAACCTGCAAGCTGATCTGGGACTGGGCCTGAGGCAGTTGCTGTACCATGTCTCATGGGACCTCAGAGACATTTCTTCACTGCCACCGGGGCTGACTTGAACGGATGCTTGGATGGCTCAGAACCCAGGTGACTAGTGACCACTCAGCGGTGGGGTTGGGATGGGGGGAGAGAGGAAAGACTTCAGTCCTGTGGCAGAGGGGGAGGAATGGACTCTAGGGGCTCAGAGAGGTGGGCAGATTGGACCACTGGGGGATGGAGGGGCACGAGAAGCATCCCCTGCTTCTGTGTTGGCACCTTTTTTCCCAGGCTACCATTTACAAGCACAACTACTATGAGGAAGCTCGAAATCATGGCTAACCATCAAATCCTGCACACAAATGTGGCTCTTGTGTGTTGATGTACAATGTTCAAGAGTCTGAGGTAAACACACATGTACCTAAAGTAGTAATTTTTCTGCTGTTCCTTGTGCCAGTTTTGCCCAAAGAATGTGAAATAAGAAGACATGAAATTGTGTCACATATCTGTCTCTAGCCAGAGCTGGATGAACCAAGGAAAGTCATCACAGCTCTTTGATCCCTAGTTTCCTCAAGTGTAAACACAGAGATAATAATCTATGCATTTGTACAACACTGGATTATTGGGAGACCAGAATGAGAGAGATCATGCATGAACATGCTCTGCAATACATAAAGCAACATAAAAACAGCAGTTCTCATGTTATTTCATCTTAGAATCAAATACTTATGTCAACTCATGCAAATATACCTTTTGATTTGACAAAATAATCAAATACTTCTTCACATAACTATCCAAATTTCATAAACAATTTGGAGGTTTAATTTTGGAACAATCTAAATGACAATGATTTTTCTGGAAAAGTGCCTTACTGGTGAGGTACTGTACACCATGTTTTCACTGGGTCTCAGAATCCAACAGGCTCTGTTTCCACTTGACCAGCAAAATGACATACCTATTATTTTTAGAATGATTTGCAACTAAATTTCTATGTGCTGGATTTTACCTTTATGGTTTACATGTACCAGTTAATCCATTCATGCATTCATTCATTCATTCATTCAACACATTTATTGAGTGCCTGGGCAACTTCTAGGAGTTAAGGACATCAAGGTGCTCAAGACAGACAAGGTCCCTGGCCTTGAAGATAAGCAAGGCATCACATTCAGGCAGACAGAGATAAGGAGAACTGAATAAAAATGAGGTAGAGTAGGAGAGGAGGGAAAGTGTTGGGAGGTTGTACTGTTTGTGTAGGGTGGTCAGGAAAGTTTTTTGAGCATGTGACGTTTCAGCATACAGTAGGAGGATGAGTCTGATCAGAAGGGGAACAACGTGCTTCTCAGGTGGAGGAACCAGCAGCAGGAGCAAGGGCTCTCTCTGTACGAGACTCATTTCAGAATATTTATGGAAGTGGTTTTATTAGTGTCTACTTAATTGGTATTTTCTTTCAAAAGAAATGCCAGTAAGTAAATGAACTCTTTATGAGTTCATACTAAATTGTGCTAACTGAAGAGACCTTTTTTTTAACTCAAAGTTTCAAAATCACAGCAACCACATCTTTGTCAAAAGGATTTGAAACATTAAACAGGGGATCACATGTAACAACGTTGTGAGAACTGCATGACCGGAGATTCAGCTCCAACTACTCAGACTTTTTTTTTTGCATTTTAATTTTCATTCCTTAGAATATGATTAATTCCCGAATATTAGTTTATTCCCTAAAGAATCCTCTAGGGAACCTGCGGCAAATGCTGATTTCTCAATGCAAACCCCAAGAGATTCTGCTTAGGTCAGTCCAGGTGGGGTGCATCAATGCACATTTTAATGAGCACCCCAAGCCTCTTGATCACACTGTGAGCCACACTGTCCGAGATAAGGAGCAAAAGAGGAGACAGACACGTTTTAAAGAAAAAAAATAAGCATCTAATATGTCACAACCCTCAGTTTATCATTTCTCCCTTTATTTAAACAATACTATTTGCTACCAGATTATGCCAATTACTGTATAAAGTAGAACCAAATAGGCCCACGATGGTTTTTATTGGAACCCATTCATATTCTTTGATTTCTATACTCCATGATCTATGGCTCTCTAATCTAACGCAAATTCACCTGCCTCTAAAAGAGATGCATTTTTGTATGTTTTCATTTTGAAATATAAATCATAGGTTATTAAGAACATACTACCATTTAATGGGTCCCTTCAAATTTGACACCCGGTTTCAAATGCTCATTTGCAAAGAAATGCAAGAAGAAAAAGAAGGGTCTAAATGACAAAACTGTCACGTGGCCTAAGTGAGTAAGCAGGCTGAATGTGTTTGTGAACAGGCTGCAGAGATAAGTTCTTTCATTTCTAAGATAAAGAGCTGTCTTCAGGAGAAAAAAAAGCTATACATTTCTTATGCTACGAAGGGAAGTCCCAAATAGAATCTAGGAACTCAGGTTTTTAAAAATTTGTGCAATCAGTTCATGCATTGGTATTTATTAATGACACTATATTTTTGAAGGGAAAAAGAGAACTTCTATAGAGAAGGGTGGAGTCTGGATCAGAAGCTGATTTTTCCTGCAGGGATCTCTGCTGCTGTTCCTCTTTTTTGGACACCCTGATTTCAGGGGAATGTTCTCTACTCCTATTTCATAAATCCTGGACTTTAATGTATTATACCTACTTAGTACAGCTTGGTTGCTATCAGAAATAGCGAATACTCATGTGGTCTCTGGCAACATACAAAAACACAGAGGGATTTGTTCCTCTAACTTTCCTGACGAGGTTTCCAATACAATTTATTGTCACTATTAAACCTCATCACACCTTTCACCAAATGAATACTGTAATCTATTGGGACTCAAATACTTTTCAGTGAAAATAATTTAAAGGCCAGAATTACTGGTCCGGACAGCACAGTGTGTCCATGAGCTCTGCTGCCCTGTGAAAGCGTATGTCCTCTGTCCACGTGCTTTCATTCTAACCACAGGCATTCCTTCCCAAGCTGTTAAGAAAACAGGCTACTTTTGTTCATTTCTTTTTGTGACAGCAGGCATTGGGAAATTAATGAGATAGCGGTAATGGGGTATAATGAGTAATGTGGAGTCTGGTATCAATATTTGCGTTTTTACTTTTAGCTGAAAGGCTGTGTACCTCCAATGAAATGGATGGTGTGAACTATGCCACAGCTCACACACGGCTCCAGCTTAGCAAAGAGCTGGTGGGAACCTATCTGTCCAAGATGGTATTGGTATTAGTGAAAGCAAACAGTGGCAGTTTGGCATCTGTCCCTAGTATCTGGTTTTTTTATTTTATTTTATTTTTTTTTATTTCAGAGTAGCTGGAGAGCAGATTCAAATGTACTAGCCATGTATTTTGGTATTTCTCAAAATGCCATGTGCATAGGAATGACCTGATTAAAATTTAGGTTCTGACTTAACAGGTGTGAGGAAGGGCCTGAGGTTTTGCATTCCTAGTAAGCTCTCAGCCAATGATGGTGCTCCTGGCCGGTGGACCACCCTTTGAGAAGCCAAGACCTACTGGTCTAGCTGTGAATATTTATCTGGTTGCTAGGAGCCCTGGAGACAGACATATCAATGCCATGGTCTTGCCTGCCTTACTAAGCAAACACGAGTGGCTTCAACTAAGGCAAAGGTCAAGAGTGTAGCTAGATGTTGGCCACACAGGTGGGTCTCAGCAGGCACCCACCAGCCCATGCTGGGCATGCACACACTGTGCAGACCATGATGATGGGTGAGCATTCTATCGGGGGCTACAGAGTGACTAACTTTAGCTTTGGGTGGCTGAGCCCCACACCAGGAAGGCCACAAAGGACTTAATGAGCAGGCTAGCTGGGGCAAGAGTCACTTCTGGAGGGCAAAAAGGGGCATCTTTCCATCTACGGGATGGACTTTTTAGACATGGGCAGACTGCATTGCCATAGCACACACATATGTAGTGCTCCTCAACCCTGGGAGAACATGCATGGTATCATCTGGGAGACGTTCTAAAGACTACTGAAGCTGTGGCCCACTCCAGACTAGGATCTCAGGGGACGAGCCCAGGGAATGGAATAGTTCACTCTGCAGGTATCTCTAAGAAGCAGCGGTTAGGGTCAAAGCTAGTAGATTTGGGGCTAGATGTAGGATCTTAAGGAGCAAGTGTCAAGGTTTGGTCCTCAGCAGGCCCCTTAAGGCTGGAGCTTCAGAATATTCCTAGAAACAGCCATTCCTGAATGTGGGGGAAGGGAGGAACTTCCCTTTACAGGGAGGTTTAGTTTCTGAGGTTTGCAAGAAAGCAGTGATTCCTTTGAGAGCAGAGAAAGTAGGAGACGGTTTTTGCCCCTAGCCTGCTACACTCTGTGCTACAATTAGCCTCTTGCTGGGCAATCCCTGGGAATGCACAGGTTGTGGCCATGCACAGACTGCAGGACACGTCCTGCCTCTGCCTGCTGCCTTCCCTTCAGGAGGTCCCTGGAAAAAGGCCTTTGGGCTGGGATCAACTGTGATGTCTGAGGGTGGTGGTGGGGGGGGTTGTGCTGTGAAAATCACGTGTGTCCTCTGAACTCTTGCTAAAAAGAACTTCAGTGTAACCACTAGCATTCAAGTGAGAGTCCAGACTGAAGCTGGAAAGGGCCCCAATAAAGACTCTACCCAGTCACCCCAAACCCTTCTCAGCTGAAACCAAGTAAAATAAGAAATTGGGAAGGTGGGGAGTGAATTTTGGATCGCAATATGTTTGTACTGAAAGGCAACGTAATTTGATTTTAGACTTGTGATTGAAGTCTAAAGTCTTTTGACATTCCCATGCAAAGAAGTTTAATCTGTGAAGGTTAATTCTTACCTGGGAGAGGCCTTGCATTTAAAATTAGCTTCAAACCCTGTCTCCTCCCTGGGAGGAGCTCTTGGCAGTGGCGCCTGGCGTTTGGCTCACCCCATCTTTTCATTGTCCTAATTAACTACTGATGCAAAGCACTCTATGATTTGGTGCTTTATTAATCAGTCACCAGAGTTTTTCATGGCCATATTCGCACAGATACTTTTCTTTACCGACAAGGGGGATAAAATTCAATGAGTGTCATTTTATTTCCCGACAGCTGCTTCTCAATACCCCATTAGTGCAATGCTCCAACAGTGCATCTGGAGTCTGGCTTCCAGAACTCATTATTATGGATAATTATGGACATTTCTATGGAGAGAATCCAGAACAAGGTGCTCCTGATCTATCTTTTTTTGTTATATTGAGATGCAAAGCAGGCCAGACCTGCAGGCTGAGGCTTCAAGGGGACCCACAGTCTCCATTCTGCTTTCCAAAGAGCTGACTGCTGTGGGAACTAATGCTGAAGTGTTCAGTTTTTATTATGTGGCTTCTGTCCAAGGGCACAGATGAAATTCTCAATGTGTGGACAAGGAGGAGGGTTTTACTAGACAAAAGTAAGCTTAAACATGCAGTTTTTCTTCATGAATTGGTTCAAATATTTTGAAAAACATGGGAACTAAGACGTTTTGTACTCAGCACCCCAAACACAGGCCTTTTTATTCAGATTGTATTAGATAATATCATGTGTAGGCTGCACAAATTCCCCTCCAGAAATTAGACATTTAGCTTCTAAAATGAAAACTTACAATGTATTCTCCCTGTATCATTTTTCTACTGCTTTATGTGTTTCACCAACTGGCCTTGGTGATAATTCCAGATGATAAAGACACCATTAACATTCAACATAATCTATAGGGAGAAAACGACAAACTGCTTCACAGATTAGTCATTCTCTATACTCACGTCTTATACCCTCTCTATATCAACATTTTATTAATTTTTACTATTTTACTCAACATAATATTCAGCATATACAAAAAGAGTTTGAGAAGAGAAGAATTATGTTGTTATTAATAAACAGTTCTGAAGAGGACTAAGATTTTCTCTTGATTCTTTTCCTTTTAAAAGCATTAATATGTGTGTATGCACATGCATAATTTAAAGTCCAATTACTTACTGGATTATGTATGTATAATTACCATTTGAATGCCAGTTACATTCATTAAAACATTACTTTCCTAACATACTACACAACTGTTGAAACCAATCTATAGCCAAAATTCTCCCACCCCCTTTTTCAAATGTTGTCTTTATCCCATGAAGATACTACTCCGTCATTAACGGGTATCATACCCTGGTGAAGTCAGCAATGCTTTTCTAGTACAGAAAGTTGATTTGTGTTGACTCTTCCAGTATGTGATAAATATAACAAGTTTGCAAAAAGGCCATCAAGTGGAGAGGACTGTTTGTGGCCATGTGAATACATGTGAATACAACAACCTAACTGACTACTATCACCCGAATGTTTATATGAATGTGCCTCCTCCCAAATTCTTATGTCGAAAGCTAACCCCAGTGTGACGATATTAGGAAGTAGGGGCCTTTGGTGGCTGATCAGGTCATGAGGGTGGAGCCCTCATGAATGAAATTAGTGCCCTTCTAAAAGAGAGCTCAGAGAGACCCCTCACCTCTTCTGCTATGGGAGGACACAGCAAGAAGGCACCATCTATGAACCAGAAAGTGGGCCCTCACCAGACAGTGAATCTGCCAGCACCTTGATATTGGACTTCCCAGCCTCTAGAACTGTAAGAAATAGCTCTAGAGAAGACGGTGGCATCATCTGCTTCTACCAGCTAAGACCTGAATGAATACCTCTGTGTGTGTGCATTTTTATTCCAAAGAGAAATAAATACTGACTTCCCTTTTCTACATTAATTACTAAACCAGAAATTTGTCTTCTCAGGGAGGTTTTGAGTTCTTTACCACATTACTAGTCACTATACGGAGAGCTAAGGTTGATGTCAGGAATTTCAGCAAATGAAGGTATCACTCAAGTATCAGGGTAGGCTATAACGACATGGCACTTGTGGACCCAGACGCCTTCTAGGAAGCCAAACAGGAAAAATCAGTGCTAACAAGTCTCTTTGAGGATATTTATATAGCAAGCAGAAATTTGCTTGGTCTAAATCATTAATGGTTTTCTTTAGGTTCCTTTTGCTGCCAAGTCTCTACCTGCAGATTCCTGGGAGGCTCCACGGCACCCGCACAAGATCTGCAGACACCACAGAATAGGCATTGTCTGTTTTATGACCTCTTACTTCCGAACGGCTCCCACGCACGAGGCTGCTAGTTCTGTCTACAGGTGAGCCCACAGCATTCCCTGGCCTGCTCTCTAGGGCTCTGGGAGTACTGCAGCTGAGACCTATGAAAGACAGAAAGCCACTTTCCAAAGAACTGTGAAACTCAAAGGCAAGGGAAATAAGGATTTTACCTTACAGGTTTTCAATACACATTGAACCAAGTTCTTCTGTTAACTGTTGGTAATTTCTCAACATTATGCTAACTTCGGGGAGAACCTGGTGTTTCTGTGTGTTCATGCTTCACTATGTACAAAGAATGCCTTTTGGTTATCAATGGAATATAACAGGTTTACCCACTGTCTAACTTTACAATACTCACTCAAAAACATCTGTTGAATATCTACTAGACAAGGCATGGTGGGGAGTTCTGAAATTGTGGAGGTCTGTTACTATTAGCTGCCCACAAGGAGCTCATACGACCACTTATTCAAATACTCTGCCTCTTTTGAATGCAGGAAAATTCAGGATATTTTGTACCAAAGTCAGTGCTTTGGTAATGCACAGTACAACAAATATATTATATATAGATCCATCTGGAGTTAGCCTTTAGAGATTTTAGATATTCCACTTTAGTTAATCCACAGTGAATGTAATGCTTTCCATATATGTGTGTGTGTGTATAACATATATACACATGTGTGTGTATATATACATATATGGATGTGCGTATACGGTAGTATTTTATGTTAGAATATATAACAAGCAGAAATTTCATATAAATAGTATGTATAATCTGTGTAATATGGACTAAACATAGAAAAAATTATAAAAATATATAAAACATTGTATTATATATAATAATATTATCATTATATTATATTATATATTCAGTATATTATATTTTATATTCTGTTTAATATGGAATAAATATAGGACAAACTTTTTAAAATCACAAAATGCATTTTGGTAAAATGCCATGGTAGGAGGGATTTGATACAGGCTTTGTTACAAATTAACTCCACTTAGAGAGATTTTAAGTTATTAATTATTTAAGATTACTCATGCATCTACTAAAACAGTTGGTCTCCACATAATCCCTGTGGCTTAGGTAAAAAGAAAAAAATATTTCGAAAGCACTATATTTATTAAGGCAGAGACACTGGTTAACCATAATCACTGAACTGATGCTAACACTTACGGTGAGTGGTGAGCACAGGTGCCTGTTTGCTCAAATTATCCAGTATGAGTGGTTACTGCTAGTGTGACCTAAAATGAGTAATCACTGAAACGAGACCCAGGAAGAGTTCATCCTCAGTGCCCCACTGACTTTACATTCAAGGCAAAGAGTCCTGGAGATTGGGATAAGCCCACATCACTGGGTCAAACACGAGTCAGACTTCCCTCATGGTGGTGTGCTGGGGACCCAGCTACGAAGCCATGGTCCGACAGCCAACAAATGCAGGACCATGCGTGTCTCTGTGTCTTTCTCCTCCCATCCTGCCGTTTCCTCCTGTGATTCCAGATTGTAACTAAATGCACATTCCCAGTGGAATCCCGTTTCTGCCACCCATCTCTCTGATCTGTAGCTAAAGAAAGTAAGACAGATTCTCAGAGTTCAGTCGCAGCAAACCACTGGGCTGTTCATGATGTCGCCCATTTCTAATGAGTTGGTTCATCTGTGGGTCCCAGAGCTGGTCCCACGTCAATCCATTACTGTTCAAACTTCTCACACACCCGAACCTCGCCTCCAGTCTCTGGTATCTCAAATATTCATTCACGTATGCGTGAGATCCATTGACCCCAAGTGAAAAGAAGCTCATATGGCCTTTAAGATAATTTATTCTTTCCAAAATAATCTTATGAGCCCCTACATTAAAAAAAAAAAAAAAGCGGGATAAAAATCTCTTCTTGGGAAAATTGTCCCAGTACCCCCAGAATGTGGTCATACCTCTGCAGTCCGTTCAGATCACTTCACTTTAGATTCAGCCTTAACCTCATGTGTATCCCGGCGCTCCCAGCTCTACCTTGAACCCTCCAGGATTCCTAGTGCCTCTGCGCGCTCATTCACAAGAAATATATGACCCTCTCTCTACTCTGCATCTCTTTCCCTATTTGCACCTGTCACAAGTGTGCTCTATTAAACCCGACCTCAAATGCTGCCTCCTCCTGTAACCCTTCCCTGACCCTCCTCGGCCCAGATCCTCCCTTGTGGCCCATCATGACTACACTGTATTACAAGCTACTTCTGCACTATGTCCTTCCTTCCCTCCTTCCAGTCACATGAGACTCTTTGAGTCCTGGGTTCCATCTTATCTACACTGGAATTCCCAGGAGAGCTGGGCTGATGTCATGATTCTCCAAGGTAACAAGAGGTATAATTTATTGAGCCCTTTTAACACGGGGGCACACTAATGAATGACAGGCACGATCTCACATGATCTCTCTAATGACTCCACATATTACTGCAGTATTGTCATCCCCACTATAAAATAAGCAAACAACCCTAGAGAAGCAAACAACCTGGCAGTAGCTGTTCCCTTTGCCTGGGACACCGTTCCACACATCCATGCACTTTCCTCCTTCCTTCCCTCAAACAACAACTTATCACTGAGTGCCTCTCCAGCCACCCTTACCCTCTGACATCCCCATTCCCTCCATCTTTCTCCCCACTGCTCTCCTCGCCACCTAACATCTTATACCTGCTAGAACATGAGCTCCGAGAGGACCAGGCTTTGGCCTCCAATGTGCATGAGTGAGTGTACAGCCCATTGAAGGATGCCTGGCCCCAAACAGGTGCTCAGGAAATATTTATTGACTTGAACCAACTGTCCAAGCTCACAGAGCTGGTAAGGGATGGAACCAAGACACCCACCCACGGCTGTCGAGACCCGTGATCTTCCGTATTGGTGGAACTCGACGGAATGCAATAGCTCTTTCATTCTTATCTGTGATAAACTCATTATTCTTACTCATTATTATTTTACTTTTCTGTCCTTAGATACTGAAATTACCTAGACTCTTTGGGACTTATTCTCTTTGGGCCAAAATTCATGACTGTCCACATCCCTGTGTTTTCCCACCTTTCCTAGCTTGCTAGCCTGCTAGACGGCAGTTTTCCTGGGACTTCTCTTCATTGCCTTCTAGTCGGTGTATGTTGTTTCCTGGATTCCAATTTTCCCTCTCATTTTATGCCCCTATTTAGCTGGAGTACATCCTCTGAGTACTATAAGTTCCTAGGACAGGGTGCATAGGAGGTAGATTTTCTGAGTACACATTTGCAAGTCTGAAAATACTTTATTCTCCCTGTACAGTGGATAATTTGGCTGTGTATAGATGTTAGGTTGAAAAATTATTTCCCTCAGAACTTTGAGAGTGTGTCTCCTTGTTCTCAACCACCCAGCATCTCAGGGCTGAGTCATGAGGAGTCTGTTGTAGTCTCTCCAGAGATTTTAGGCTCTTCTTTCATCTCATGCTTTGAAATTTCATGATGTGGAATATGGAATATTTTCTATTCCAGGCATAGGGTATTCCCTATGAAGGCACCCTCAGCTCTAAGGAATTTTTCTACATGATTCTTTGATAACTGGCTTCTCTCCTCTCTCTTTCTGAGACTGAGTAATGTGACAGATCTCCTGAACTTGTCCTCTATGACTCTTATTGCGTTATTCTCGTAGTTTCTGCCTCTTTCCATTTGTGTTCTACCTTTTGCATGATTTCCTTAACTATTTTCAGTCATTCTATCAAATTTTTGGTTTTGTTAGTTATATTTTTATAGCCTAGAAAGATTTTCTCATCCTTTGATCCTTTCACATAGCATCCAGTTTTATTTAATGAACATGAGATCTTCCTAAATCCTTCTCAATACTGAACCTAAAGTTTTTGCTTGTTTCTTTTAATCTCTTCTATTCCACAAATTATCTGTTTCTTCTGAGAGATGGTTTATTTTTCTATTTCGGTCTCTCTTTTTCACGCCACTAATTCTCTCCAATTCCTTGGTAATCCTTGGTAATTTATTATATTTGGAAAAGAAGAACCCAGCGGCAGCTTTGTTTCCTTGGACTTCTCTTCACTGTTTAGCACACAAGTCCTGTGCGTTTCCACATGCATCCCTGAGTTAGCTACAGCGGGAGTGGGGTGTACGGGCTGGCAGTCTTCCTCCACAATGACTAGGTGGGTGCGGAGCATCCCCAAGGACCCCACTACCCACATGCCTGTATGAAAAGAACTTTACCTAGTCTCCCAGCTTCCCTAAGAGAGGTCTAACTCTCAGACAGTTCGTTCAATTTCCTCAAGGAGAACACTCCTTAGAGTAAGCACTGGCTACAAGTTGGCTATTTTGGTAGGAGAGAGGGGATGTGGGGGGCATTTATTAAGTCTAATTAGCAAACCTAAACTGGGATTTTTTTTTTCTTAAAATAATGGTGGGAACGTCTAGCACTAGAGTGAGCAGAAGGTTCACGAGAACTGTTCAAGTGCTTGTCCACCAGCAGGGAAAGATTGGCTTCAGGAAGTGAAATTTAAAAGAGCAGTGGAAGCCAGATATCATGTAGCATTTTCACAACATCCCAGGAGCCGAGTGTTAAACAAACTCGCTCAGTACCTGAGTAGACTTCATGTCTCCTTTGAGAACCTGACAGCAGAGTCTGTGAAGCTTTCATCTAGGATTAGTTTTTTACAGACACACCTGGAAGCCTTAACAAGTGAGGAAATGGATCTGAAATCCCCAAATATTCAGAATTTAGCGTTTATAGTGCACAGTCCACTCTAAATACTGAATTTTATGTCCATTTGGCTGGGGTACAAGTTAGACATGCCTTGACCAAATTCTTCTCCATATTAGGTCAACTTTGATTGAAATCGCTGGTTAAGAATCTCTATTTCATTCATTTCATTTTTACCTCAAAATAAGCTTCTGGTGTTTGACTTTAACACTTATTTACAGCTCAAATTTCTTTTTTAAACAGTATTAATTTAGCTCTAAACCCAAAAAGTGAAAGGATCATGTTATTTTCTTTATAAGAGCAAACAAAAATTGGTACTAGTGAAGTCACATTGACACATTCAATAGGATATTGATGAATTTTTGAGATATTTTTGCTTTCTTCAAAATCACCAGTCATTTAAATAAGTTGAAAACTTATATTGCATTTATACATCTTGGTGTTTGTCTTCACTGACAAAAAAATATACTACCCCCAGTCATGTATCATGTATATTTAAGACTATAGAGACTCTGGACTCAAAGTAATCAAGGTTCAAATCACATTCCTTTCATTTCTAGACAGGTAAGGAGCTCATCATTGATAAGCCTTACTGTCTGAATCTGTAGAATGGAGGTATTGATTATGCCTACTTCATTAAGTTGATGGAGACTACACGAGATACAGTTTGCAAAGTGTGTGGCACATCTGGCATAGCTATAAAAATGTACAGTGTTTTATATTGAAATATGTTTTTAACTTGACTTTATTCACCATGACTATTTCGTAAATTTTCACTTGTTAAAATGAATATATTTAACTATTAATTTATAAAGATATAAAGTTAAGCAACATATTGGTCAGGAGAAAAATGGAAAAAGTGGGTAGGTCATTTAGTCTTCTTTTTCGTCTACCATTTCCTCTACCACGTAAGTGATAAAGTTCGAATTGCCGCATTTCAAAGCAAGTAGGAGAGAGCTGTAATAACTAGCTCTGGGAGTAGGGAAGGACCATTTCATGGCTTCCTATTTCCCTGACCATCTTTGCTTTCTAAATTCATCCTCCACACAGCTCCCAGAACAAAGTTTCTAATATGCGAATGGGACCATGTCAGTTGACTGCCAGAAAGATGAAATTCTAAGCCCTTTACCATGGGATCCAACTGCCTTATCTCTCCCCTGTGTCTTCGTTTCTCACCACGCCCCACCACTTAGTCTTTGCTCAAGAAACATGGACCTTCCCCCTTCCCCCACCCCACACACTCCATCTCAACTCTGTGACTTTGTTCCAGCTACCATTTCTCTCCAGTTCCTCCTTTACAGCTCAGCTCTGGGCCCCCCTCACCAAGGAAGCATGCTGGGCACACACTGAACTCCACTGTGAGATGCTCCCCTACGATGCTCCCACAGTAACCAGATTCTGTCTCACTCCACCCTGGGTTTAAAATTAGCCATTCTTACACCTGTTCTGAAAGGAGCTCTCTTGAAAGCAGGGATTATGCCTCCCTCATCTGCGTTATGCCCAACACAAAAACTGGTATGTCTGGGGACTCAATAAACCCGCTTTGTTTCTGAAGCAAAAATGGATGATTTCCTCCTTGCACATCTTAAGTGGTACTGTAGGTGTTATTAAATGTGCTAACTTTTGTTGAGCTGGAAGATTGCTAGTACTTCATATACATGACCTTATGTGTAAAATTATATGAGTGGGTACTGTGGTGACCCCCTCTATAAGGAATATGTCCAAGCAGGTGTGCAACGTGCCTAGTGTTCAGGAGCTCCAACGAGGCAGAGCTCAGTTTCCACTAAGGCACTGCTATACAGCGAAAAGAGATGTGACTTAAAAACAAAAGCAAGAAAAACTATTGAGAGATCTTTGGATTCTGATGACAATATTTCAGAAATTACACTTTTCTAGGTTTAATTGATTTGTGGCATTTTCCCAGAGAATTAAAACTCTGAAATCTCTGGGCAGACTTTCTTAAGCTTGGCCATCATGAAGATCTAGTGGAAAACATCATGTGTGCTTCCTTCCCGAGTGCCTACTACCTCTGATGACAGCACACATCCAAATTCCCAGCAGTACCCCCAGGCCCCAGCTAGTTCTGCAGCCTACCCCATCTCAGTCAGCAGCGATTCCATTCTTCCGGTGGCTGAGTTGGTGGCATCCTTGAGTCCTCTTTCTCTTACCATCATCACCTAGTCCATGAGAAGATCCCATTGGCTCTACCATATATATACACCCAGAATGACACTGCTTTCCATAACCTCCAGTGTTCCCATGTTGGCCCAAGCCATTCTCACCTCTTGCTTAGGTTACTACAATCACCTCCCAGCTGACATTCTTGCTTTGCTCTTGATCTGGACAGTCTATTCTCCACACAGCAGCCAGAGTGACCCTCTCACTCCTCTGCTCAAATCCTCAATGGCGCCTGTGGGTTTGGCAAAGCCAGCATCCTTAAGCCCTCCTCAAGACTTACAGGTCCTCCCTGGTCTGGCATTCTGCTCCCACTTCGATGGCCACCTTGGTGACCCCATGTCATGTCTTTGCCCTCGTTTCCTCCTGTCTCCTCGTTCCACAGACATATCAGACACAGCCCCATGCACAAGCCTTTAAACTTGCTGTTCCTTGCTCAGAATACCCTTCCCTCATATAGCCTTAGTGCTAGCTCATTCACCTCCTTCAGGACCGACTCAAAAGTCACCTTCTAATCAGAGCCTTTCCTGGCTACCTTATCAAAAGTATTTTGATGATTTTGTATTTTCTCCATTTTAAATGAGACCAAAGAATTTAGATGATATTGTATCTCCAGGGTCTAAATCAGTGGCAGCACATAAGAGGTGCTCAAAAATAATTATTGAATGAATGAATTAATTAGTGAAAGTCACTATCTATCTTCAATTGATCCCTCCTAGTTATCAGTGACAAATCTCCAAAATCACAACCCTGCAATTCCAAAAGCTGGTTTTCAATCGTGACTTAACTGTGCTCTTTCAACTAGCAGACCAGGTGTTCCAAACTTTACAATGCCTACCGGGCTCTGATATTCCTGATCTCGCCAAGATATCAAGTCTGTCCCCCTCACACCACTCCTGGGGCCATAGTTCGCTAATTTCTAAATGGGACACATGATCTTATGCAACCCAAGTGCAACACAAGCTATTTTCGCAATGTATTTACTTTTAAAACTCCTTCCTAGATTCAATGAAATACAGAGCTCTTTTGTTGGGGTCTTTTCTTCTCTATTCACACTCCCCCAGCCTCTCCACCAGACCCAGATCTTCAGCCCTTTGGCCACATTCCTTATTTTTACTAAAATGATATAGTGGAACTTGCAAAAGTCTGGTACATGTAACCCATGGGAGAAAGAGCTGGAAGCTAAGACTCCTGATTTCTTTCACTAGGGAAGTACAAGAAATGAAACGGCCTTTAGGAAGCCACCTGGACTCCCCAGACCTCAGTTTCCTCTTCTCTGTGGTGGCTGAGAAGGATGTCATGGAGTCTTCAACAAACTTCACTGATTCTCCCTCCTTGACAAGATCTAGTAACATCGTTTACAAAATTATATAAACAAAGTTTCTGTACCTGTTTCCTAGCCCCACCCCCATCCAAACAGATTGCTACTCCTGAGTCCCTGCATCAAAGATATTTTGGTGCTGGCACTGAGTTGGCACTAATGATTGTCAACGTCTAAAATTTCATTAGAGAGAGAAAGGCAGTTAGTGCAAGAATATTTTTTTTTTTTTTTTTGAGACAGAGTCTCACTCTGTTGCCTGGAGTAGAGTGTCGTGGCGTCAGCCTAGCTCACAGCAACCTCAAACTCCTGGGCTCGAGCAATCCTACTGCCTCAGCCTCCCGAGTAGCTGGGACTACAGACATGCGCCACCATGCCCGGCTAATTTTTTTCTATATAGATTTTTAGTTGTCCAAATAATTTCCTTCTATTTTTAGTAGAGACGGGGTCTCACTCTTGCTCAGGCTGGTCTCGAACTCCTGACCGTGAGTGATCCGCCTGCCTCGGCCTCCCAGAGTGCCAGGATTACAGGCGTGAGCCACCGCGCCTGGCTGCAAGAATATTTTCATTTCGGTAAACATACCTAGCATAATTTTGCAGGCAGTGGATTCCCAGCCTGCATCCTGTTGTGCCAGGCCAGTCCACAGGGGCAATTACTGTGCTGAATTAAAGAAGCCCTTGGCCACCTGCCTCGTGCATGCAACAAGTTCCTTTTTTTTTTTTATCCTATTTATCTTCACAGTCATTTTTTTGTGTCAAGAAAGGAAGCATATGAGCACAACATCTGTTACTAGAGCGACACAATCACCAAATACTTCTATAAGTAAAAAAATCAACAATAAATCTGGGTTGGTTGTCAGGTGTTTCAGGGGACAAAACATTAGTCTTTCAATCTCAGTGTCTTGTTCAAGCTGAGCATATGGTGCTAACAGCAGAGAATCACCAGCTCAGCCTGGTCTTTCATGGGCACAGCGACTACAGAAAATGTCACCTCCTCTGGATTGGCAGAGGAAAGCAGGTTTCTTTTCCCCAGCCCAGGCCCTCCCTTCCTATAATAAAGCAGATATAAATTCAAGGGACTTCATTATTAGTTACTTTGTCCCCGCTATTGGAACTTATGGAAATCCAATGATAGGCATGGAGGAGTCCTCTAGTCTTTCCCAAAGACTAATTTAGACAAAATATAGTAAGTTCAAGCCAAAACGAAAGAGTAACAATTCAAGGCAATTCATTATTGGTGACTTTCCCACTACTATTGAAATCTATGCAAGTTGAATGTCTGCTTTGGGAAAATCCCTAACTTTTTCTGACAATGAAATGTAGACAACTAAAGATGATCACATAAATATTGCGATTGTTACTTGCTTTTGCTTTCTACTGGGTACAATCAACAGGTCTAAGTAATTCTTTACTATTTGCCTTATTCATACAGTTTAGTCTTCAGATTCAGGAGAGAGAGAGAGAGGAGAGGGGAGGGAGGCGGAGAGAGGTGTTAGCGACTGGGGGGCCACCTTACTCTCAAAGAGAAGTAACTGACACATTTTAGGGAAGACACTGACGTGTTCCAAGGAAGCCCTGGCATTCTCTATATCCTGCAACTTCTGAAAACTGGCCAAAGAAGTGCCCAGCTGGACTTTTGCTCAAGCCCGACTGCTCGTTTGTTCCCCCACAACGCGCCCAGGGGAGCCGCGCCAGGTGGCAGCGAGCCCTTTACCTGCCAGGCTGCCCGGCCTCTGGAGGGTGGCCGTGGCATACAGCTCCTGCGAGTGCTTGCTGTACTGCTCGGACGCGTGCACCAGGCGCTTGGTGGGCGACAGCGTGGCGTACGTGCCGATGGTGGAGCTCAGCTGGTGGATGGGCGAGGAGGAGATGGTGGACTGCACGGTGGGGGGCGAGGTCACGCGGATCGGGGACAGGCCGGCCGAGGACACGACGATGTTGATGGGCGAGCTGGTGCTGTAGGACTTGGCCAGGCGGCTGGGCGACTGCTTGGGCGAGGAGCCGCGCGGCGCGGCGTAGGCGGCGCCCTCGGGGGCCGAGCCGCCGCGCTGCAGCTTGGTGGGCGAGCCGCCCTGCGGCGCGGCCAGCGGGGAGCCCCCGCGCGGCGGCGCGGGCAGCGTGGAGCTGGAGTAGTAGAGCGCGGCGGCGGCGGCGGCGGCGGCGGCGGGCGGCGCGTCGGGCAGGTGGAAGGCGCTGCCCAGGCTGGGCGCGAACGGCTCCCGCGGCGGCGGCAGCGGCGGCGCGGGCTCGGGCCCCGCCAGGTGGCCGGCGCGGCTCGTCGTGCCCTGTGCCCGGGAGAGGAGAGAACACGCGCACTTAGCGAGGGACAAGCGATCGGCCCACCCGGCCCGGCCCGCCCCAGCGCAGGAGGAAGAGTCGGGCGCTCGGTGGCTTCGCGCACAACTGCCCCGGAGCGAGAGGCGAACACGCGCCCGGGTCTCCTCCGGCACCGGCAGAGGCCGGCTGGCAGAGGGATGAAGGCACGCCTGACAAATGAGACCTGCATTTGCTTACATTTCCAAGATGTTTCGGGAATAGCAGAGGCATCACATTAGTCACAGAAAGGTTTTAAAAGCCCCCCCCCCCACAACAGGGCAATCGTGATCTCCCCAATGCAATCATGATCTGTTAGTTTTAATGAGCAATTCAGGCAGTAAATCTTTTTCTGCTCCCCCATTCCACCCCCCTCCCCCAAGGTCATTTCAGTGGATACACGTTCTACCCCCAAGACTGGCCAAGTTACATACTTCTCTGGAGAACATCAAGAATAAACATACTTCTTACAGTTTATTCTGCGGCTATTGTCGCGTGGATTCTTCTTTTTGGACAAGAAAAGTTAAACGGAAGGAAAAATATTAAGGCAGAATGAACTCGCTTGGTCTTTCCAGTATTAAAAAAATCTAGAGGAATCAGAGCAATTGTATATGAGAAGACTGAAAAAGCCTTGCTTTTCTAGATTTTACCACTGGGCTCCAAATCTTTCAGCATCTTTCTCTTTCTCTAGCTCCCTTTTAAGAGCCCCCTGCAGCTGTGTCTTCAAACTGAAAGCCAGTTGCCTCTCATTTATTTACAAGAACACAAAAGACAACAAGGGCTGGGGAGAAGTTGGAGAGACAGTTGGAGGGGAAAGCACTTTCCTTGAATCTTGTCCAGAGACAAATTTGCATTCGAATGAAAACACTACATTGTCATCCACTTCTGGGCAGGAGGTCTTAGATCTTCCAGGCTTTCCTGGGGGAGCAGAAAGGTTTTTGAGAGTCTGCTGGTGTGAAAAGGGAGTAGGATTGTACTCAGAGTGGGGGAGAAGCTGGGAAGGAAGGTTGTGAAATGAGGGGTGGGAGCTGGGTGGGCAGGAGGAAGCCGGTGAGACGGCGGGAAGGGAGGGGGAAAGACTGAGCAGATGCTATCCAGTAAAAGTTTCAATTACGCCTCTCCACCCGGTTTGGAATGGCAACTGGCAAATAACAGACTGGGCACTTTCACCCACACAGACACAGCATTCCAAATTTTATCTGGGATGTCAGGTTCCTGTGAAGATCTGAGGAGTTAATTGAGCCACATGAAAATCCTCTCTTAGGAGCAGCCTGGCAAAGATAAACACTTTGGTGAGAGACACTCTCTGTGCAGTGTGTGTGTGTGTGTGTGCACATATGTATTTACATATGATGTGTACCTTTTATAGAGTCTTATAATGTGTGTGTGTGTGTGTGTGTGTGTGTGTGTGTGTATACACTCAATCCTTAGAGCAGTTATGTTAGCAGTAAGAGTGAAAGTAAAATGTAAGGCCCATGATTTGGTTCAATGATACGTCTTCAGCAACTAGAACAGGGCCCGATTCATACTAGAGACTCTAGGAATATCTGTGGAATGAATGAAGGAACGGCTCCTAAAGCTGGTCCTGTGGCTCTGGCAGTGAGGGCTTCTATGTGTGGAGCTTGGTGGACAAATTGCAGAACTGGTGTGCTCACCCATGAACCCCAAAACCCCAGAGAAATAGTCCAGCATCATCCAGAGTCATTGAGCAGACGGCTTAGATTCAGTGTTGCTTCTCTCCCAGAAGAAGCTGTGAGCATGAAACATATAGATTTGGCTTCTCAAACCTGGCTGCATATTATAATTGCCAGGGGAGCTTTTTAAAAAAATCTCAATACTCATGACTTAACCATAACCATCTAATTCAGGATCCCTGAAGATGGAACCCAAGCCTCAGGCTTTTGGGAAGCTCATCAGGTCACTGCAATGTGCAACCAATATGAGAACCAATTCCCCCCAGAGCACTGGCTTTCCAAGGGAGGTCCCTTTCCTGCATCAGCCTCAGAATCAGCCCATTGCTCGCCTTAAACCCAACAGAAACTCCGGGAGAGGGGCCCAAGGATCTGTGTTTCAATGAGCTCTTGGGATGATCAGAGTGCTTGCCAAAGTTTACCAAACACTTGTTCTAGAAGAGATGTTGATTCAAGGGGTCTGGAGTGGGTCCCAGAGCCTGCATTTCTAACCCTCTCATAGAGAAGGCAGATCCTACTGGTCTGAGACCTACCACTAAGCTGCACACATTCTTCCTCTGATGCTGTCTACTGGGGTTACTCATCAGCTGGGCCTAGGCAACATTCAGCCATGCAGAACCCAGCTGGCAGGTGATGGAAAAGCCTCAGACAGAAATTTTTCAAAACCCTTCCCACAGGAGCATAATGAAGAGAAAGAACCCCTGAGGGCCCAAGCAGCACTCCTTGCTTCCAAAAACACAAATACTTTTTGTTACGTCTTGGATGTACAACATTAATAATATTACATAATAATACATTAATGATGCCATTACCAAATAGCATAATTTTTAATAAAATAAATAGTAACTAAAGCATACCAATATAAATTAAAACATTAAGTCAGTATTCATCCTAATATTTAAATATTAGAATGGCACATATCCCATGCAAACCTTGGTGATTTTTACAATCATTTCATTTTTCTGCTAATCTCTTGGACTTGTAGTCTCAGGAGTGTCAACTCAGTTGAATATGATTGTATCCTAAATTTCCTTATATGGACCCCAAATCTGCAGAAGTTTTGATAAATGCCACACTAGCTTCAGACATTTTGACAAGCTATAGTAGCCAACTGGAAAATCTTTTAGGTATTGTTAGGATCTTGGTGAAATTTTGTCAATGATTTTGATGTGAAAAAAAGAAAAACAGAAACAATGAAGTTTTATATACTCTATAAAGTGGTAAGTGGTATTGTGCTCTATGTGCTAAAACACAACTCCAAAAGAGCTTCCTGAATCCATTCTGCAATGTTAGAAATGTTCTACATCTGCACTGTCTAATATGGCAACCTATTGAGAGCTTGAAATGTGGCTAATCAACTGAGGAACTAAATTTTAATATGCATTTAACTTTAATTAATTTAAATTTAAATAGCCACATACGACTAATGGCCACCTTATTGGATGTAGCACAGCTATCTAAGGCCTTCTGTAGTTTATAATAAATAATCCAGGGACGCTATATGCCATTTTGATGGCTTATGGAATAATAAAAGCCTGAGTTCTTTGACTAAACAGAAAGATTTGTTTTGTAGCATGATTTGGACAAAAACAAATCTTTTGGGAGCTTGTTCCACCTTTGTGCTTATGTTTGTTTCATTTTGCAGTTTCCTTTGGTCACTCTCAGCCAGATGGGGATACATGAGGCTGCCCTTCAAGCCCGCTTCACAACTTACAGGACAGTTTATTACCACCCATCATTGCATCCGAAAGAACATAAACATGTTCCAACACACAGAGAACTGCATCCACTTTACTGTCATGGCAGTTCAATTCCACCTTAAAAGTACATTACCACTATAAAATTGTAAATCTAATTTTAAATTAGAATTCAGGTAAAATTTCACTTCTTGTTTTTTACACTGAAGACTACACACATTCCTTCCCCAGGGATATTTGGAAATGTGTGTATACATACAATGGGAATTGAAATAATTTTTTTATTGATGATGAGACTCTTAAAAGAAAACTAATGATATAAGAAATTTAGAAATACTTGAGGCAGAGGGGACCTTATATTGTCCTTGATCACACAGTATGGGCTGTTGGCAGGGACAATTCTTGTTGGTATCTTCCTTCTCAACTCTTTGGATCAGTCTCAGCCCAAAGGGCTGCTTCACTTGTCTTTCTACACCTTCAAAATGGGAGATGCATCTACGTGAAACTGACAAAGAAGCAAGA
>NW_012148719.1:1285156-1287053 GCF_000956105.1 Propithecus coquereli
GTCAGCAAGTCCCCTAATTCTGGGACGGGAGGACTATTTGCCCAGGATGCTGGGCAGCCAGGCTGACAATGTCAGGAATGGAGCACTGGAGTCCCTGTTTTGTGGCTTCCCAGAGGCAAGCTTGATGACTTAAGATAATGCTCTGCTCCCCTACTTACTGTGTTAACCCCTTTCTATTTTCCTGGGGTTACAATCAAACTGGCAAAGCTAATCAGTAATGATGTCTCCCCTTCGCACATAATACTGGTTGGTGGTGACAAAGGTCCCCGTTGGGAGACGTGCTTCTGAGCCAGCATAGTGTCATGAGGGGTGAAGCTGGAGGGCACATTCCAAAGGTGGAGACCCTGGGGCCAGGACCACGGAAGAGTCAAAACACATTACTGTGGCACCGGGTTGGGTGAGGAAGGACTTGGGGCTAGTGTCTGAGGGAACAGTCTCAATGCAGAGTGGTTTAAATGGTGACAAGGCAGAGAGAAAGTAAAGGCAATGACTGAGAGGTACTCTTTGCATGAGTTTAGAAAACCAGAACAAATCCTGAGTACTAAAAAACAGGGCATGGCTTTCAGATGACATCTTCAAAGAAGTACATTTCTAAGTGAGAATAATCTGGTGATGTGGCTGAGTAGTGCCAGCTCTGTGCTGCTGATCTAAGCTTTTGTGATATCGTTGTAGTCTCCTAGCGTGAGTTTGTCTAGAACCTTGGGCTTGCACACAAATGTGGACAAGGCCATTTACTCTCACAACTTCAAAACAAGAAGAAATCACCAACTCCGAAATGCAAACAACCTTATTTAGATATTATATGAAATGTTCCTGTAATATAATGGAATTAAAACGAATCTACATCCCCAAATAAGTTGTATGCCCTTGAACTTACTCCCTGGGATGTCATAGATTGGCTTGAGCACTATCATTGCTCACAAAGTGTTGAAAACTTCTCTTTTGAAACTGCATTCAGAAGGAATGCCACTCTTAAATTCCAAAGGAAGAAAATCCTGGCACTGTGAGAAAGGTTTGACTTTGGAAATAGCCAAATAAAATCACCAAGTGCCCTGCCTGGCAATTCTCTTCAGGGGTGCCGGTTTGGATAAAAACTAATATGTTACGTAAAGAGAAGAGACAGCTGCTGTGCATGATCATGCATCTTCCCTAAAGTCATCAGCACCGGGATCATTACAGTTGCTGAGGAAGAAGGGCTGGGTCTACTTGGTGGTGAGGTCCCGCTAACACTGAAAGGTGGTGTCCAGAGCAAATTAAAATTAAATAATTGAAAAACCAAGCTACTTGGAAGAAATTCCTTTCCTCAGATGAGAACATCTCATTCAAAAGGACCAAAAGAGCGCCTGTAACCTTGGAGTGATAATGAAGCCTGCCCTCGCTGCTTTCTCTTTGCCTGAGGTCTCAAAATTATGGGGGAGGGAAAGAGAGTGGAGAGGTAGAGAGAGAGAAATTTTGCAAGCCATATTGCCCCTGCCACTGATGCTAGAAGGAGGTAACAATGGATTCATTTTCCCAAGGCCTCTAAGTCCCAAGTACAAATATGGTGGCATAGGATTTTTCATCCTCAGGTACTGATTTTTCCTTCCCTTTGACTTCCTTTTAATGATAGTTTTATTAGGACCAATATTAATCTATATTCTGAGAAGTACTTCATATGGCTATTTCTGTGGTCTATGAGTGGAAAGTAGAGAAGGAAAAAAATATAAAACTGATATAAGTATCTTACATAAATTTATCTTTAGAAACATATAAGGAGGGCTTTCTTGATGGCAACTCTTTCTTAAAACATACATTGGCATTGGCAAAAGAAAAAAACAAACTACATAAAACTTTCATTTCAGCAAGTGACTCATTTAGCATAACTTCAATAATCCAAATATTTGCTCAGAAGAGGAAA
>NW_012148719.1:1288913-1289599 GCF_000956105.1 Propithecus coquereli
CCTCGGCCTCCCAGAGTGCTAGGATTACAGGCGTGAGCCACCGCGCCTGGCCTGTATCCATTTCTTTCCCTTAGAAACCATCACCTTCTAATACACTGTGTAATTTCTTACTCGCTGTGTTGATTTTCTGAGTCTCCATCCCTGCTACTGGAGTATAAGTTCCCTAAGGACTAAGATCGTGCCTGTTTTCTATACTACCCCATCCCAAGCATACAGGCTCATGGCACCAATGGGCACACAATAAACATCTTCAGTGCATCAGAGAATAATCCAGAGATATACAAATGTAACTGAAAGAACCACTCTTTTTTGAATGAAGCACCTCACAAGAGCCAACACAAAGGCCAAGGGTGACCTGGAGAAAGAAGGGCTCTCTGGAAGGTAACCTACAGCCTGTTCAGAGGCCGGGTGGGAGCTTGAGGCACAGCCCAGCACAGCACTGGGGGTGGGGAAAAGGAGGGCTATAAATCAGCTCATGTCACTTCCTGGAATTGCACTGAGGTCCCATAGGGGGGGTGGTACACTCTCTCCCCTCTGGCCCAGCCCCATGAACTCATCCTACAGTCCAAGGAGAACGACTCTCAAGGATTTTAAATATACTGAAAAGAGAAAATGGAGGAAGATTTTAAAGCAAAGCAAGAGTAGGGATTTTCATCTTAAAACTATCCTAAAAACAAATATCCTAC
>NW_012148719.1:1289658-1313501 GCF_000956105.1 Propithecus coquereli
GGCAAAGCAAAACATATACATGCCTTCCCTGTAATGAAAAATGTGTCCATTCCAGACTAAATATACTGAAAAGAGAAAATGGAGGAAGATTTTAAAGCAAAGCAAGAGTAGGGATTTTCATCTTAAAACTATCCTAAAAGCAAATATCCTACCAGTTTCCCACAAGTATGCCAAGGGAGATATGCAAAACGCCATGAATTCTCTTCTAAATGCTGCATAATGTATACATTTACATTAACAATAGCTCTGCAATTTTTGTGTTTTCCAAGTTTATTGGTGACTTTTCTCTGCAAGTTTTACCTAAAAACAACTTCTTTAATAATTCAGCAGACTGGATTGATGTCATACTAGTTGTCTCTTTAACTCTTTCAACACTCAACACAACAGGTGTTTTTTGGGAACTTGCTCCTCTTCAGACGTCCCCATGCCCTTGTCCTTCAAATCTACCTGACACGAGCGTGCACCAATAAGCAATGTTGAAAACACAGCGGCCACACTGGCCTCTGAAGGAAGTGAGCAGATGGTGTCTTCATAATTATGATATAGAGTAAATGAGGACTTCTGAGACATAAAAGTCAGTACAACATTAAATACATAGGCCAGATCAAAAAGAAATGGCAATTTGGCTTCTCAAAAAGCTTACTGCTTTTCTAGAATCCCCACCACTGTTCAGTTTTATTTTAGAGAACCATCAAACAGTGCTTAATGTCCTGCAGCGAGCGGCCATTTCTATGGGATCCTGCTTGTGCACATACTTCAGTTCTGCCAGAGGACACGCAAGCCGTTTCAAAATCTCTAGGCTCGTGTTCTCCTACACCAGTGCTCCGCCTACAGATGGAGACTTTCATATTTCTCGTGCATTTTATTTCTCTGAGGGACAAAATGTTGGGTGAGACTATTTTATGTTTGGATGTGGGGAGAAACCAACATATTTAGTGTGGCTCTTCTCTGCCATAAGTTTTACATTCAGCATTTTGTAGAATCCAGTGGAAATCTGATGTGCGTGGAAGCAGAACCTGCAGGACAGCCAGCTTCTCTACCCTCCGCCCCACCCACGAGCCTGCGCGATGTAGTTAAAAAGGATCAGGCTGGTGTCGGTGGAACCTGCCGCGTATTTGGTGAACCCCGGGCCAGTTACCAGGCATGTGAAGATGAATTCTGCACGGTGCCCATTCTTGCAGTGGGGCAACCCAATGAGAGGGAACAGCCTTAGACACAACTAATGATAGGATATTACACGCCATAAGACAGACTGATGCTTTTGACACATAAGGCAAGCTATGTTATTCCTGAGCTCAAAATTCTCTACTGGCTTCTCACCTATGAGTAAAAGACTGGATTCTCACAATGATCAATTTGGTCTCCAATCACCTTGCAAACTCCTGCACCCGGCTCTAGCCATCCTGGCCTCCTTGATGCTCTGTCAACAGGCCAGGCTGCCCCACCCAGGGCCATTGTATTTGCTATTTCCCAGACAGCTGTGTAGCTGCCTCCTTCTTCTCCTCCATGTCTTTGCCCAAATGTTTCCTCCTCCACGAGATTCCTACGGTGCTGCACACCATCCTGCATTTTGGATCTTGCTTACCCTATTCTGTATCCATTTCTTTTCTTTTTTTTTTTTTTTTTTTTTTTGAGAGAGAGTCTCATTGTGTTGCCCGGGCTAGAGTGTCGTGGCGTCATCATAGCTCACAGCAACCTCAAACTCCTGGGCTCAAGTGATCCTTCTGCCTCAGCCTCCCGAGTAGCTGGGATTACAGGCATGCACCACCATGCCCGGCTAATTTTTTTCTATATATTTTTAGCTGTCCGATTAATTTCTTTCTATTTTTGGTAGAGACGGGGTCTCACTCTTGCTCAGGCTGGTTTTGAACTCCTGAGCTCAAACGATCCGCCCGCCTCGGCCTCCCAGAGTGCTAGGATTACAGGCGTGAGCCACCGCGCCTGGCCTGTATCCATTTCTTTCCCTTAGAAACCATCACCTTCTAATACACTGTGTAATTTCTTACTCGCTGTGTTGATTTTCTGAGTCTCCATCCCTGCTACTGGAGTATAAGTTCCCTAAGGACTAAGATCGTGCCTGTTTTCTATACTACCCCATCCCAAGCATACAGGCTCATGGCACCAATGGGCACACAATAAACATCTTCAGTGCATCAGAGAATAATCCAGAGATATACAAATGTAACTGAAAGAACCACTCTTTTTTGAATGAAGCACCTCACAAGAGCCAACACAAAGGCCAAGGGTGACCTGGAGAAAGAAGGGCTCTCTGGAAGGTAACCTACAGCCTGTTCAGAGGCCGGGTGGGAGCTTGAGGCACAGCCCAGCACAGCACTGGGGGTGGGGAAAAGGAGGGCTATAAATCAGCTCATGTCACTTCCTGGAATTGCACTGAGGTCCCATAGGGAGGGTGGTACACTCTCTCCCCTCTGGCCCAGCCCCATGAACTCATCCTACAGTCCAAGGAGAACGACTCTCAAGGATTTTAGTTCGGGTAACACCAGAGAACTAATATTTTACGGCAATTTTTGTTACTTGTAGTTTTACTTTCGGACTGATACAACGGGGCAATGCAGGTTACGTACGCATCACCAGGGCTTCTCATGGATCCTGGTGATGATCATTCAATAAACATCTATTATGTTCAATAAACTAAAGGTTTTTTTTTAAAGAAAAACTGAAATTAAAATCTTTAAACATTGATGATACTCCTTTGAAATTGCATTCAGACATGATTTATGAGCCAAATAGAAAACATTTGCTTTACTTTACAAGTACACATTATTTATAGACTAAAAATAAAATGGAATGTTTTTGTGTTGATGGATTATTGACCTTACGTACTTGGCCTGGCATCTGTGAGCCACAATTTGAATTTTACTAGGCCTGGTAGTACTTGATGACTGCAGGATATTCTAAAAATTAATCCAGTCTTGAAGGAATGAGATTTAACACTGTTCAGAATATTGAAGAGAATGTATCACAGGCTTTGAAAAGCCACTTAAATAGAGGGTTCCAAAGATAATCTGAACAAAGGAGACACTACTGGAATGGGATGTGGCCTCCCTACTTTCAAGTGTATAACACTAAATGCGGAATGAAAATGCTGGTGTACTTGTTCAGTGTTTCTCTGACATTATGTTGAAGTTGCAGCTCCTATGGGATATACAATAAAACATGCCTTTGGTACTACAGCACACAGCTAAAGTAAATCTTGGTACCTACAGCCACCACTAAATGAAATAAATAAGAGTTCAGATATTCAACAGTGGTCTCCATTCTGTTAGTAGGGTGCATTAGGACAACATTTCAGCTATTGGTTTGAATATTCAGACTTGTTCATCCTATGCACCTGCCAGGTAAGTGAGTCTACCAGGAACCTTTGCCTCAAACTTAAGTTATATCCTTGAACATTCACATTTATCAGTATCTTCAAACTATAACTGTGATGACTTCACATACGTAGCTTTGATATCTGTACAGCTTAGTAACCCTTTCTGATTAAACTTTAAAGCAGACTTTTAATGTGAGGCAAAGGAACAAGCCCTTCATCTCAGTGGAATGTTTTATTCCTTTTATCCAAATTCCAATAGTTTGGCATCACCAGAAGGTAAAAGTTACAAAGCCGCTGATGGACAAAGGTATTGCCCTTGTCCAGATTTTTAAAATATGCTGGGACAATAAATGAACTTTAATAATTTAAACACAATGAAACTTTTCAGCGTATGCGTCAATAACATCCTTGCCACATATGTGGGCTATGTGGGCGTGTTGCGGCACCTGCACAGGCTGTTCCCATGCTCCTGGCCTCTTGCCTCTCTGCATTCATTCCTTGCGGCCATGCGGCCTGCTAGGTGCTACTGATGCAAAGATGAAAGGCCCTGCCCTCAAGTAGCTTTCAGCTGAGTTGAAAAGACACATGGATGAATAACAATAAATTGGTGACAGAGATGGGTCCAGGGGTTACAGGAGCCAGTACTTGGTAGCTTGGCAGAGGAAGGGCTCCTGGCAGAGGTAGTGCCCAATAGACGCATGAGAGCTGCAACCAGCCTCATCAGCTGAAAGGATAGTCTGGAAGTTGCTGGTTCTTCATTCCAGGAGCAAAAGCACAGAGCTGAAAAGGGCCTATGTTGTTGAAAATAAGTTTTAAATTTCTTAAAACAAGATAGTTCTCCAATATATTAACTCTGGTCGGTGGATCAGATATATCTTACACCCCAAACTTATAAAAACCAAAATATTAGCATTCATTCTCTCTCTCTCTCTCTCCACACACACACACACACACACACACACACACACACACACATATATGTATATATATGTATGTAGAGAGAGAGAGACAGAGAGAGAGAGAGTCAACATTTACATCTTTCTTGAAAAAAATCATTTCCAGATTAGTGACTGTTTCTTTGTTACCAAGAGTTAATTTTAACTGCAGCAAATGAATCTGTGCAGTGAAACTATAAGAACAAGCACAGGCCTTAAAGAAACAATTAAGGGCACATTTAAAAACCAGATTTGACAAAGTATAACTATTCCTAAACTAATTACAAGCATTTTCAGAATCGTTCCGTATAGCTGATTATATATACATTTATACTATGTTCCTTTATGTGATTAACCCCAAAGAATAACTATATACTTTTTTTGATGAGACAAAATACTCAGTATTTTTCCAGGTACACTCACAAACTCAGAACGTATGTAATATATATATGTATATCACATATAGACACAGAGAGAGTAACTAGATGCACGTTTGCTAATCACACAGATAAATATATGCAAGATAGATACAGCGTAAGAAACTGTTAGACATTACTAAAGAAAATGCTTATCATTCAGCAGTACTCTATCATTGTATTTTATTATTCCTTTTCTTCACTCACAGCGCTGAAGGGCGTCTTTGGTAAGTTGTGGGACACGCCTACAAAAAGGCAGCCTGCATCCCACGTCCATTACACACCCTGTTCCCCACCTGCTTCCTTGGGACCACCAGCACAACACAGCAAAGGGCACCTACCTGGCTGAAGCTCTGACCCGAAGCTCGGGCTTGTGTGCCTCTGGCTGGGAGCTGCGAAGGGGTGGTTTCACCCAGGGCCAGGGTCTGGTTGCTATGGTAGCTGGCCGGATACTGGAAAGACCCTTCAGGTTTGGAATTGAGCTGAAGTGCACTCTGGGAGAGCAGGCTGGGCCCTGCATTGAAAGTCATTTAGAGCAGTCAGTGACAGTCTCAGTGAAGCAGAAATGACATGTATTATTTATTGAGAGTAGCCTAGAATTATCACATGCACATGATTCCAGCCATCTATGCTTTGAATTCTGAGAACTAAAATGACCATATAATTCGACTCTAGCTCTCAAATGAGATTTTTTTTTTTTGGTGGTTCAAAAGTTCTCAAAGGAGTAGATTTTTCAAATGATCTCATCCTGACCTACATAAAGACATTTCTTATGAGACAATTTAGTTAATCAAGTAGTTATTTTTGGATCAGACAATATCAGAAACATTTGAAATAATTTAAAAGTCTACCTTTTGGTACATGTTAATTGCATTAATATAATTATATCTCCTACTCAATAATGGAGATGCTAAAACATTCAAAACCTTCTAATCAGTGACAAATTCTATTGTACAAATAGTGATGCAATACCTCAGTGCCTGAAGGGTAGAGAGTGTTTAAAATATTAATAGTTCTTCATACAATGTAGAATTTACCTTCATCTCACATAATCCCTGATGACTAGTTATCTTTGCCATCACGGCAATGCACAGTAGGAGAACAAAGAGAAGACACAGTGTTAAAATTCATGCTGCTAATGTGGCTGATATTACAAGGGATGGAGAATCAGGCCCTGGCCTTATAATTTAATTATACTTTGCATATGAAATTGTGTTTTATTTTCTTACATTCTACTTAGATGGGATCCTTGGAAGAATTCATCCATTTTCTTTTTAAGCAAATTTTCTTTAATCAAATTTAATACTCATTTGAGGATCAAAAGAAGTACAGAGGAGTGTAAATGTACCTGCTATAATACTTTCCATTATGTTTGTTTGAGAGGGTGCTAGGGCGAGAAGAGTATGTTGCGGGGGCAAAAACTTGGCAGTGCAAGTTTCCTCCTCTCTCTTTGTACCACTTTACAAAGTCATTTATTTTTTGTTGGAGGGTAATAATAATATACACATAGACTATAGTATAACCATTAAACCATCCTTGATCCCCCTCTTGGCTATTTTAGACAATAGTACCATTTCTAATAATTGCAAAAAAAAAAAAAAGTTCAAATGACTTCTTTTTAAGAATGGACCATGACTTTATATTTCAAATGAGATTCTTATATTTAACATGACATGGATCACTTTTGATAAAAACAATGTGTCCTCCTTTAAATAGCACCAGTTCACATAACCTTTGCCATTTGAAACCTTTCCCTTCCCTTTGATTCTCTGATGGAACTTGTAAACAACATGAAGATACTTTTTCATCACTGGATATTGAATAATAAGCCAATTAACTAGTACAGGTAAAGCTTGGCATTGTGGAATCTATACAATTTTTAGAAAAATGTTAAGCAAGGAAATATTTAATAAGAGCATTTCTGTTCAGCCCCAACATCATCATGAAGGGCATAACCAAAGTACAATTATAATCTTTTTCTCTTTAATTTAGAAAATTTAGTCCCAAGAAAACTGTATTGTATATACCAGATGGTAAAGTTTCCAATGGCCTACAAAAAATATCATTTAATCCATACTGATGGTATTACAGACCTACTCGTCAGATATATGGTGTCTCTGTAAGGAGAAACATTCAGAGTTTCATTCTGGATGCCAGGAACATATTGTCCCCATCGCTGCTAGGGAAGCTGCCAGGCACAGCAGAGTCAAGGGGTGGTCTCTGAGGTCCTGGTAAAGGGCAGGCTGAGACATGGCAGAGCCTTTGGAAGGACAGGGTGGGGACTCTGCTGGGGGGGGTGGCAAATGGAGACTAACCATAAGGAGGAGAAGGAGATTGGTACTGAGAAGACAGTGATGACTGTGGCCAAGGGCCCTCCCCATGGCCCCTACTGAATGTCAGAGCTTAATGAAGAAGAGTGAGCCATGGTGGACAGCAAAGGCCCTTTCAGTTGGTGGTCTCCATCCTACCTGACAGTGGGTGATGTCCTCTGAGGCTTTCTTTGGCTATTTCTTTTTAGGACAGTCTACCTGGACATAATGGCTTAAACTGGCCACACTCTCCTCCCCTATGAAATGCATCTCAAGGGCACTGAAGGGTAAAGCAGATACAACGGCAGTACACAGATCTTTGGAAATATCAATGGAATGAAAATATTAATAAATACATAAATAAATAAATCTTTAATTGGATGTAAATAGTTTAACATCATCTAAAGCCTAAAAGAGTTGCATATCCTAAATATTTGTCTTTCAAAGAAATTGAATTTACTCTGGTAAAAGTTCTTGAGTATACATTAATAGTTATCAAGTTAAATAATTTTGTATATTATGAATAGATTCACACAATTATCTTCAGAAACCTACAAATGCTATCTGTGCAAGATCTTTAAGTGACAAGGTAAAGTCCCTTTTCAAAAGAATTTCAATTAAAAATATGATTTATTTGCTCCTGGAATATATGTCATGGCATAATCAAATCTGCTGATCTTTTATAGAATCAGTCATGTATTTGATCAATACACAATGAAAACAAACCAAAAGTCTCTATCTCATTACTCTGTTCATACATTTCAAGCAATGAAACCGAGATGTACTCTGACAAAAGTAATTGCAACCATAAGCTGTATATAGTAATATTACAACACTGACATATCACCTGGCAAGGACAAAACAGGACAATAGCCAAAAACCTTGTATGCATTTTAGAATTATTTTTTTCCACTGCTCACTAGGTTTCAAATCAGCATCATTTATTCATTCCAATTTTAGAGGGCAGAGATATATGAAAATATGAAAAAGGTTAAAATTATAGGACAATTCTTAATTACTTTATAATGGAAGTAAAATTTACATATAACTAACTCTCCATTAGCTCTATTGATAATACTGTGCATTGAGGTAGAAAATTCAAATTTGCCAAAGATTTAAAAAGCATTTATAGTTTTGGGCTTTTGGAGAAATTATGATTTTCTCCAGAATTTTTGAGTTTACATCAAGTCTTTCTTGGACTAGAGGTAAAATTAGGCTGCAGTCCTGAGGACTTGGAGTATATGAGTGAAAGGACAGGGGTGATATGGGATGAAGTGGTGGTGGGGGGCAGTGGAGAGGAAGCCGCTGGGTCCTAAAATTCCACCTTGGGGAAATGGAATGTCGTCTTCAGTGCCACTAATTGCTCCAGAAGAAACCTAAGCTATGAGCAACAGTGGATCATAATGTTCTTCTCGGCCACAGAATGCAGAAGCCATGCTCTGGTTTGCCTTCAAAACACTGACCGGAGGGGTCATGGTGACTTCTTTGACCATTCCCAACCTTCTCCATCATGGGACAGTCCCCAAAATTGACCTTAAGAGTCTGTTCAAAATGACTCACTCCTGTGGGCCAGGAAGAGGAGTTGAAGCCATTTTCTGATCAATTGATACTGCTCAAGACAGTCCTTTGTCCTTAGTGGGACCAGGGTAACTACCAAGTTGATCCTATTAATCCCAAGAAGATACATGAAGCAAAGGATCCTGAGTATAATACCAACATCTCAATATGTTTCCAAACGCACAAACTGGTTAGAGACCACATAGTAACCTGCGAAGAAAATTGTTCTTGTGTCATTTTCATTATTCCTAGAAGTATAAACAGAGGCACAGAGAGGTTAAACTATCAGCCGGTGTCAGACACTTGGTAATACGAAGATGAGACTCGGATCCTTGCCTTCTGTTTCTAAGTCCAAGAGTAGTTGTTTTTTAACATCAAAGCACTATTTATTTAAGTCAAATATACACATCAACATTTTAAGGTTGAAAAAGTCTTCTGTAAATAGAAGTCTACTTGTTTGCAGGAGAAATCTTCACACCTCAGATTATGGTACTTCCCTGGGAACAGTTGCTTAGAGATTCCAGGTGCTGGCGAAGGGAGGCTCACTGTCTACTTTGGTGGAACAAAGTCACCCTCAGCAGATGTAGAGGTTGAAATGCTAACTTTCTGCATAAAAATTCAGGCCCACTTGTAGGTCATATCAATATAAACACTACAATATAGTCAGTTTCTTCTGATCGAATTAACTAGATATTTTAGAGTTTCCATGAGCATGTGCAATTGCTCTGTTTGCACAGGTTTAAAGACACTTTATCTGGAATTGCTAATTCTTGCCTGCTTTAGCTGAACATCAGCTCCAGAATACAATAACCTTAATTAAAGTACATACTTTGTAATGATACAGAAGAGGCCAAAGGGGTACAGTGTGGCGTTTCCAAGTTGTTATTTAAAAAGTCACTACACTAACGGAGTATCTGGCTGTGGCTTGAGAAAAATCCAGGACTAGAAGTTGGCAGACCTGGGCTCTAGTCATCCTTCATATTTATGCAACCGTAGATGATGATGACAACAATGCTGATGATGACAGTGATAGTAATACCAGTTAACCTTCATGGAACACTCACTAAGTTCCCGGGACTGTCCTGAGCAGTTTACATCTATTTAACCCACTGAATTTTAGTAACATCCCAGTAAGGAAGGTACTATCATCCTCACTGACGTTGAGGATACTGAAGGTTCCAATAGCTGAGACCTCACAGATAGTAGCGAGCATGGAATTCAAAATTGCCAGTCTGGCCTCAGAACGTGTGTTCTGAACCACACGTCATTATTCTGTCTCCACAACAATCTTTCCAAATTTGAGCACCTAATGAGTAAAAGGATGTGAAAGCTTGAAAAATATCAACTTCTATATAAATATCAATTATTATTATTATTGTCTTCTAATCATCTAATTGCCTAGCTACATGATCTGATAATATAATAATACAACCTTCATTGGGATTTTTATTTTTTGTACTTGGAAAGGAATCTGGGCTTGATTTTAATGTTGGCTCAAATAGAACCTAAAAAGCAATCTTTCTCAGTCTAGAGATAATAGAACTAAGTAATGTCTTGAACAGAGCTCAAGGAATGTTTTGTGAGGCTGTTAATTCAGGACAATCAAAAGAATAATAAACACACAAATTGAAATGGACAAGTTTAGGACTGGATACTTCACAGTGGATGCTTTGTTTAAATTTATGTCAGAAAGTACAAAAACATTATTTACTCTTAGGCTACATGGATTCTTTCAAAATTATTTAAAACTTATTTTTATGTAGGCCATGAAAAATAATCATACCATATCTGACAGGGAATTTGCATTCATTTCCATCATTTTGCTATTCAATTTTTATAGAATATTAAAAAATTGAAGAGTAATTATTATTTGCTTTTAAATGAGAATAAATTCTTAGAGCAACAACAAAGAGAAAGGGGAAATATTTTTATAGACAATATTAGGTAAGAATAAATAAAATAGGTGGTGGAAATTATGTACAAAAGGGCTGTTATAGATTATAAAAATCAATGAGAAAAATTGACTATTTCTAAGATTATTAAGCTGATTTATTAATAAATGGGTTCAGAGCACTTTTGTCATACCTAACTACAAATTAACTCTGCAGCATAAAAATACTGACTTTGTTTAAATTGCACTGCTCATCAGTTTCATTTATAGCATCAGTTGCTTCTTTATGGGTTCTGGAAGAACTTGTCAATTTCTTAGAATAAGAGGTGGCTACTGGTGATACATCGGTTGTTTTCTCCTGATTTTCATTAGCAACTTATAAAGCTCATTTGGAGGAGTTTCACTGAGGAGGTTCCTTGGAAACAGTGGTTTAACCCGTCTACCATTCCAAAAATTAACGGAGGGAAAGAGCCCAAGGGGCTTGTTATACAAGGAAGCTTAGAGTTGATGTGGCGGTTCTACGGGCAGGTGTGTTTTTAAATGCCATTTCTAAGCTTCTATCTCCAGAATATCTATTTTATCTAGTCAGTTGCTTTCAATGTGTAATGCTTTATGTGAAAATTAAAACTTTAATGGTCCCAGGAATATAAAAGTACCTGTTTAATTTTTAAACGCATTTAGATACAACCAATGTTATTGGCTTAATTGGTATGCTTTTTCAAGTTTGGCTACCGTGGATGGATAAATTATGACTCGTAAACTGTTCACACGCTACACAACAACTCACTCTGTTTCTTTACATCTGTGTATGTGGAAGAAATGAGGAAAATGACATTTGTCACAAAAAAGTTTTTCAATGTATAACTTTAGTTTGAAATGCATAGCTAATGAATTTCATTGTGCATGGGGTTGTACATGCTATTATAATTACAGAATGCTATTTTTTATAGCTCACTCCAGTTCCCAACTATTAGCTTATGAAGTTTATATTATTTACCATTAAAAATTAACGTAGCACAAACAGAAGAAGAACGTTACATGTTTCTTTATAAAGTAACAGTCTAAAAAGGATACATTCATATTTCCCACTATCAATAATTGTTAAAAGAAATAAAAAATTAATACGAACCAGTTTCAAAGAAAACAAAACTGAAAAGCTAAATCCAGAAAACACCACAATTTTATATATCATACTGGCTTGAAGAACCAGTTGTTGATTTGCCACAAATCACAAACTCTTCCCTAGACAGCTGTACAGCTTGCTTGTGCATTTTATTTAGGTCTCTGATTAAATGTCTTCTCACTATGGAGGATTTCCTGCCCTTCAATCATTCTCTGTTCTAGCGGTTCTCAAACTTTCCAGTTTCATAACATTTGTATGTTCTCAAAAATTATTGAGGACTCCAAAGAATGCTTGTTTTGCATGAGCCATATATAATGCTATTTATTGGAAATATTTCAAACAGAAGAGTACACAGCACATGTTCCTTGAGCCGTCAGAGCAATGATGCTATCACTTGCCAGGTAGTCTCTAGAAAACTCCACTGAATATTAGTGTGAGAAAAAGCACGGTGAGTGAGGCAAGTATCTCTCTGTATCATTGTTGAGACCATTTGGTTTTGAAGGTCCCATTCAGCGGTCCTGGGCACCCCCCAGAATTCCCAAGTCCACTTGGAGAAAAGCTGTCCTACTCTATTCTCTGCCTGGCTTTGTCCTTCCTCAAAGCCATTATCTACCTGATTTTACACTGTTTAGAAGGTTGATTTCAGCCTTTTCTGACTAGAATGTAAATGCCACGAGGACAGGGTCTCTTTGTGTTGAGTGTTAATAAGTGCTTAATGCAGATGTTTAACCAAATGAATGACTAGAACACCTACCTCCCTGTGCCTACAGTGATATAATAACAACCCACTACATTAAGAGCTGGTTACATCACTTGCTGTCAAAGTGACTTCTTATTTGACCAGTTTCCGGTTTCAATATGTTTTAAGCTTTGGAGGAAGTCCCCAGATATCTCTGTAAGGCGTCAGCTGACAGCCCTCTCCTTCCACTGCCTCCCGGGGAGAAATCTGCTTTGTCTAAGGGTTTCTCAACGGGGCTTGCAGCCTCTGTGCTTTTTCTCACACCTGTGCCAGCTCTGACACTGTCCTCACTTTTACCAGCTTTCACAGGATTCTCATCTGCGTGTTTTGGGCACCTACAATGGCTTGACAATTTCAAAACCAACGAATTTCCAGCAGGCTCTACGCTTTGTGCTTAATCCCAGGAGACCCTGATAACTCAGGTGAGAATGATGTATGGAATGAGAAACTAGCCTTGTTCTCTCTTGTTTAGGGAATAGATATAGAATTCTTCTTCCTTTATGCCTTTCCCTATCTCTTCAATTCTTAGGTTTACCACTCAGCTGCTGACCTCTTTGGAGAAAGTATAACATACTTCTTCAATGTCTATGTGACGGAAGGAAATCTAAGTGAAATCTAAGACAAAGAAATTGAACATGAGCTGAAAAACAGGTAGACGTGGTATCTGGAAGAAAAGATAATTATATAATTCTGTTACAATAGCTTCCTAGAGGATGTTATTACTCCCTGTGAGCCACCTGTGTGTGTTCCTTCGGCTTTTGCTCACACCTCCCATTTTTGCCTCTGCCGAGTTCCCACCAGCCCCACACACCACAGGCAGTAGGGGAAGTGAGTGTAAGTGGATTTCAGAAGGCATCACATGGATGCCTGCGGCATCAGATAACTTTAGACCTACATACCATGACAAACTTCTGGAAAAGAGAATGTCTTGTTTGTATTCCTAAAACTTGGACCAAAGATCATATGATAAAGTGATTTCACAGGGAATGAACCATCTCTAGATGAGTTCAGCTAACTCAGATAAATTTTCTGGATGGGAGGTCTCCAAGACCAGGTGACAGTTCTTGGTCACTTGTGGAGAGAGGGAGGGTTTTCCATCTTGTTGGGTATATCTGAGGACCTGGTTTCCCTCAGAAAAGAAAGCAAAACAAACAAATCAGTTCTTTTTCTGATGATGATTTTTATGTTTTGAGTGAATTTGATTCACAGTTTTATCATTTTAATTATAATTTTTATGAAAATCTTGCATTCCTAGACCCCTTCTACATTTTTTGGTGTTGTGCCTTTCAGGAATTATGAAAACATTCACTTCACAAGGATGCTTCTCACCTTTTGTTATTACTATTGCAGAAGAATATATGGAATTATATTTTATAGCATTTTAATAACCTGATCTCTTAAAGATTCTCTTGTGAATTAAGTGTATTCACAGTAATTAAATGAAAATGACAGACTATAAATCAACGGTGAATAATATATTCACCTCTGTCAAACTACATATGATTATTCTATTTGGATTCCACCTGCTAAGAATGGTAACCTATATGATTGATTCCTGACATTATGAATGTATTCTGATTGTGATTTGAAAACTCAGAAGGTAACATGCATGGTTTTTACCATAACATTGAGAATATATTAACTCCTAAGATTTTCTTCCAACTGAATGATAAAATTTTCTACAATATGGTAGAATTTTGATTGGTTAATATGTTACAGAAAGAAATAATTACTATTTTGAAACATAATATTTAAACAAATAACAATCTTTGGTTAAAGTACATGAGTTATTTTCTTTCAAGTTGTCCTTTCTGACTTTGATAGTATTTTGTTAATTATGGGCCAAGAGATAATCACCCTTTATTTATGAATTTATATCTCCAAGGATACATGGATTAAATAAAATACTTAGTCTAAGGCAGTCCAGGCCACGCTATGCATTATGTGGGAAGCTAATGGCCCCGAGCGTCTGTCAGTAAATTGTTTTTGTTGCTGTTGTTTGGTTTTGTTTTATTTCAGTAAAGCAACAGCAATCTCTGAAGTAATTCTCCTAGTGACTCCTAGTGACACATATTTGTTTGAATTGAAATTGTACAGCCCGTAGTCACAAAAATGCAGCAGGGTGGCAAAGGTTGTCCACGCGATTTACAAACTGTCTAGGATAGCACTTTTTAAAAATACAAAGTGTTGGAAAACATTGGTTACTGTGTGACACCATAAAGTCAGCATGAGAGAGCAGTTACTGCTTGCCCCTGGGGTCAAAAGATGGGGTTGCTGTGATTCAAATTTTTTTTTTTTTTAAATCAGATCTTGGAAAGAAAAATAGCTAAAAGCTTTAAATACAACAAATTAAATATTATGTGCTTAGGGGTTGAGATTGCTTTCCATTTTAGAACTTTTTCAGGCTGGATTTAGACAGTATTTAGCATTGTTTTAGTCCCTTTTGAGTGAGAATTAAGGGACTGGTTCTCAAGGGCAGGGTGCCAGGTCCGATTTAGCATTAGCTAGTTCATGGTTGTTCTAGCTAATGAATCCATTGATTGAATAATCACAAGGGACTAGCAGAATCTGATGGGCTTTTCCTAATTGGATGAAATGCGTCAAAGAGCCACTACACATCTATTTGCTAAGTTTCTGTATCAAGGACATATAAACATGGTGTATTGTTCTGCTATTTAGTAGAATGTTGTGCTGATTATTCTTTTGTCCCCCATGTTCATTCTCTACCCATCCTCCACATAGACAAGGGCACCTTGCCCTTGGCTGCTGGTTGGGTTTGGCCAGTGGGAGGCAGGGGAAGGAGAACAGGAGCAGGAGGAGGGTATTTATTCCCAGCGTGCCGTCTGACCCTGCTAGTCCTGGTTCCTCCATTTTCCTTCAGGTCTAAGGGTGGTAAGAACTGCTGTCTGTCTGTTGCTAATCCCTGAGAACCTCAATATACTCTGCTTCCTTAATCTTGCCCACTCCTTTGTAAATAGTCCCTTAATTAAATCCTCTTCAGTTAAACTCTTTAGAGTATGATCTGCATCTCATCTGGAAACCAATTCGTATAAATACATATAAGAATGGAGATTTTTATTTTTATGACCCTTTAAAAATTTAACATGAGCAATATTGATCCCCAAAATGATAATTATCTACCCAATATGTTAAAAGTACTTCCCTAGACTTGACTCAGTTACTTTTGTTTTAAAGTGACTCTAAAAATGTTAAGAGCAAACATCTCAGAAGGATCACAACATTCTCTTTCCAGAATCGTTGGGCACGACACTTTTCAGTGGTACTTTTATCACCTATTTCTTTTTGTTTATTTCAAAGCAGGATGAAGGAGCTTTCAAAAAGAACAATCAACTAATATCACAGGAGTCTTCAATAAGATAATTCAGCATATAATAATATAAAGTGACTAAGCTTTCTGAAAAATAAAAATTTGGCAGTTACCAAATATATGTGGAAAAACCCTACTAGATAACATTCCTTTAATAAAGATACACCATTTGTAGGTAATTTTTGAACACATATTGCAGGAAAACAGTAGTCAACACTAAGAATTCTTTCCATTTTCCTTGTATGTTGCAGAGTTTCTCAACTAAGAATGCTCAGTATTATTATTTGACTTACCTATATATTTATCCATTCTATTTATCTCTTCTACTCTTATTTTATATTAATTTATCTCTGTAGTACTTCTATCACTTCCATCTTCCTAGTTGCTTTTTGTTTATTTAGCTCTTATTAAGATTTCCCCAAAATAAGTACAACATTCTTTAGTCTTTTATTTTTAATAATGAAGTTAAGATTTTCTCTGAATGCAGTTCTTTTCATACTCCTGTTTTTATTATAAAACGTTCCTGTTTTATTTGCTTTCTAAACAGCATGTAATTTTCTTTTCTGCTTCTATTTTGATTTCATAGCTATCCAGAAGTATGTTTCTTAGTTTTAATATTATTACATTTTCACTTATTATTTTATCATTTACTTTTAATTTTAGTGGATGATTATCAAAGAATATGACCTTCTTTACTTTTTAATTTTTTAACTGCTTTTATCTTCCAGTACCTGGTCAATCTTTCTAAATATTCCCTGCATATATATAACAAATGTATATTATCATTCAATGTATAAAATTCATAAAATTCATTTAATACATTGATCTGTTAATTTTTTTATTCCAACTTTCTTTGGCTTTTTCTTTTGGATTCTGTCTGATTCTGAGAAATGTGAATTGAAATATTCACAATGATACTTTTCATCAACTTCTTACATTTTGAATAATTTTTGTTTTAATATCTAGATGCTCTGTTATTTGGTGCATACATGGTCATTATATTTTAGTATGAGTTTTTCACATCTTTATAAATCAAGACAGTTTCACTCTATAACTCCTTTCTTTGAAACTGCTTAGTGCTTCTCTATTAAATTCTACTTTATCTCAAATTATTCTTCCAATCCCACTCTTTGCATTTATTGTATTTGCTGGCACTAGTTTGATTATTCCTTTAATTTCAGCATTTATTTCATTAATACGTGTGTTTCTGATAAAGATCATATAACTATTTTATCTTTGTTTACTACAACTTTCAATTTTTATAGTATTCACAAGAGAATTCAGTGTGCTTACATGTAGAGTTAGATGGATATACTTATCTCTTTTATTTTAATTTGCCTACCTCTTATCTTCTATTCCTTTTATTCTATACTTTCCATTTATTAAAGGTTATCCCTTCTCCTAAACTTATAATGAAATGCATTACTTTATTATTCTATAAAATAGTGAGATATCTACTACCATTTCCCCATCCCACAGCATCTTATCTCTGCTTTCCTTCTTCTCTAATAAGATGAGTGCATGTGTCTCAAATATTAATTAAATGTATTCTAACTATCCCTACAAGAGAAACACATATAATGACTGTGAGGGAGAAGAGGTAACACTTACATATTTTTAAATAAAAAATGCAGAGAAGGAGGCTAATACCAACCATGCTTTTTACTTTAGGAGTTTTATTAAGGGGATGCATATGGGTTTGAATAAATCTGGATATTCACAATGATGTTATCCTAAGAGAAATGGTATTATAAAGATTATAGAGAAAATTAGCTAATATGTAAATTAAATGGTTTTCAAGATCAGTATACTATCTTATTCTTATGTCTTCCTTTTATATGGCAAACCATGATGGGTATTGGAGGAAATTTTACCTTTTTAAATTAAGGACTAAAATGCTTCACTGACTTTTGATGTAGAAATTACCAGGGTAATGTCTATTTTAATGACTTAATTTTTAGCCTTTTGTGTGGGATTTTATTAAAATAAGCCAGGAGAATTTTATGATTTATTAAAAAGAGGCTCATTTCAACTCCTAACACTTTTTATTTCTAAGCCTCAACCACTGTGGTTGAAAAATATATAATTCAATGAAGATAAAGTAATCTTTAAATATTCTATTGAAATTAATATTTAGCAAAGCAATGTAAGATGGTTAAATATAGAAATGTAAGGAGTTACTGCATAGTACTCTAGCATAGTACTAAATATTTAATACCATATATAGTTCATAAACTTTTTTCTATTTTGTTATATGGTTGCTGCTTTTTAAGATCTCTACGAACAATTATCTGTATGAGTAAAGTATCGACACTTAATTTTAAGGCAAATACTGTGTTGATTAAAAACTATACAGTGAGTTCATAATATGTGCTAGTCTGGATGTTGAAGAAGATATGAGAGATTTGGTGAAAATCACCAGTATGTCAGTAATTACTGACTTCAGACAGTTTATAATCTAAGGTGAGTTGAGGAGGTTGTGTGGGATGGGAGTGGAGCGAAATGGATAAAACAAGCATAAAAGTATCTTGAAGCCCTAATTGGATATGGCTCATGATATTAATTATATTAGAAAAAAATAATGGCATGATACTCCTATATTTTGTCTGTCTTCAAGCATGATTGCCCCGTGACTTACTTTCACTTGTGGAATAATCCTGTGGGTCAAGTATTCCTGATTCCTGTAGTGATCTAATACAGGAGTCCACCAGCTCAAGACCTGTTGTAAGTTCATCTTCGATATCTTTTTGACCATCTGAAATAAAATATTTTAAAATGATGAACAAACACATGACATGTTAATATGCAATCTTTAAATTATCACTTAATAATTGAAAATATCCTAGCCAAATATATTACCTCTATGAAGTTCTCATTAGATATCACATTGTAACCCACTGTCAGCCAGCATTAAAGCAAAGAGCAGCCAATTCCATGTATCTTGGAAGAACACGAAGTTACTAGAGAATTAAGAGGACTTAACTACCAATAATTTTAAGCTGTCATAACAGCTTCATTTAATTTTTACTATCATGATGTTTCTATATATTCACTTTTATAAGTCTCATTCTAAAGTTCATAAGAAAATTAGTAGAGATACATGTAGAATTAAGTGTTAACTGTTCACCTAGAAGATATGCATTACCTTGTGATTGCCAATGAAACTGCTCTTCTGCTGAACTGTAAAAAAGAGAACACATAGATATAACTCATTGATTAGAAAAGAAAGAACTCTAAACTATCAGACACAAAGGCACATTAGGGTAGTAATGGTGGCTCTATGGCATTTCCTTTGATTTCATACTGAGAAAAGGGATCCCATTTTGATACAATCTTAATTTTAATCCATATACTGTATATCCCTTTTGATTCACAGATATGAGCATTTTATAAATGGACATTGTCCAGTAATTTTCAGAAGAATAGCTCATTTTTTACAAAGCCCAGCCTATTAGACTCATTCCTTACAATGGCTTCTACATACTGCAGTGTTACTCAATTTTAGTTATTTTAAAATACGAATTAGAATAGTGTCATGTAGACTTTGTAAGATAGCCCAATAGAGAAATAACTATCTCCTTTTTATTATAAAGAAGATAAAATAAATCTATACCTCCATTTAGGCATATCATATAAACACTTCCTTTCAGTTGATTATTATAGTTTAAATTAAGTAATTTAAAAATTATCTCACCAACTGAATATACATTTCCCAAAGTCTCACTTAACAATACATCTTATAAAATGATCCCGATAGAAAGGTTGTTCATATACATATGCCAAAGATATGGTATAGAGAGTCTCTATGTAGGCAACATAGATTTATTTTGAATGATTTATTAATTACAAAATATATAATATAAATTTGAAGTTTCTGAATACGAAGAACTCTTTCATTGTTTATGCAAACACTTCCTACATGCTTTCTTTTTATATAGCAATAATTGGTGAGAAATCTAGATGCCAATTACTGACAGACATCATTTTGAGAATGATTTTCTACACTTACGTCACTAGATCTTTTACTCTGATCAAGCAGTTTCTATGAATAGCTCATCAGTTTCACAACCGAAAGTGGATTTTAGACCTTTAATCTGTACCTTAGAGGTGGCTTCTGAATACATTTACAGGGGAAAAGGGAATTCTGGTATAAATCAATGTTCAGAACAGCCATGGTTGATGTAAATGAATACAAGAGTAGTCCCTTAAGAGACATGTGAATATCTTGCTCCTCAGCCAATCCATATTAGCAAACCGGAAAATAGTTTTACGACGGCGAGAACCATAGAAAGAATTGATACATGAAATAACAGTACAAATTCGGTCCAATAAAACTCTTTCTTGCACCAAAAGATGCAACATTATATAACAGTAAAGTCTAGCTATAAAGTTTAACCCTCAAAATAGAAATATAACTCTAAATTGATATTTTAAAAGCTGTGGGACAGGTTTACTTAACAAGTGACATTTAATATAAGGCAATCCCATCTTAAAATTCAAGAATCACCACAATAAGTCTGAACCATGGTCACTCTGGTTATTTTAATCCTCTAAGAAGCCTACTAATCATTATTTTCCAAGGAGATTAATATCAAAATACTAATGTTTAAAGATCAGCCTTATCAGTCATTCGCAGAAGCTGGACTAGAACTCAGGCATACTTATCAAGAGTATTTCCAAATCCTTACTTGTGTCAAAATCACCTGCAACCCTTCTAAATATTCACCTTTTAGAACCCACCAGAGACCTACATGATCACAAAGACCACGGGTTAGGCTGGGAATCTGCATTGTGTATCAAGCTTTTATGATGATCCCTATATGCTGGTAACTTTGAAAACCATTAGATACTATTTTCATTAATGAGCCACTATGAATTTAGAGCTGCTTCACAACGTCATTCTTCTATATTTTAAGACTGTATAAACTCTCAAGGTGGCAAAAATATTCTGTGTTTATATGCCATGGATTTATGTAGAGGTAGAAAATACTTTCACACTGGTAGTGGGTTGAATGGAGGCATCCTCCCTCAAAAGATTTGTTCACACCCAAACACCTAAACCTGTGAACGTAACTTATTTGGAAAAAGGATTTTTGCAGATGTAGTTAATGATCGTCAGATGAGGTCATCCTGGATTATCTAGGTGGGGCCTAAATTCACTGACAAATGTCATTATAAAAGATGGAAGAGGAGAGACAGACACAGAGAAGGCCGTGTGAACAGGGAGGCAGAGACTGGAGTGATGCAGGCACGAGCCTAGGAATGCTGAAAGCCATCAGAGCCCAGAAGAGGGAAGGACAAAACCTCCCTGAGCCTTTGTAGGAAACAGCCCTGCTGACACCTTGATTTTGTACTTGCAGCCTCCAAAACTGTAAACTGTAAGAGAATAAATTTCTATTGTTTTAAGCCACCCAGTTGTGGTAATTTGTTATGACAGCTGCAGGAAATGCATACGATAAAAAAGTTCTAATGCTATATCCTCTGGGATTTGCTACTATCTCTATACTACTACATTCCTTTACCAGTACATCCATTTACTAAGTAACTATACCAGGGCCCTATTAATTCACAACAATCACAAATCTATTTTTTATGTCAAAAGGTTTTACGTCAACAGGTTTAATAATGTTGAATAACTTGACCACGTAGTTCATAAAGGAACTTAGCAGGGATTTAAACTAATCCGCCCAACTCCTAAACACAAACCTCCAATTCACAATCAAAAGTTAAGGAGGGAGACTTTTTTAAGTTACCACCCATAAAGCAGTACGAGTGAGGGGGACAATGGAAGTCATTCCAGGGCTCAGCAAAGTCCAGCTCTCCTCTCCTTACAGGCACGTTGAAGACCACACTGCCCAGCCCCCTTGCACATAGATGAGACCATGCAAAAGCCTGTGGGAGGAAGTGACAAGTGCTACTTCCTGCCCAAGTCTGCAAGGCAGGCATGAGGTCCTCATGCTCTGGAGAAGAGTCCCTGAGTAACTATGAGAAATGGAGACTTCTGCCCACCTACAAAGAAACCAGTGAAAAATAAACCATTGTTGTGTTAAAACTGAAGTTGGAGAGTTGTTTAATTCTGTAGAGTAAATGTCACATTGACCAATACAGAAAGGTGAGTCAATAAGGCATTTCTTGCTTCTTGATCTTCCATTTCCATAGTACAGAGTTGGAAGAAAACGTTACAGGTAACCCTAGTACAAATAAAGTGGTGTCGTAGCTTTTGTTCATCCTTTGGGATGTGTCTGTTCATCTACAATAATGGGTGATTTGTTGTGTAGGGCTACACATCACACTATTACATAATATTTATTTTTCTGTTCATCTCTTTCAAAAGTGTTTCAATTTTATGACACACCAAAAAAAAAAAAAAAAAAAAAAAAATTTTTTTTTTATTACATTTGAAAAAAATACCATCGGCAGGGAATATGAAACTATCCTCTTAAAGCACAGGCACCTTCCTTTGAGCAGACAAAAAGCATTAATCACATCAATGGCTTCCCTGATTCCTTTAGTACAGTTAAAGTGCATTAGAAGTATGACTGATCACAGAGAATAGAAGTCCCCAGAGAAAGCTGGTTTGGATTTTATTTCCTTTAAGTGCTCACTTTAATATCTCTGCTATGGGATTCCATGCAATTGCATATCTTATGTATTTGATTCCTTCTCTTAAAAATTGGTCTAAGGTAGATGCTTTCAAAAAAGTAAACAAACTATTTATTTAGTCAATAAACATGGATTATGCTTGTGTCTCAGACAGTCTCATATCAGGTGTCTAAGAATCACCTGTGGTAAATTTTCTCTCAATTACATAATTCAATTTAATACAATAGAAAAGTCACTTTTGAAGCTGTTGTAACTTACATGCATGTTCAATTTCAGGAAATAAAGTTTGCTTTCACTGCTGAAATGTTATTTCTTGAAATTGAAATCACGTCTAAAGAACTAAAGACCAATATAGATGCAATTCGGTCCACATGTATTTAGATATGTATAAGTTTCAGAATCCAGGGACTGTGAGAAAAACATATTTATAACAACCATAAATAACATGAAAACTTTAAACACATACAGATATCAGTGATGCTAGGAAAGGACTTTGGAAACATTATATTAAAAGCACACATTTTAATAGACAATACTTACATAGCTCCCACTTTGTACCAGACAGTATTCTAACTGATTTACAGTTAATCTTCATGACAAAACTTTTGTGAGAGGTAATATTTTCCCATTTCACAGATAATTCAAACAAGGTATGAAGATGCTAGGGAAGTTGCTGGAGGTCTCATAGCCAGCAAGTAGTGGAGCCAGGATTCTAACTCTGGACATCTGGTTCCAGAATCCACATTCTGAACCACTACTCTAGTCACACATTTGGCTGCAACAAAATTAAACTCCTTTGTGTGTGACTAAAAACCAAAACAAAACAAAATCCAATGTAAACCAAGTTGAAAATAAGCCACATCCTGAGATATCCTCAATACATGTAACTTACAAAGGGTTACTTTCCAGAACATAAATAACTCCAACAAATTGATATGCTAGAGATTAAAAACTCCAATAGAAGAGAGGTAAACAAATATGCATAGCTCATGAATAGTAGAAAAATCAAGAATGTATGGCCACTGAACATATTAAGAGAATTAGAGGAATAAAAATTAAATACAAGATACTTATCTATTTCTCTCTCTCTCTCTCTCTTTCTCTCTCTCTCTTTACTTAAGAGACAGGATCTCACTATGTTGCCCAGGCTGAACTCAAACTCCTTAACTAAAGCGATCTTTCTGCCTCAGCCTCATGAGTAGCTGCGACTACAGGCATGCACCACTGCACCTGGCTTACAAGATACCTCTTTTTACCCCATAGACTGTCAAACAATTTAAAAGTCTGACAATACTAAGTGTTGGGAAGGGATGGAGAAAAAACTCTCATGCTTTATGGGTAAGAGGCTAAATTAGTGAAACAGGTGGGCAGGTTGTGGGCAATACCTGATAATGGTGTACATGTAAATACTCAATCACCCAGCAATTCTGCTTCTAGGCAGAGACTCCAGGGAAACCCTTGCACCGTTGCCCAGGAGACTTGTACAAGACTGTTCATACCTACATTGTAGTAGCAAAGCAATGGAAACAACCTAAGTGTCTAGCATAGGGAAATGAACAAATACAGTAATATGATTACATATCATACATGACATACACATGGAACCAA
>NW_012148719.1:1314231-1316356 GCF_000956105.1 Propithecus coquereli
CCAATAACTTTCAAGTTCAGAGGTCACGAAGTAGGGGAAAAACTAGTTTAAACCAAAAAATAACCTTTGAGTTCCTTGAGAAGTGATTTCCACCCTCGTCATTTCCAACATGATAGGCGCCTCACCCACCTTCAGGGCATTTCTAATAAAATACATATATATGAAAGTTCAGAGAGTTTCCTTAATGTCAGGAAAAGACACAAAGCAAACCATTACTAAAGAAACTCCGTCTGTTATGAACCTGTTCAAACACGTTCCCTTAAATTGTCTTTTTCAACTTTTTGATGCCCAAAGCATCAATCTCCACGCTGTATCATGTGGCATATTATTGCTCACAGTATCTTTCAAGATGAAATAAAGGTACGGAACTATGAGTTTTCTGTTAGTTTGCTTTTGAGTTAAGCAGTGTACCTAAAACATAAGCCGGAAGAACTACTGTGAAATAAATTGCTTCAAAACCGACCTTTGATTCTAGCCTACAGGGACAAGGGTCTTTATATTGATGATTCTGTATGACCTGACCTCGTATTGTGACAGAAAATAATTTTTAGCATACAGTTTTGTATGCAGCACCTCACAAGAATAGGCATTGGTTGCAAAATAAAATGACCTTAGTCAAAAGTCTCAAATACTGAGGAAGTGTAACATATTTTGTAAAAACGGTGAAAAGCAGTCCCCCATGCTTCTTTGCTTTAGGCTGCTGTTGCTATTTTCCATTAATGCACTGTATCTGGCACTTACTAGCTTGGGTTGGTGAATAACCCACTTCCCCAGAACTTCTTGTGGAACCAATTTCCCTTTAGACTAGTACCTTGTGGTCTCTACACCCATCTGTGATATATTTCCAAATTAATATCATAATATCTCTGCCACGCAGTTAGAATGTCTACTTCTTTCTTAGATCACACATCTTCTTTTTGCTGTAACTATTTCCAACAAAAATATCATTTGACAGCATTTTCACGGGGTTACGATGGATAGCTATAGAACCACGAAGTTCCTAAACTAGCAGACTGTGTGTGTAGTGGTCAAGTGTGTGAGCTTGGAAACCAGACTCCCTGGGCCTAGAGTCCAGCTCTGACACTTTCAATCTAGAAAACTCTGGGCAAATTACTTTAACTCTTCTAATGGAGACACTGTGGGGATTAAATAAGTTAGTTTATTTATATCAGGTGATCAGGGTCCTGGTACATCCTGAGGAAGGATGGAACTGCTTCCCCTTTAATTATATATTGCTACAATGGTTTATATGGCTTATTGATTATGGCTTACTCTAATCTATTTCTTCCCCTGGAGTACACTGTAGTCCATTGGGGGGGAGGGTCACCATCGGGGCGGACATGGGGAAATGGAAACAGTGGACATTAGGAAAATACCCAGGCATGGTGGCGTCTGCACCGAGGCTGTCAGTCACGAGTCCCAGAGCAAATGGTACAACAAGGTCACCACAAACTTGGCGAGTGCTCACTGTGGCTTTGGGGATACAGAAGAGAGACGCTGTGCCGGCTCTCCCTGACTTTGCAGTTGGCAGGGGCAAGGGTAGGGAAGCACACAGAACCGGGGGGTTGCTGCATAAAGAGATGTGATCAAGGCACTTATGCGTTCCCTGGGAGCTTCAGCAAGTCACTGACTCTCTCTCAGTTTCCTCATTCATAAAATGGGGATATTATTAGAATTTTTTCCATCGGGATCTTATGGAAGTTAAATGTGTGAAGTATGTAAAACCCATAGAACAGTGCCAGAAACATAGGAAGTATTACAGAACACAATATGTATGTTATCATTGTCACATGCAGAAAAACAAAAGCCTGAGAGAGTACAGCTAATTCACAGACTTGAAAGAAGTTTAGTAGGGCCAATCATATGGAATTAATTCAACTTGTCTATGCTTGGGGACCAATAAATATTATCACACAAATAAGTTATAGGCTCTGCAGAATTTATATTGTCTATCTTTTTTCCTCACACTAAAATGGAGAGGAAAAATTAGTGCAACCTCTGTGGAAAAGAATTTGGAGATACCTCAGAGAGCTAAAAATAGAAATACCATTCTATCCAGCAATAGCACTACTAGGCATCTACCCAAAAGAGCACAAAACGTTCTACGATAAGGACATCTGCACCC
>NW_012148719.1:1319211-1325099 GCF_000956105.1 Propithecus coquereli
GTGCAAATAACCATTGCCTATTTCACAGGAAAGGGAGAAATAATTTTGGATTTTTTTTTTTGAGTACTAACAGATGATTTATAAAAATAAATTTCAATTTTAGTGCCTTTATAGAGCAGAAGCCACGTAATACTCATGCACGGCCACTCTGGTGGTATTATAACTCTTTACTTTTTTATGAGCAGTAGTGGCCTTTTGACCACCTGAGCCATCTGAAACTTCTGAAGGTACGATTAAAAAGTTTAATGCGTGCACAAATGTTCACAGCAGGTCTATTCAAATTATCTAAAACTAGAAACAACAAAATGCTCTCCAGCAAGTGAATGGAACTGATGCATCCATACTAAGGAAATATATACTCAACAAGCAACAACTCTCAAGGGAAGTGTGCTTCATGAAAAAGAAAAATAACGTTCTCTAATTACAAAATTATAAAACTGAAGAAAAGATTAGTGCTTGCCAGGGCTTAGGGATGGGGTAGGGGGAAGTGACTACCAAGGGGTAGCACAAGGGAGGCTTGTGGTGATAGGAAAGTCCTGAATCTTGATTGTGGTGGTGGTTACACAAAGCTACTTATGTGATAAAATTGCATAGGACTAAACACACACCCCTCCCCACACACAAATGAGTGCATGTAAAACTGGAGAAACCTGTGGATTACACCAGTATCAGTTTCCTGGTTGGGATGTTGTATTACTTATGCAAGATGTTACCACGGGGGAAACTGGGTGAAGTTACAAGAGACCTCCCTATGTATTTTTAAAATTTACATCTTCACATGAATCTACAATTATTTCAAAATAAAAACCAAAAAAAAAAAAAATTAGTGGCTTGTGTTTGGTATCATTTTGTTTCCTTTTCCTTGAATTGGTTTTTCTATATGCCATTTGTTACACAATTATTTCCATGTAATAATTAAACAACAATTAAAAGAAGATTGCAAATAGCGGAGTAAAGAGAAAGAAAAGAAGGAAGGAAGAAAAAGGGAAGGAAAGAAAAAGAAAAAAAGAGACTAAACCATCTCTCACTCTGATTATCTTTTTGTTCTTCATTCTTGTCAGCCAGAGGTCAGGTGACCCTGCCATGGCTCATTTCTGCTTTGTTCTGCGAATGAAGGAGTTATCCCTGGAGCATAATACACCAATCACGCTCCCGATTGCCAATCAGAGGCAAAGAATTGTGCTGCTACTGAAGGAAAACTCATCTATTATATCTAAGCTTCCCTGCTCATCAGGGTCCTGGACTCACTTCCATTGCCATATGTTCTCAGGGAAAATTAAAAATGATATTTTGGCTTGCAGTACTGGAGCGAAGTACAAGTCTTAACGCATGCTACGTGACTTCCGGAGACCTCGCGCATTATATTATACTTCAGTGGCTCTGGAAGCATATTCATTAAAGGTGGGCTGTTGCCTGGCAGATAATTTGCAGGGTAGCTACTACGGTGCCAATCTGCTCCCACCCTGCTATCCTGACTTCTGGAAACTGGTCTCCTTAATTGAGCATATGTGTTTGTCACTTTCCATATTTATTGTGGTGAAAAAAAGACATATTACAAAAAATTTCTTTCTTTTGAACATTTATTGTCTGATATCTGACACCAAAAGGACGGATCAGCCTCCTCTCCTTCCCCAGGTACATGGCAGCTGTCTGTGTCCTAAAGTTCTCCTTTCAAGGAAGAGTGAGGATTGGGATGTGAAGTCTCACTAAGCAACTGTACTGCCAGTCAAATGTGTAAAATCATTCACAAAGCCATGAATTGAAATATCTGCTAATGTTCTTAAGACATCTAAAGCACACCTTCCCAGGAATCATTGCGGGATCCTTTACATCCATCTATCCATTTTCCATTATAAATGTCCCCTGAAACCCACTCCCCTCACTGCCGTGGTAGAAGAATTTTTGTTGCCTCTTGTTTGGTGGCATAAAGAGCTCTGTGTCTGGAGGGTATGAGTGACACTTCTCACTGACCACACTTTGGTTGGGCTGGTCTGAGCTCTCTTTTTGGCGCCCACGACCTTCCTTACAGAGTGCAGTTCTAGCAACAGTCCTGCTAATGCAGTTTACACAGAATCTTCCATCCTCCATATCTGATCAGGTTCCTTCACCTTCACCCTCCTGCAGGTGATATCTAATCATCCTGGCCTGTCTTTAGCAAGAATCCTGTAAGGCTGGTTAAGCTAGAATGCCCCTGACCCCTGACATTTAGCAATTTTCTATCCACTGATTCCCTACCGCCCTGCTCCTCGGCTATAAATTCCCACTTTTCTTTTGTAATTAGAGTTGAGCCCAATTTTCTCCTCCACTAAAAAGGCCGTTTATAGTAGCGCCCCCCTTGAAAAAAAGTCTGCCTTTCCATTTTTCAACAGATGCCACTGAATAATTTTTTCATTAACACGGATTCCCTACTACTGAAAGAAATGTGTAGAAAGTCACAACCCCTCTCTAACCTCAATCTCCACATACGTACTGAGAGAACACTACCAGGGCTGGCTTCCTGGGCCTGAGACCTGTGCAGCTGCACAGAGCCCTGTGCTCAGAGACCTATGCTTGGTTTAATGCTCTACTGTTGCCTTCTTGAAACTCTTAACTCTATCTCTGAACTTGTGTTTTGCAAGTGAAATCTGACAGGTCAGTGGACCATGTGCATTGTGAAGGAGGTATGCACGATGCGCATGTCTTCTGTTTCTTGCTGCCTCGTTCACATATAGCATTTGAGACGCCCTGCTGGACCCACGGTGTGTTCGGGAGTTGAGCCAGATTCAAGTGAGTACACGGTAAATGTGTTATGTTTGTGACTCAGTGAGCAGGAGTGCTGGCAGCTGAAAGATCACGCTTCCCCTTCAAGCCAGAACTTGCTTTGAACAAAGAAAGCAATGACCTTCTAAGAAACATGAACAATCAAGGAACCCGATAGTAACCTTCCTTATTCACGTTACGCAAACACTTAAGCTAAAATGATGACCTGCAAGCAAAGAGAAAGTCACAGCAATCCATAGTTCTACTTCCTTTCAGCTGTTTCTTACCAGGCGGAGAATGCTGGAAGAATACGTGCACATCAAGAAGTGGAATAAAAGCAGTTCAGGCAGTTTTGTGCCGTGTTTCCTTGTTCTGGTAAGAACAAAGCATGTAAGAATGCACGAGCTGTGAAACGTGAACTGCGTAATTTCAGTGATTGTCCGTACAAGTTAAATGCTCTTATATTTCCGTTTAAATCTGGAATAGCACAATATAAAGATGGGTAGTAAAATCCATGCTAATAATTTAAAATTTTTATTTTTCTTTACTTAAAATTACATTAAATAGTAAGTAGAAAAACACGACAAGTTGAGTGCGGGACCATGGAAGAAAGGAAAAAGCTTCAGTATCATTTTAGTTCCTTTAATGGCATTTTCTCACCTGCCTTTTGAACAACGGGCCCCATATTTGCGTTCTGCGTTGGGTGTTGTGGAACAGGTGAGCATGATCTACCTCTGATGACCACTGTGGGATTCGATGATAAAGTATATGAAGGTTCCAGGAAAAAACATCCTCCCCTGCCTCTCCCAGGCTTCACTCCACCCAGGTGCGCCTCTCTCCTATTCTTCCTGCCTGCAGTCTTTTGAACACCTGTTGTTTTTCAATTATTAACCGCTCCCATCGGTTATCTCCAATGCCAATGAAATCAACAACCAAAAGCAGAAATCTGTTCATGGCAATCCTGAGTTCAAAAGCCTTTGGCGAGTGCTCAGCACCTGTGGGATCAAGCCGCAGCTCCGTGGTAGAGCACGTGCCCTCTGAGAGGCCCCCTGCGTGAGCTTGAGGACCCCCTGTCAGCCACCTGCCACAGACAAGGCAAATGGAGACTCTGCAGCCTCTGAGACTGCACAGAAGTTTGATCGCTTCCCAAAATATGCTAGGATTATTTGTTTTTCAACATATGTCTCTGTTGGACTGGAGCTCCTCGCAGACAGAGAGCAAACAGTGTTCATCTTCGTGTGCCACAGCGCAAAACTCTGCACTTGGGACTCATAAAACGTGTTCATGGACGGTCAGCACACTTGGTACGAGGCAGGACTTCCTCTTATTTATCTTGCTGAATTGTGTCTTTACAATTGTTCTGTGACAAAAAAGGACTACAATATTTCTATTACGCTTCCATCATAAAGCACCCCTAGAATAAGTAATCTAGTGATGGATATTTTGATTTGTACAGCCTCATTTGGAACAAGAACGTTCACTAATCAGCTGCTATGCTATCAGGCCTTCATCCACACCCTATATAATAAATACTTTAAGGGCATGTATTATTTAACAGTATACCATGGAAAATCCTTTTATGAAAACAATGAAACATTAATTTATATTTTTATATATCTATAATAAATTTACATATGACCATGTTTTTCCCTAAAGTCAGGATATATCTCTATTCAAGAGGAAGCCATGGGCCATGGTGGGCTAACTTATTCCTCTGGAGGGGATGGCTGGGGGTGGTGTTCACATATATAAGGAAAATCTAGCCATCTCAAGTACTGCTACATGTTATACCACTTCATAGCAGTCTCTTTTGTTTTTCAATTGTTAAATTCTGTCCATTGTATAGACTTGAGCAAACTAATTTTCCTCTCCCTAATTAATCCCATATTTCATTCACTCAAGTTCTGTCCAATGAAACATTATTTTGACTTACAAATGTTCCATGATATGTTCCTAGTGGCTTCTAATTGGGGAAAATTATAAAAAGATAAATCAGAACTCATCGGTGGCAGTTGTCATTAACATGCCCCTGTTCTGCTTCTGATGCCTACATGTTTGTTTAAGGCAATAGGGCAGAGAAGGACCCAGAGTGAGCCTTGATGAAGCAGCTTGGGAAATTCGCAGGCAGTGAGGACATCCTTCATTTTTAATTTGTTGATTTAATCTGGCTAGAGAGGCGCTGACAAAATCCTCATCACCTAATGTGCTTAATGGTCTAAATGAAATGAGTTGGTGGTGTTGGTTTAGCTCCTCTCGGACCCATTTCTAAGTCATACAAAGCCCCGATAAATTGCCCTAATGAGCACTTTCTCTCAGAAAATGTACCACAGAAGATTAGACTTTGGCATTTTGTATAGATTTTCCAAAAGCATCAAAAAAGTAAATTAATGGAAGAGTTTCTGGGAAGTGGTTTTCACACAGGCCATTATCAACCTAGGAGAAAATGATATCCTAACTGGAACTGAGGTTTCCTTCATTTTCTTTTCCTATTCAGGAAGAAACAACCAGAAAAGCAAATGTAATTTTTCTTTTGTTTTAATTACAATTGTTGGGGTTAATCTGCATTTTCACCACTGGAAAATAAAGTGACTTTTTTTTTTTTTTTTTTACTGTCGAGAGTTAATATAAAAAACACAGACAAAAAGGAGTAAAATGCTGGAAGGGAGCCGAAACAGAATAAACTGATTCTACCAGTCAGGGAAAACATACTTCTCTTGCTTCACTGTATAAAATGGTTAAGAGTTCAAAAATAATGGTGGAGGTGAGGACAACATGATTTTAGGAAAAAAGGCTTAAAGAGAATAAAAATGATACTTCCTTTCCTTTATCTTCTTTGATCTTTCAAAATATAGGAAAATGCCAAAAAATTAAATCCCTTGCCAATTTAGAATTTTATGCAATTAAGGCTGTATCCTAGAAAATAACACCACTTTCCCTAAAGTGACTGGACAAGTTAGACTCAGAATGTCAATTTAGTAAACGGCTGAAAATATGTTGATTTTGCCAACATCTACTTAGACCTCCTTTCTGGAACACACACAGACACACACACCCCCTACACACCATAACCACAAGCAGTATCATTCTTTTTAACCTAATTTGGAAGTTAGGACAATATTTTTTGTCAGAGAATGGAGACGGAAATTCCA
>NW_012148719.1:1325149-1327238 GCF_000956105.1 Propithecus coquereli
AATAAATTTACAGTAGTTGAAGTAACATTTCCAAATGCAAACTATTTTAGAAATTAAAGTATCATAATATCTTTGCCATTGGGCATAACATAAATTGGAATGCAGTAAGTTTCAATTCCAGATGACCAGGGATACTGTTCATCAATTTACTGGTATATCTTATAATGTAGTATTCTGAAGTGCCTTCCAAACTATAAAATCGAATAGTTAGTGTAGTTTATGTGCTAAGATCAGCGGTCCCCAACCATTTTGGCACCAGGGACCAGTTTCATGGCAGACAATCTTTCCATGGACTGGCATGGCAGGGGGGATGGTTTAGGGATGATTCAAGTGCACTACATTTATTGTGCAGCCAAACCTCTCTGCTAATGATAATCTGTATTTGCAGGTGCTCCCCAGCACTAGCATCACCGCCTCAGCTCCACCTCAGATCATCAGGCATTAGATTCTCATAAGGAGCACGCAAACTAGATCCCTCTTCATGCACAGTTTACAGTAGGGTTTGTGCTCCTATGAGACTCTAATGCCACCACTGATCTGATAGGAGGTGGAGCTCAGACAGTGATGCCAGCAATAGGGAGTGGCTGTAAATGCAGATGAAGCTTCTTTTGCTCCCCCACCCCTCACCTCCTGCTGTGTAGCCCAGTTCCTAATAGGCCACAGACTGATACCAGTCTGCAGCCTTGGGCGTTAGGGACCGCAGCTCTAAATACACACTGCTGCATTATACATTGTTACATTGATAATTCTCTTTTGGTGACTATTATACTTCACAGTTAGATGTTGATTAACTTGAATACTTCATTCCTTGATCCTGAGAGTAAACAGAGAGCTCAGTGTATTTTGCAGCTTGATCATTCATAACTTATTCTTCTGCTGGGGAAGAGTACTTAGCGTACTGAGAGTATTATTAGTCTTTGCTCATAGAGGTGGCACCTGTATCAAGGTTCTTAGACATTCCAAGATTCAGTATTTTGCATTCACTATCTTTTTGGTCTCAGAACTATTCCTCTGTTAGATCATGTCAGTTAAGGTAGTTCCCTAACTTTGGGACATCTCTGGGCAAAAGGAGGGAGCCAAGCTTATGTTTTCCTGGCCTCTTGGGCTTGTATGCATCAGTGAGATTGTGTGCACGAGTGTGTGAGTGTGGCTGTGGCTGTGTGTGTGTGCGTGTGTGTGTGAAGGTGTATATGTGTGTGTGCACGCTTCACTCTCTGTTCCTCTAAAACACACTGAGTTGCTCACAGCTTTTCTTCCCCCTGCTCTTGCTTCCTAATATGTCATCTATTGCAGATACATCATCAAACACTGAGTCTTGGATTTGACTGCAATTGATATGATTTTATTCATACAAGTAAAGCTAACACCTCTTAGATATGTAATAAAAACATGTGCAAATAACCATTGCCTATTTCACAGGAAAGGGAGAAATAATTTCGGATTTTTTTTTGAGTACTAACAGATGATTTATAAAAATAAATTTCAATTTTAGTGCCTTTATAGAGCAGAAGCCACGTAATACTCATGCACGGCCACTCTGGTGGTATTATAACTCTTTACTTTTTTATGAGCAGTAGTGGCCTTTTGACCACCTGAGCCATCTGAAACTTCTGAAGGTACGATTAAAAAGTTTAATGCGTGCACAAATGTTCACAGCAGGTCTATTCAAATTATCTAAAACTAGAAACAACAAAATGCTCTCCAGCAAGTGAATGGAACTGATGCATCCATACTAAGGAAATATATACTCAACAAGCAACAACTCTCAAGGGAAGTGTGCTTCATGAAAAAGAAAAATAACGTTCTCTAATTACAAAATTATAAAACTGAAGAAAAGATTAGTGCTTGCCAGGGCTTAGGGATGGGGTAGGGGGAAGTGACTACCAAGGGGTAGCACAAGGGAGGCTTGTGGTGATAGGAAAGTCCTGAATCTTGATTGTGGTGGTGGTTACACAAAGCTACTTATGTGATAAAATTGCATAGCACTAAACACACACCCCTCCCCACACACAAATGAGTGCATGTAAAACTGGAGAAACCTGTGGATTACACCAGTATCAGTTTCCTGGTTGGGATGTTGTATTACTTA
>NW_012148719.1:1343908-1352527 GCF_000956105.1 Propithecus coquereli
AAGCCATAAGATTTGGGCTAAAGAGCAATAGGTAGCGAAAATAATGTGCACAGCACACAACACTCCTTGGCAGCCTGTAGTAGTAAAGAGAACTGATCTAATGAGTGACTTATAAATTCCCAACGCAGCCAAGTGCGGTGGCTCATGCCTATAATCCCAGCACTCTGGGAGGCTGAGGCAGGGGAATTGCTTGGGGCCAGGAGCTAGAGACCAGCCTGGGCAATGTAGTGAGACAGTGTCTCCACAAAAAATAATTAAAAAAAAAAAATTAGCCCAGTGTGGTAGCATGAGCCTGTAGTCCTAGCTACTTGGGAGGCTGAGGCAGGAGGATTGCCTGAGTCCAGAAATTCAGGGTTACAGTGAGCTATGATCATGCCACTGTATTCCAGCCTGGGTAACAGAGCAAGACTCTGTCTCTAAATAAATAAATAAATTCCCAAGGCATCATGTATGTCTGCATTTTATTTTGAGGGAAAAGATACTTGCAGAAATGTAGAGTTAAACATTTATCTATGTGCTTCATTGCATCTTGAGTAAATTAATCTTCTATTTTATTTAATTCTTAAGTAAAATACTCTGCACATTAGATGTACTCTATACTATCAGTTTCTGAGGTTGAGATTTTAAAAAAAAGTTAAATGCTTAAGGCCTGTTACTTTGAGGAAAATTATAGTTTGAAATAGAAACAATGTATAAACTGTAAGTTAATAGCTGTTAACATGGAAAGTGTTGCAAGTCAGCATAAACTAGGCATATGAGGACATGGATGAAAACATAAATCCAAATGAGGTGAAATTTACCAGGGAAGATACTTGGGCAGAGATGTGGTTTCAGCCAGATCATGAAAGAAATGATGGGATAAAATTAGATAGCTGGGAATCCCATGGGAGTATCAACATGGCAGATTTATAATATGAGATAAAGATGTGAGGGAAATAAAAATCAATAACTTATTTAATTCAGTTTAACATTTTATTATGGAAAACACTATAGCTAGGTGGGGATAGCTCTGCAGATATAACCCAGCCTGAGAAATATTTCTTCCAGTTTTGCTGTGGTGGTGAAGAGGAGGGATGTGGGTGAGGATTTTAACTGAACAGTGATATTTGGGCATCTTTTAGGAGAGAGTCTCTTTGAGAAGATAAGCCAAATAAAATGATAAGCAAAAAAAAAGAAAAATACAAAGTAATGAGGAACTACTGCAAGAGCACCTTGCTTTGGATTTATGACTGTAATTCTATGTGTGTTTTCATTTTTGCAACAGCAAATATCTTAATATCTTAGGTGTCTCTAGAAAAGGGGGCTTGCAATTCATTATTTAAAGTAATTTTACAGGGGAAAACATCTTCTGTAAAACAAACAGAAAGTGTGAGTGTATTTACTCCACATCAAGCTTTTCGTAAGAGTCTTATTTTAAGACTGTCAGATAACTAGTAAACACTAAAGTTAAAATTATTTACTATAACATGTAAAAGTACCCTATATCATTAGTTATTAAGGAGATGCAAATTAAAACCAAAATGAAACACTGCTTCACGTCCACTTAAATGGCTATTTTTACAAAGATTGACACTATCAAAGGTTGGCAAGCCTATGAAGCCACAAAAACTCAAATAGGTTGTTGTGGGAGTATAAAATTGTATAACCAGTTTGGGGAAAGGCCAGGCAGTTTCTTAAGAAACTAAACATACACCTACCCAATGAGCCAGTGATTCCAATCTAAGATATGTTCCCAAGAAATAGAAAACATACATATATAAAAGGGCCTATACAAGAATGTTCTTAGCAACTTTATTTATAATTGCCCCAAACTGGAAAGGGCTTAGATGTGCATCAATAGGAGAATGGATAAGCAATCTCTAGTGTATTTATACAATGAAAGCCCAGAGGATCCAAAAGCTTCCTGCTCAGTGAAAGAAGCCTTATGCAACATAATACACACTGTTGGTTCTATTTAACATGGAATTCTCAAATAAGCAGAACCAATCTATGGTAGGGGAAAAAGCTGAGTTGTGGTGGCCTTCGAGAGAGTAAGGTGGGGAATTTACTGGAAGAAACATCAACCAACTCCCTGGAGTGACAGTGGAATGTTCTTGACATAGGTTTAGGTTATACATTTGTATACATTTGTTAAAATGTGTTGAATAGAATCTTTAAGATTGCTGCATTTCTTTGTACGTAAATGGTATCTCAAAGGACAAATAAATATTAAACTCTAGTGATTGATATGCATGCTGAAATATTTAGGAGAAATGTACTAATGTCTGTGACTTTCTATGCCATGTAGCAACAAATAAAATGAATAAGCATTCGGAAAGAGGATGGGCAGGTGAATGGGTAGGTGATATGCCCAGTATATTAAACTGTTAACACTAGAATGTAAGTGGTAGATGTATGGCTGTTCCTTGAGAAATTCTTTCAACTTTTCTTTATGTTTAAAATTTTTTCATAATTAAAAGTTAGAAAAGAATTGTCTCCTGTATTAACCATATGGGAAAGAACGAATCCTGTATTTCTGGCTCAAACATGTTGTGTGGTACGTCTGAAAGGAAAAGGCAAAATCTCTAGGTAAACAGATTATGTAATCTGGTCTAATTGGGTAACTGTATAGTAAACACAGCATGCACAAGTGTAACATACACACAGACAATAATTAACAAAATACTGGAGGTTGTATTTCTCCAATAATTATCCAAATAAAATATTTTATTTTACTGCAGAAATATCAGAGATATGTGTCATGAGAGGAATGGCTACTATTGGCTGATATTCTTTTAGGGGTTGGCAAACTTTTTCTGTAAAGGGCCAGATATTTTAGGCTTTCCAGGCCATAGATAGGTCTCTATGCAATTTACTCAAGTCTGGCGTTGTGTGGCAAAAGCAGCCGCATAGAAAACCTAAGCAAACAGACACGTCCATGTTCTCATATATTTATAAAAACAGGCGGCAGGCCAGCTTTGGTCTTCTGGCTATAGTTTGCCCACTCCTGTTCTATTGGAATAAAGAGAATTCACAATAAATTACTCTGCAACTTCACATCACTGATTTTATAGTATTTATAACATGATTGTTGGTGTCAATCGTGGTAGTGCATTCAACTGACTAGTATGTCAACCTTATCTTTTCAAGTTTTCCAATTCAAGTGATTTTAGGAACAAGTTCTGTTATCCGAAGTTTTTTAATAGGATGGATTCAGAGTTGGGGTTTGCTTTGGAGCCCAGCTCTTGCTTTCAAATCCACGGGGTGTCACATGTTCACATTTTCTGGGTCCTTGAGTGTTCACTAGTGGGGATTTTAGGGCTCACATATAATGGTGGGGATAAAATAATAGTTGTGAATACAACCAAGAGGAGTGTAGAGAGAACTGGAGTAGGGGAAAAAGACTCGGCAGGATAGAGTTAGGTGCCTTTGAGTACGTGTGGGAGAACCAACCACAACCACGACCAGCTCCCTGCTCTTCAGGAATTTACACTGTTTGTGGACTTGCTGGAATAGGACCAATAGGCAACAGGTGGATGGGAGAAAAAGTCACTCAACACAAAGACCTTTCTGAATTTAGAGCTGTCTGAGCTAAATTTTATACCTGGAGACAGAGAAAGTTCACGAGTCCTGGAAGTAATTGAGGAGAGGTAGAATGATCTCTATTTATTACAGCAATTTTTCAATTAGGAAGAACATTCTAAACCCAGAATCTGATGTGTAAGGTCACAATTTACAAATTCAATTTGACAATAGAAGAGATAAAATATTAGGTTATACAGATGATACTTAAGGCCTTGTTACTCACTGTGCAAGATATTTTAAAGTATTTTTACATGTACCTACTCTTTCCTTTATCTAGAATTCAGCAGACTACTATGGTCAGTGCCTTCACAAAGATGTTTATTACTTTTTTCTTAGGTTTTGCTTAATTTATAAAAAGACTGAAAAATTTATAAAGTATCCACCCTTTATCTCAAATTAGAGGTTAAAGCCTAAGCTATTTTATTTAGAAAATGTAATTTTAAAAATTTCACCCATGACTTTTTGCTGACAGTTTTAAAATAACACAAATAACACTAATTACTTTCAATCTCTTTTAGTTTTCTGATGTTTCCATTATGAATTGAAAGATATACACAATGGAAATGATATAACTATAGCATCTTGGTTAATTGACATTATTGTATTTTATTTATTCATTAATTGGTCATGTCTTAAAATGTTAACTTACAAATAGAAATGATGAGTATGCAAAAATATAGGCCAGCCAACTCTACTAAATCTAAGTATGCCTAAAGCCACACATTGTCCGAACATTCTGAAATAAACTCACCATTTTCTAAGAAACATCCTGGAGTATCAACTGGAAATGCTAAAGCACTTTATAAACTCAATAATGTGCTCTTCAATACATGCATTTGTCACTCAAGGGTAAAATTTATTGAATTATTGTGTATTTTAGTCTTTTTAAGACTGAGATAATTAAGTTGCCCCCTTATGTTTGTGAGTTACTGAGTTTCAGGAACCCTGCATATTCATGACAGCAATTCTCAATTCCTTATACAAGAAATAAAGTTGGATTCAAGGGATTCATGACATTCCCAAAAGAGTATTTTCTGAGGAACAAATAAGAGTTTGAGTTATCTAGTACCACCTCTGTGTGCCTCATCTGTGCCCACTTCTTTGCCAGGAATTGGAAGGGGAAGAGAAAACAAACTGACCTCCCGCCATCAAGGTGTACAGGAATTCAGTGTTAAGGACTGGCTTGAGGCTGGGAACCGGGTCTAAGATGTGATCACACCAGAAATAGCGTTGGGAATGATTTTGTGAAAAGGAGGAAATGGTAGAAATGCCAAAGGAGAGATGATGTGAGAACTAAACTGTAAAGGTTGCGGGTGATTTTGATAAACAAGGAGTTGGAGTGTGATTAGAGGTGGGATTGGGTGCTTTGAAGGAAAGAGCATTTCAGGCTGGAGGAAGGTATGAGTGTGAACCCAAAGGGTAAGTGTGGGCAGAGACAACACCCTGGCATGCCTGGAGCAAAGGAGGCGGCCGCAAGAAGGAAAAGAGAAGGGTGTAGTAGGCGGTGGTCCCAGATGATAACTTGGGAGGGGTTTGCCAGAGATCCCAAATGTCAACATTTAGCATTTATTCTGGAAAGACTTGGGTGCCCTTGGTGGTTTCTGGGCACCAGGATGACCTGATTAAAGGAAGTGACAGGAAGAAGTTCCCACAAGCACCTTCACACAAACACTGCAAGCTTAGAAGTGGCTGGGACTCTTTTGAGATCCCTGATCTCAAAATTAGCACCCTTTTGCTCCCTGCAGAGTCAGTACAGGCTGCTACGTGGTATCTCAATTCAGCATTCTCTGGGTGTGAGTGGCAACATGAAGGAAGACCCTGATAGTCGGCACCAAACTGATGCTGATGACAGTCTTGGTTGAAAAGGAATATTAAGAGGTTCTCAAAGGTACACAAAAATAGCCAACTACTTATTGTTGGACTGGATATATAAAATTGGGAGAACAAGATCTTCATCTTCAGAGGACTTTCAGTATAGTAAAGGCAACTCAATAACAAAAATATGACAAATGCAGATTGAATTACATGCTTACAATTCATTTGTTCATTCATTCATTCAACAAATAAATATATATTAATAATGTCCATAAATGTGCCAGGCACTGTTTTAGCTGCTGAGGATTCAATGTCCAAGACACAAGGGAACATAACCATGACTATAGAAGCAACGTGTATATACAGGATGAGATGTCTGGAAAGGTTCTAGGAGTTGTCAAAGAGTTTCCAAGTCCTAATACATGAACTACACATGGGATTGAGAAAAACATGGTCCCATATTGAAAATCTGTATCTAATTTCATATATTTGATAAAGGGTCTGAGTTTTTAAAGGCTATTAAGTTGACTGTCACATTTGAAGTCTTAAGATTTAAAAAATGTAAGAAGAAGCAAATTCCTAAGGATGAACTCAATTGCTAACTTTGTGACCTACAGTTTATGAATGGAGGATATTTGGATGGTCTCACATACATGATTAAGGCATTCTTTGCATTATCTCTGGTGTCCTAATTACTCGGGCCAGTTGAGGTCAGCTGATTCAATCAGTATCCAGAAAAACATGATTTAGTCCTTTCCAAAAGACATGCTTCAATTTTAACAGAGATAACATTACATAGTCCTGCTTCTTTTATAGAAAATCTAATCTACATGTAATTCCTCTTCTTCTTCTTTACTCCTTTCCCCAGGGAAAGTCAAACAGCTACTCAAAAGTGGTTACATTTGAATGTTACACATGTTCAATGTCTTAAAATACCTTTGAATTAATTATCTGAATGTTGATTTTGAGATGTAACTCATGCTACTACGAGTGGTGTGTACCTAAAACCAGCAGAGGACACATCTTTTTCCACGTATCTAATTCACCTGGCAGAGAAGGTAGCCAGCTCAGTAACAAGATTCCCGTTACTGTGCTGGCCAAGCCTGCAGCCCAATGCACAGGTTTCTCAGGCCTCTGCGACCAGCCCCACGTTTTCACAGTGTTTAACATGAAGGTCAAGCCAGTCACTGCTCAGCATGCTTGAATTGGCATCAAATCAATTCCTCAGGGACAGATATGGATGGCAGAAGGGATTCCTTAGGGGCGGAGGTGAGGAGGGTCCCCATAGACCACAGTGGTTACAGAGGGTGTATCTTCTGTCCACGATTTAGCCAGAAGCTCTGTGGCACCCTCATTCGTCATAAAAAGGAAGTCAAACACTCTTTCCCTTTCACTCCTTTAATTTCTCACTAATGGGCTCCATGGAAGAAGAAGGGATAAATACATGTGAATAGTTCCCCATGAATAGTTTGAGTTATGGTCCAAACTGGGGCATATTTTTAAGGGAGAAAAACGAGGGAGGGGAAGTCCTATCAACAGTTATGCTGGACAACTGGCAGAAACCAGAACCGTTCTGAGCAAACGAGGAATAGGTCCCTTCCCTGTAATTAATAAGAAACCTAAATATTCCATTTTTAATATTCCAATAAAAATACTGAGATGGTCATTTGCCCACCCTCACATCTCCCCCCTGATCTCCGCTTATTCTTTCACTAACTTTGGTAGATGCTAAACAGCGACTTTGCAACTACTCTAGTTGGTGAGTGAACTTGTTCATGCAACAGAATTCTCTGTGATTGATGTTTCATCTTATCTTAAACTTAAAGAAATGATGATGTTTTTATTCTCAAGTTCAATTTCTACTTTCTAGCCAACTGGCTATACAGGGCTTTAATTGTAATACACTATGATCTTAGTATGTGGGTTTTAAAAACCTATCCAATAGGACAGGCAATTCGGCTTGAGAATTTTGGGATTCTTATGAAGAGCTGCAAGCAAATAAAATGTATTGCCAAATTCTTAGGTACTATTATTGGATAAGAACAGATTGTCTCTAGAGAATCCCCAAATGAGAAATACTGGAAAATAATCTAGCCTTACATCAAGAAATTGAGAAGATTAAAGTGCATTTTGCTTTCCAACTACTATTTGAAAATACAGTGCCAGCATTATAAAATATATTTACCAATATTCAATGCTAGAATGATGCTAGTTAGAGGGTCAATATGAATACCTTTATATATTTATGATAAAATAGGTATATGTTGGATAAACAATGTATGAACAGATATACTTCCTCCTGAAATTAAAATTTAACTTCCAGATAGCATGGATAGAGTTATTACAGAAGGTCTACTATCTATAAAATTGTCAAATTCTATTTTAGCTTTTATATGCTGCATTTAAATATAACGTGAATATAATCATGGCGAGGGAGAATATATATTTCTTGGTGTCTCATTATCTTCCATGAAAAAATATAAACTGTATAGAAAATATTCATAGTTGCCCGAAAGACAGAGTTTTGGATTTAGAAGAATGTATTTTTGTTCATCTAAAGAGCTAAAAACATAATGTATCACCATCAAATTGATTTTTTTAAAGGATGATAGTTTCACTGTAAGGCAAAGTTAAGAAAAAGTACTGCATCAGGATCATGTTTGGTAATTACTTTGCGTGTCATAGCATTAATACCAAATGAAGTCATGATGTTTTAGAATTTTTCTTACAATTGTGTATAATCTTGCAATGTATAATTTCACTTGCACTGAGCAGAGTTGATGTAAATATAGAAACTGCTCATCAAGCCATTTCATTATTAAGCTCATTATGTTTACAATTTAAAAAAATGAGAAGTGTTCGAATCTCCAGCGTGGGACTGAAATCTTCTCTCACTGAACGCGGGACCTCCCGGGTAGTATCTCAGCTCCATTACCATGTCTGGAGGGAAGTACATCCGTCAAACTGTCTTCTCCCTTAATCATCAGTTAATGTGACTATTAACAAGATATTTTCTCCAATATGTGTTTCCATTAGCATAATTCTGGGCCCTAATTGCCTTACGCTTTTTTTTTCAACATCAAATATCTGACATAAAAATTGCAGGAGCAAATAGGCCCGTGTGGCTTCCCAATTTTTTTCCAAACTTGTCAGAGATGACATTCTTTTATGTTCCTTTTAATACAGTTTCTTTTGATTACTTCTTAGGACTTTAAAAAAATTTTAAAAGTACATATTTAT
>NW_012148719.1:1353842-1359065 GCF_000956105.1 Propithecus coquereli
GGTTTGGCTTGGTGGCTCTAAATCATGAAAATATTAACACAACTAACACAACACTGACACAGAACAAATAAGCACAGAAAAGTAACTGTGTCAATGCTGGCTAGAAACATTTGATACAATAAATAAAAACATTGTTCATTTACTCTAGGTTGCAGAAAGAAGAATTCATCTGAAGCAACTTTAAGTTTTCCTTATTGTGAGTACGGAAAAGGTAGTTTTGGGAAACGTGATTCGCCTTTCTCAGTGCTCCAGGGGTGATTTTAGGGGGAGAATTCAGATGCATTAGGTGCCAGTTTTGAATCTCAGTCATTGCTAAATTTAAGAAAAGAAAGACTTGAATCAGCATGATAGGGAGGGGGAAATACATTCCATTTTATGGAATTGCAATCATGATTTATATACATATACACCATGAAGAATATGATCAAAGAGTGTATTGGTTTATATCGGCAACTTATCACTAGTACACCTGAAGAAAACCCATTGATGCGACCCAACATAAAGATATTGGTACTATGGAATCAGTATACAACACAGGTCACTTCTGTTTACAACAACAAATCCAGACTTTCACTTTGACTTCAGTGTTTAAATATGTGTGTGTGTGTGTGTGCACGCGCGTGTGTACGTCTTTATATGAACGCGTGTAGATAAATAGTTAATTTAAATTCTCTACTTAAAAATTCCCTTTAAAAATGTTATCTTCTCTTTCTTCTATATTTTAAGGTTCTAGACTCTGTCTTTACGTTCCCTTAAGTTATATACTGTTACTCTGAGAAGAAAGAAACCAAACATGAAATTTGCCAACACTCTAAATAATGCAACCAAAAAACAAAAATAACAAAAACTATGATATAGAAGAAACATTTTTCATTTGGAAATCACAAAATAAGGGTCAAATTCAATCTCTGTTATTGCTCAACAGTATAGACTTGAGTAAGGTTTCTAAACACTCCGTGAGTTTCAGGTTTCTTCTCCAAGAAGGCATCACAGTACCAACCTAATTGGGTAGGCATAGCAAAAACTAGGCCTGAGTAAACAGTAGTTTCCTTCCACTTAATCCTTTTATTCCACACTGGCACCAACCGTTAATTGGCTGCTTAACAATGGCACAATTTCATCTATACATATGGATACATAAAGTGATTAATGACTCTCCATCAGTAGTGCAGAATGCTGGCTCTGTTTCACTTAGCTCAGAAACAGTAACTGGAAAGAAGCTAAGTGGCCAATCGCAGCAGTGACTTAATGCCAGACTTTAGGAGAATTAAGACACTTTAGAAGTAAGTAACAGGCAGCTCAACAACTGATTGAATGCACTGTGGAAGTGACAGGGGTCCTAAATAAATTACTGGGCCACTGGAGAACTAGTGTCACTTGATTACTTTTGGGATTGATGTGAAGAACACACAGAGCATTTCATTTCTTTAAACATTCATACTCTGAAAAGTGATGACAACAATATGAATATTTTCCACAACTGTAGCCTACAACGAGCCAGGCAAAAAACAGGAGAAAATCATGTATCCGTACAAAAACAAAGCAGTTCTGTGAAAATCTGGTCACTCAAATGCTCACCAGTTATAAATTCAGTTGCTCTTAGGCACCAGTGGCTATGCTAAGGCAGTGGGAAAACAAGGCCGTGCAAGATGAGGGGCAGTGGATGTATTACAAGCAGAGCAAAGACAAGTAATTGACCATCTGGGAGCTTGGTGGCTTGCAGGGGCCCTGCCTTTTGCCCTCTTCTGATTTGGGGGCAGCTGGGACCTGCAGACTTTGAAGTGTGGATCAAGCCTTGCGTGGCGCGGGCACCAGGAGCACAGACTGGGGCATATGAATACGGGAAGAGCCACTGTGCAGAGATTAACTGAGGGCAGAGAAGGTCATTCAACCCAAGTAGGTGTGACGCATCTGCTTGTCCCACAAGCCAAGAGGGAACTGTCTGTTTCGTAAGGCTGCAGTGACAAAGCAACACAAATCAGGTGCCTTATAACAAGACAAATACTATGTATTTTCTCAGAGTTCTGTACGCCAGAGCCTGAAATCAAGGTGTTGGCAGGACCATGTTACCATGTTCTTTCCGAGGACTCAGCAGGAGAATCCTCCCTTCTCTCTTAAAAACAGAGACATTTATTAAAGAAGATATAAGATACAAGAAACATTGTACCCAGGACAATGACACCTCAGTCCCCTTCAAAGTAGGCACCTTGGGACCTCACACAGTTCTCCCAGCATCTCTTAACCTAACCTGTGCACGTTTGACATCGTCAGGTGCTCTGCTTGTCACAGGCCTTCCAGAACGTGGATCCCTTTGAACAGATTCTCCACCATCTTTGAAGTGTTTGTACCACATTTTTATTTGCGCTGCCCTTTTTGGCATCATCCCCAAAAGCCTTCTGAATCATCCAAAGACTTTCCGAGGAGGAATGCTCAAGCTTAACGCAAAATTTGATGCAGACTCATTGCTCCACTTGCTCAGTCATTTTGAACGCGACAGCCTCACAGCGCAAGTGCTCACTGCGTCTAGTGTCCACTGACTAGTACAGTGAAGGCGTCATTGTTCACACATGCACATCCCAGTCCACTCTCCTTGGCTGCCAGGTGGCACCGGTGTTGTGTAAACCTTTCTGGTTATATTAACAATGGCTGGATACTTTCTGGACAGACCTCCTAAGCAGACTTCAATCTCTACCTCCTGTCACCATCTGGCATCCTCCTCTGTGTGTCCAGATTCCCTTCCTCTTATAAGGACACCAGTCCTGTCTGATTAGGACCCACCCTAATCCAGCACGACCTCAGACTAACTTGGATTACATCTGCAAAGCCCCTATTTCCAAATAAGATCACACGTAGTTTCTGGAGGTTAGGACTTCCACATATCCTTTTAGGGGACACGATTCAATCCACACCAGGAACTAAAGGGCAGGTTGGGTCTCTCCTTTCCCTGAGGCTATGAGAACCTGGGAGTCCTCAAAGCAAAGTGGGCTTCTCCCAGGTGCCTCTGTGGGGCATGGAGGCCCAGCTTCGCCACCCATTCCTGGGATTCTGCATTGATGACATCCAAAAATGAGACTGTCCCCCAGTGAACCAACAGAAAACAAACAAATAAACAAACAAAAAACACGAATAAAGGCCCGCTTATGGGAGGCTTCAGTGAGAGGGAGGGAATTTTGACAAAACGGTCACATACCAGGGCTGGTAAGGTAGAACTACTGGAAGTCAGAGTTGAAAACAAGAAAGTGAGTATTCTATAATGCAGATTTTTCTATGATGCAAATTTTTCATTAGGCAGTAAATTCTATAAATAACAAGTAAACCAGTTTTCTAAAATAAAATGTCAGCTTGAAATGCAGTCATTCTCAACAATTAAATGTAAATGTAACAGAGTACTTAAATGGAAGTTTGGGCACAGACATAGCATGTATCAGATCCCAAAGTGAGGTGCAAACTCAGATGCAAATTTTCAATGAAACCAGTTGCATGATTCATGGCAGTCACGGGTGATGCTAGCAGCGATTCCAGTTCTCCCAGGTACCTGGGAGGATTGGAACCTCCTCCTCCAACAGGGTGAAGAGTAGTCATGTGACAGTCTTTGGCCAATGACATGTGGGCAGAGGTGTTGTTTGTCACAGGAAGAAGCTTTATAAGCGGGTTACAATTTGCTATGCTCACAGTCCTTCTAGGGGTGCCTCTGCTTGTCTTCTAGCCTGTGGAGACCATTCGAGGGGACACAGGGGCCTCAGATTCTGACTTGGAACTGGAAATGCTAAAAGGGGCAAAGGATGGGCTGCCTACTGCTGACTGAAGGGCTGAAGAAGAGGTGCCTGCGTAAGAGTCGGTCTGCACCCCAGAGCTGCTGGGAAAGGGAAGTGGATTCCTGGGGCCTGATGTGGGTACCAGGAGCGTGAGTCGGGTGAGGGGCCCCTTGGCAGGCAGAGAGCGGAGAGAGAAGTGGGGCTATGGCAGGAGTGGGCGGAAGGCTGGCGGACATCCCGCCCCCTGCACAGGGGAATCGTGGATGAGAGTTCCTTAGAGATGTCGGTCATGGCACTAGGGCTGGGGGAGTGCTGGTGTTGGGAGTGCAGCTTACAACAGTGTCAGCTATTCTAGAACTTTCCTGCTCATCCCATCTCTCTGCTGTTCTATCTGCCCCTCAATCCTCAATCTCATACACACACACACACATCTGGAGGGGTTCATAACCCTCCAGGTAGCAAAAAGAAAGTTCCTCCTACAGACACTTTATCTGAAGGGATAATGAATCCCTGTTACTTTGAATGAAATTCGAAGCTTTGACTATGATTAGGGAGTAGGAATTGTAAGTATCAAATTGAGACTCTATTTAAAAAATTAAACTAGCTTTAAAAAATATGTATTATCCAAATGTTGAAAATAGTTAACAACCAGTGTGGGATGGGCACCAATGAATGAAATGGACACCAGCAATGTGGGAGATGGCCCTGCAGGCCACCTGCTGCGCCCTCTACCTGCTGAGCGATGGAGCTGGGAAGGCAACGTCACAGGGGACAAGTCTGGGTGGCCTGTCACTGGGGGTGGGCTGGGGAGGTGTACTCAAGGCAGACAGCTGCTGCCCACTAAAACAGAAGCGTATTGATATTTTAACAATCCATGTGGCTGGCATGGGCTGCCTGAGAAGCAGGGGCCAAGGAAGTAGTTTCTCCCATTGAATACATTTTAGAGGACTAGAGGGAACTAAAGAAAACTGCTTTGTGATTGCATCCCATGAATCTTGATTGTCTGACGTACTAGTTATGGAGATTAACAAAGCTGTTAGAGAGGCTATGATATACACGACTATATCATAGTCAGTTTTCCTAAGAAGGAAGTTACAGACGATGGGAGGTGAAACTGGCCATTCTTAGGCAAACAGAAACCATTCTTGGGCAAGTGTCTGGGGAGGGAGAGGCGGAATTTTCTGAGTGGAGGAAATGAAGGTGAGATATCCATCAGTTTGCGGAATCATAAATTTTCACTTTTTCCCAACTGTGTACATCCATGGATTAGCCAAGCTATTCACCTGTTACCTCTGCTGATATTGTTCATACCAAATGATCTGCACACAACTAATAATGATGCATAACTTTCATAATGATATGTGGACTAGAATATCATCAGCTTGAATATTGAGTTTATGGATTTATGTGCTAAGTTCATTAAATAATTAGTTTAAATTATTTAAAAATTTAGTTAAAACTACTTTAA
>NW_012148719.1:1370322-1371430 GCF_000956105.1 Propithecus coquereli
GTAAAACTTTGTTTTCCTTGAACGAATTTTTGTATTCTTGACTAATTTTACAAATTCCTTTTCAAAAAAAGTTGTTTATAGGTAGTTGACAAAATTTCAAGCATAAATCATATGTTTTTTTATCTGAATTTAATATTGAGATTTAATTATAAGTCAAATACAATCTTGAAATTCTCAAACTAGCTTTCTAATTTCATAGGATATATAAATATACAAGATTAATAAGTTATAGATAGATTAAGTCCAAATATATTAGAATGCTAAAAAACACTCTGCACTTTATAAAGCACACAATACATCTTTGTTATCCCTATTTGTGTCAAGAGAACTATAATAGCAGCCTTCCTAAATATTTAGAAACCACACATTTATATATAATTGAGTTAATTTGTCTCATTCTGATCAAGTTCAACTTAATTTAGCAAGAAAGAATAATTGGATTTTTCAATGTGTTGTTTCCTTCTTTATAATAATTCTTATAGGTAAACATTTGACATAATGTCATTAATTGTTCAAATATTTATGTTTTTATATGGTCTTTATAATTTAAAATATCTTAAATTTGAATCCAGATTATATGAGTGGAAAAACCCTATCAATGTCATCTTTTGTTTAACAATAGCTCAATTTCTCTTTATTTTGATGAAGAGATATCCAAACATTACTCCCCTGTAACTTCCAAGGAATAACCATGAAAAACGCAGTATATATTTACCAAACAGACACTTTCTATATAGGCATCAATACTTCCGTTTAATAGAATGTGGGAACAATATGTAGATGTTATTAAAACAGTTTGTATATTGATATTTTCATTTTTGTGTAAAAAGTATGTAGATGCAGACGTAGATATAGATCTGACGGATTGAATTAGAATCCCTTGTGAATACACAAGAGTCAGCTAATCCGTTTGTAGGTTTGGCTTGGTGGCTCTAAATCATGAAAATATTAACACAACTAACAACACTGACACAGAACAAATAAGCACAGAAAAGTAACTGTGTCAATGCTGACTAGAAACATTTGATACAATAAATAAAAACATTGTTCATTTACTCTAGGTTGCAGAAAGAAGAATTCATCTGAAGCAACTTTAAGTTTTCCTTAT
>NW_012148719.1:1384055-1402992 GCF_000956105.1 Propithecus coquereli
ATTTTCATTTGGAGTGAATTCTAATCAAAACACAAATAATTCACTTTCGTTTTTCTTGCATGCGGTTGTATAAATACATGTTCTCATGAAAACACCATTCGTTTATTTCAAGATTATTTACAGATATAATATGATAGTCCCTGTATTTGAACAAATTAATTGATCAACTTTCTTAAATGAATAGAGAATTCATGGTAGAATTCAGCATCTTCAGACTTTGACAATAAGCACATGTGGCTGCATTATCCCAGCCAAAACCCATATTGCTATCAGGAGTTCTGATGTCCAGCAAGAGTTGGATCAACCCTTCATCAAGATGCTAGTCTCTCCCACCTAACACCAACACCTAGCAGGTGGCCCTGTGAAGGCTGGGAGCCATCTGGGACCACAGGAAGGGAGGTGAGGTTGCACATTATAAGATGAAGACAACATGACACTGATATGGTATTATTATTCTTTTTTAGATGTCCTTTATTTCTATATGAAATTGTGATTTGTTGCTCAGTTACCTATTATCTGTCTCCTTCACTAGAACATAATCTCGTTTAAAGTGAAGATAGTTTCTATCTCATCTGCTGCTGTAGTCCCAATATCTACCACCCTGTCTGGCACACAGACATTCAATAAATGTTGGCTGTACATAGATAGCTTTCACTGGATCTTCTGAATAAAATGTCAGTCCAAGGAACTGATCATTCGTACAGTTGCCAGACAGTATGATCTGCCCCAGTTTTATTTCTAGAGATTTTGAAAAAATCCTACCTTTCTTAGAATTAGCATAAACTGAGTGCTAGAAAAGCCCTTTGCAGACTTGGCGAGGGCTGGTTTGTTGGCACTGAACTGTACATCTTCTCATGCCCACATCCTTTGCCTTCTACAGATCCTGGCTTCAACGACTCTCTCAACCTATGTATCATTTGTATAAAATGAGCTGTTCCTTACATTTCTGTGGCATGTAGTAAATCTCACTAGCAAAATTTCTTTGGGTCTCTATACGTATGAAACCTGGAGCAGTCCAAAGTGCTATTGGTAAGTTCTCTCATAAAATCTATAAAAAGATATTATTCTATATGTCACCCGAAAAATCCCTAGGAGTGTTGAGGTGTATGTCACTCTGCTGCAGAACAGCCATGCCTCCAGTGATGGTGTCAATGGGTAAAACGCAAGTCTCTTGAAAATGACTCACACTGGTGGGGGAGCTGTACTGTCAACTATTGCATCCATTCACCCAATATGTTAGCGCAGGGGAAGTGAAGCCAGCAGATCTCCAGGTTTGTTCCACTAACGCTCAGTGCACAGTGGGCTTCTTTGCAGGGTTTTCTATTACAGCTTTAAGACGAAACAGGAGTTTCTAGAAAGAGACTGATTTCAATCTTAAAAATACATTCCAAAGCAGCCATTTTATGGACAGGTTCTTTCATGGTTTTCGACAAAAGTATTTTTAATCATTTATCAATATAAAGAGTGAATTTTGTTTAGGCAGTCTCTTTTTCGGACTATCAAATTATGATGTGCTATTGTTGAAATTTTAAGAATTATAAATTTATATTTTATATAAAAATTAACCACATCCCACAACTAAAAGATATAAATATAAAATACTAATATGCAAGTTATTTTTCATGTGTGTATCATAATTGGTATATGTGGTATTGTCCCTTAACATTATTGTCAATATTGTTCTTATATCATATTTTTAAAAAGCCATATTTAACACAAGAGCTGGAAGCTTCTAGGTATTGTATTACACCAACATCACCCTACTTTTGTAGCAGAACCACAGCTAGAACCAGAAACTCTAAAAACCATACCAACTACAGTGTAATTCTTCATGTCCAACTACATGTGCCCAAAGTCACATATGCAAGTATCTTAAGAATGGTAATACAGGCTAAGCAACCCAAATCTGAAAATCCAAAATCTGAAATGCTCCAGAATCTGAAATTTTTTGAGTGCTGACATGATACTCAAAGAAAATGCTCCTTGGAGCATTTCGGATTTCAGGATTTGGTAAGAATAATGAAAATATTCCAAAATCCAAAAAAACCTGAAATATGAAACATTTCTGGTCCCAAGCATTTCGGATAAGGGACACTCAACTTGTATTATGATAGTATCAGACTAAAATACTAAATTCTAACGGTACGTTATTTATTATGAAAGGCATATTTAACATTATTTTTATCTATATAGTTCACACATTCAAGATCTAATACGTTTGCTAAATCCTATGTCTATTTTTAATTTGAAAGAGAAAATTGATTAAGATTTATTCACACTGAACAACCCATGTGAGTTACACATTCTTTCATTTAAAAAAATAAATGTAGTGGCATATCCTTCTACTCAGCATTGTCCTTTAGTTATTTACAACCAAAGAAACACAATTGAATTCCAAGGACCATTTTCCTCTCTTATTTGCCCCAATAGTGATACAGTCTGTGGTGATTGTAAGTATAATCCTGGGCATAACTGTAAATTTTAAGGCCAAACATGCTTCAGGAAGAAAGCTTTTAAAAAATGGATTAGTTTATTTTAATGATGTCACATGTTTGCGTGGATAAGAATTATTACATTCCTGTGGGCTAAACACCCAATGCAGGCATGGACAGGATGAAAAGTCAGGCTATAGTACATCAATAAAAAGAGTAAATGGAATTCAATATTTGCTTTTTTAAATCTTACTCTTTCAACTATTATGGCTGATATAGTTTTATTGTGAGTCTCTGAATTAATGAAGCGACTATATTGGTAAATAGAAATGTATTTCATGCTCCACGAAGAGAAATTAAGTTGCTATGGAAAGCATACCCCAAAGTAAGGATGAAATTTTATGATTTTTCTTAAAAAACCCAAGAAACTAATTAAAAAATGTGACTGGAAACACTGATGTTCAGGGAAGAGTTAGGAAATTGTTGTAAAGGTGTTCCTTACCCCCAGGGAACTCACTTTCTACGGCTCAGCTCTGTTAAAACACAAAGAGCTCTGTTTTGGATTTCAGCAATGAATACCATTCCATAACAATATCTGATTATATTCTTTAAAAAGAAAAATCCAGATAAATGCTGAGTGACCTTGAGATCACTCAGGGTTTTATTCATTCTAGCTATTCATTTTGGGTATCCTGTTCACAAGCATTCTGATTTATACCCAGTAATTTATACAACATGGGCTGGTCTCAGGAAGAAAAAAAAATCCCAGACACAGAACCTAAACTTCTTTTGAAGCAGTTCATTTAAATTTTGAAGAATTCTGGAATTTGAAACATATATAATATGTGCACATTTGTTTAAAGTGCATGTGTTTGAAATACATCATAATATATGTATATCACACCGATCAACTTTAGGGTGAAGAAAAAGCTTCCTAGAAAAAACATCTTACATCGCACTCATCAATGCTACTCTTCAGTAGCTACAGTGATGAGTTCTTGGTGTATTTCAGGTGCTTTACATATGCCTCTCACAGTCTGCCAACTACCCTGAAAAGCAAGTGGCATCATCTCCGTCTCTCCGTCTCACGCTCTAGGAAACTAAAGTGACTCTCCAAAGGCCACAGAGCTAGAAAGTGGCAAAGGAAACTAGAGTTTACATCCAGATTTCAAGGACTCTGCAAGATGCATCTCTCCTAAAACAGTCTCTTCCTCTTAACCGATACAACTCCTCTACTAACAAATCACCAGCACCATCACAAGGCAATATGTGAATGATGGTGATAGCTATTATCAGACTGATTTCTAAGACTAAAAACCATATGATCGACAGTGACATCAGCAGCCACAGCACTAGAAGCTGCCTCAGTGTTTTGCAAAACATTGTGCTCTCTTTGGAGAAAGGACACTTTAAGAAGGGGGGAGGTGGGACAAACATCTACCTATCGGGTACAACATACACCATTCTGGTAATGGGTACACTAAAATCCCTAACTCCAGCATGATACAATTCATGCTTGTAACAAAAAACACTTGTACCGCCTACATCTATTGAAATTAAAAAAAAACAAAAAAGAATGTGAAACTATGTCATTTCTAAATTTATTGAGATATAATCACAATTTCTTTCCCATTATCCCCCAATATTCCAATCACTGGAAAACTTGTCATTATTGTAAATCCTATGGGAATTAAGCCAAAATATTAGGGACTCAGAATATCAAACTTTCAGGGAGGCCAGAAATGATTTACAACAAATAGGAAGAGATTTCAATCTGAAAGGCTCTATTCCAGTCCTAGTATATTCAAAGAATATGTAACCCAGATTACCAGCCATGATATACTCTCCAAAAAGAAAACCCTCATTAAAAACAAATTCAACATTCCATTTGTGCAATTTAGGTATTTTTGTTTTCCAAATTAAATAATTTGTCCCTCTCCATATGGATTTTCCTATATTTTCTATAATAATTCTTAGATGGCATTAGGATTCTACTTATAAAACATAATAAAGAAATCAAATATAGTTAGCATAACATTTATTTTTTTATATGTTTGAAATCAATTTTTATTAAAATTGAATGTATTCCTTGTTTAGAGGAATCTTTTGATTTTTCCTTGCTGTGTACTCTTAAAACATAATGTAATAGAATATCTAAAACAGAAAGTTATTTGTATTTTTTTTTTTTTTTTGACAAGAGAAATCATTTGAATTCTTTCTTAAAAACAGGAGAAAATTCCTGAGTTTTAGAAAACTGAGCACTGGCAAATAATTTGACTCCCCTTTTTGCATCATAACATTGAAGTTGGAAGTACTTAAATTGCTCAAGTTCTGAGCTGGATTGGATAGGTCTGAAGTTCTGTTTTTTTTGTTTGTTTTTTGGTTGGCTTAGGAAGAATGCATGGCATCAGCCCATTTAAACTATTAAACATTGGTAGTAAAAAAGGCCAACTAGGGGACTGAAAAATGGAATTGAAGTAGATACAGAAAGATGTTTTATTCAGATGCAGAGTGGGAAGAGAAAATTAGTATTATTTTTCATTTTTGTTTCCAAGGTAAAGCATTGTGCAAAGAATCCTACTTATTTTGCCAGGTATAATAATAATACTATTCTCTGGACCTCTTCCTAATTTTTTTCTAGCTCACTTAATCACATGGTGCAAATGCTATGATCACACCCTTCCCATTGTTGGTGGAAATAATATGTCCAAATCACGTATATTTGTGTGAAGCACAATGCCTGAAATGGTTGGCACACCCCTACTCTCTTATGATGAGATTGATCTTGATTTAGATTTCCAAGTATGCACCAGAAATTTCAAATTAAATGGCAAGAGGTGACCTTTAAAGTCTCTTTTCAGAGACAGGTTAGAAAGTTCTCTGGGAACCAGATTCTCCTTCTTCCTCCCTTCTGCCTTTCAGTTTTTGACGTGTTGGTTTAAAATCAATCATTTTTGTCATTGAGGAAGTGATCATACATTTCCAACAGGAGAGAAAATAAGGGCATGAGAAAAGATGACTTTTTACTTTAAATAATGTTAACTAATGCTTATCAAGGAAGATTTGTTCTGCTCAGAATTAAAGTGATCATATATAATAAGAGTTTAGCATTTTGCTTTCCATCCAAACCAAGAATGCTTGCTCAGGCTCCTTGAGAAATAACACAAGATTACTTATGCTATTAGATTCTGTCAGCATAAATCTTCCCCGTTGGCAATGGGAATGCATTTATTTATTTATTTTGGAAAAATGAAACCTTTCAGATGCAGTGCGAATGAATACTCCTAAATTAATACAATTAAAGGCAGCAGAAATTTTATCCATCACACTATGAATTAGTCTTTGTACCTTACAGCATCCACGGACTGTAAATTATATTTCAGTCTTTACCCACTTGGGCAAATATGTACTTATTACCATCACTCATTTACAATCTAATTTAATCATCTGGGCAATAGATTTTAATGGGTTCTGCTACTTCTTGATGTGCCCCAAGGGAAGAAGGATTGTGTTTCGTTTTCCTCCCTGTACCAAGGAGACAATGATGTTGGTTTTACTCACGTGTAAACATACTCAGCCCTGCCTGCTTGCTGTGCAAGAGAAGGCATGGTGGAGATGGAACAGAGGCTCATTTTGGGAATAACCTCCCGCTTTACCTGATATTCCGTTAACAGCAAAATGAAGTTAGGGACAGTTTATGGTTTTGCACCTGCGTCTAGACACAGGTGCTGTGACCCAGCAGAGAGCTACATCACATGTGAGTCAAGGAGATTCTTCTGGTGCACTTAGTTATACATTTTTTACATTTTAATCCCAATACCTGGGAAGGTGGTCTCAAATGTGTTTTGTTATTTAAAAATCTTTCACAAATTATCTTTTTCAAAAATATATCCAGGGTAAAGGTCTAGGAACTCTTTTGTACAGACAGTCTCAAACCTTGGAATTTTCTAATAGCACAATTGCTATATATATCATCTGTACAATATAGAGACAATATTAATTCAACACAGTATAATTGTATGACAATTGATTTAAGTCATCATTTAATTCATGACACCCTCTGTAGTATTATGCATATTTTTAAGATAACAAGAGATGACATCATTTGTCCAAGGTCACAGAACTAGTGAGTGGTGGGGCCAGGACTCTTGTCTCCGTAGTTGGCATTCTTTCCACTTTACATTCTCAAGAAATCTGAATACTCTTTGATTCTTCCTTGGTAAAGAAGAGGTAGATTATCTGTAGCTCCACAGGGTTGTGCCAGATTATTCCCAAAATGAAGGCGTTTTTGGCTACCTGTCTATTCATGCACAGGACACTGGTGTGTGGGATCCTTCAGAGCAGAGTTTTGCCATCACTGTGGTGACTTCAAGACCCAACAACATGGCCCCTCACTTCTTTGTCTGCCTCCATTACTGGGATGTCCCCTTTGTTCCATGGCAGCTGTGCACTGGAGTCTACTGTCCTCCCTCCGATTATAACCCCTTCTATTCCTAACTCCCTTAGAGACTCAACAATCCTGACAGTTGATGGGAGGCAGGGCAGTGCAGTATTACTTGCACGGGCGCTGGAGTCTTGCCCTTGGACTTCAACCCAATTCCAGCTCTGCTACTTACTAGCTGTGTATGTTTTCACATCACGATAACAGCATGGCTCTAAAGGAGCTATTAAGAGTAGATGAGTCAATACGGTAAAGAGCCAAAACCACCCGTGGCGTTCACCCTTAATAAGTAAGCATCTTGCTCAGTCTTTCAACTCTTGAGCCCTCCATTCTCTCTAGCCTTCGCCAACGTGCAGGCAGAGAAACGCCCTGGCATTTGCTTACTTCAAAGCTCAAGAATGTGGCTGTGGATATGTACGAGAAAGACGGTCACTGTGGGAAACGTGCTGGAAAACTTCCATGAGAGTTCTTCCACACCAACTGAGGCAAGGACATAGGGGGACAGGACTGATGTCCCAGCTGGCCGATGGGTTCACAGGGGGTGTGACATGAGAAACTAGGGACTCTGCGACCCTGGAAGACAGATGCAGGGATGAGCTCTCCCAAACCCCATTTCCACACGGGCCTCACAGCGCGGGGACTTTCAGACAGACCCCTGAACGTGAAATTCCCTGAATGAGAACTTCAGTGTCTGAGCAGACTCAGGTGGGAAGGCTGAGATGGAAACTAGGGAGAGAGCAAATCCTGCATCTCTGGTTCATTGTTTTTCTGAATGGGACTAGGGGAACAGTAGTTCTGCAAGATGTTAATAGTTGCGTCCTAACATGGCCACGCACATTTAGGAAACATTATAGGTTCTACCTCCTTCTTGGACATTCATAAGATGCAACTTTGGTAGAGATTACGGTGCTGGTCTAACTCAAAAATTTGTCATCAGGAAGAAATAAATAAGGCGAAAATGAAACGAGACAATACTGGAAAGTGCTGGACATAGATTAAGTGACTCTTACAAGTTTTTGTTTTCATTATTGGTGTTATTCTCCTACAGAGTTAAAAAGCTGAAAAACAATTTAGCACAATGATGTTGCTGATGATAAAAATCACTGTCTTCAAAATATCAATGACCAGAGTTCTAGATTTTCATTTAGATCTTATGTCTGTAAACAGTGTGGCAGTCTTAAATATGCTACTTTATGAAGAAAATAAGTAGCACCTCAATATTAAAACCCCACCATGATAAATTCTACTGGGCAGCATTCGACAGAAAGGTATTGTTTTGTCTTATTAAACACAATACATAGAAAGATAAAGACATTTTCCTTTTTGCTACTTTTTAAAGCCAAAAACAGAAGCACCACATAAGGTGATAGATTTAAAGTTGCTCAAGTTTCGTGCTCGACATTATCATACACTGCTAAATACCTCTGTTCTAAGAATGGAAAATGTTTCCAGGTAGTTCTTTTATTTCTCTGTTAAGCAAGGAAAGCACTTCTTCCCTGCATATCATGAATCCCCCAAACATGAATAAAGATATATCATTTAAAACTGTAAAACTAATGACAATATAAACTTTGTAAATTTCTTTTTAAAATTATTTCAATAGATTTAGGGGATTCAAGTTTTTTTTTTTTGTTACATGGATGAATTGTATAATGCTGAAGTCAAAACCTTTGTAAATTTTTACGTGGAAGAAGTTGTGGGTACACTTAAAGACTGTATTTAGTAGTATTGTGTTTCTGTTTGATATTTATGATTTTACAAATATGTTTAGGCCAATGTCATGTTGCAAGTACCTGCAAATGAATTCAGATCCTACATTTTTCTCCTCACATCTCACAAACCTGTGGTCGATGCAATGATTAAGTATCTGATGGTTAAAAGCTCATGTATTCTGATAAAATGATTATTCTTACATGGCAAAATTCATGCATAAATTTTTAATGAAGCTGAATCTTTCTAAAACAATAATATTTACCCATCATTTCGACAAGATCACTTAACTGGAATGAGATGAGCTCTTGGACCCCTTTGGCAACAGATTAAACGGTGTTGCCTCCATACATTCTGCCCCCAACAGTCCATTCTACAGAGAGAGTCAGAGGGAGCCTCCAACACTGGTGAGACCATGGCATTCCTTGCTCACAGCCTACCACTCAGATCACAGGGCTATTGATAGCATTCAAGCTATCTCAGGAAATAATAATCCAAGAAGAAATAGAAAATCGATGACCTATGGAAGAAATTCAATGGAAGAAATATAGAGAATAAAGGTTGGAATTAACATCTAATATTTTTTATGTTTTCTCAATTGTCCAGTTAATTTCTGAATTGGATTTATATCTGAATAGCCTAAATATTGAGACACTAGATATCACTCAAATTTTAACACTGATAAATGTGTTTGTGTATGAGAACCCAAAACATGCACTTTCTGCTGTTTTCTACTCTGCTGTGCCCATTAATTGAATGAGAAGCTCTACCCTCCACGGTGGCCCGTCTGCATTTCTCTGCTAGTTCCTAGATCTGGCCCTCACTCAGGCTATTCTAGTTGGGGCTGCTCTCCTCCCAGTACCTCAGGGCCTTTGCACTTGCCACTTCCAGTACTTTCCCTCAGACACCGCTTACTCCCTCTCTTCTTCCTACAGGGCTCTGCCCAAATACCATTTTACCTTAGTTGATTACTGTATGTAAAATTGCACCATTCCCTTCATTCTTTCCTCCTTGTTCTGCTTTATTGTTCTTTAGTGTTCTTTATTTTCTTTCTCCCCTTGCCAGGTGTAATCTTCACAAAGGCAGGGACTTTGCTTGTTTTGTTTACTGTTGAATCTTGAGCCTCTAGCAGTTTATGGAACACAGGTGCCCTGAATAAATACATATTGAATGGATATACATGAATAGATAAGTGAAGCATTTTCACATCTCATCTGCATGTGGACTTAGGTATGAACACAGAATGCAGAAAGCATAATAGTCCCCACCTCAGTTTAAACCTAACCCTTTCACTTGAGACAACATGTAAACACAAACCCAGGAAGTGAGAAACAGCCAGGTGGGAGTAGTTCCATTGAGACGCAGAATCAGGGATTGCTCATGAACTTCTCAGCTGTTAAAACTAGGCATATCTCTGTCCAGCACAGTTTCATGGACTCTGCGACGGACTTTACTCGGGGTAGTCTAAGGCTAGAGACACCAGGTCAAGCCTACTGTGGATGTGTCACCTCTGCCCCTTCGATGTGGTTGACCTAACTCATTTGAGCAGGTTCTAGGTCCAATGAGCAAGTATTATCAAATCAAGCTGGAATGCATTTTAAGCACAGTTCAGACAACACTCCTTGTACATAAGGAAATGACAGAGTGACATTTACGAAACTTTCACGTTTGCACTCAAGGTTTATGGAAATTATTTTCCAAGAGATAATTTTGGATTAGAAAGAAATAAGGATCAAGTCATTGCTTCTGGGAGGTACCATATAGCATCTGTGTAAATACTGGGTAAAGCTTAAAAATTTACACAAGAATAAAATGATATTAGTATCACTGTTTCATTATTATATTTCAATTGGTACTTGATACCCAGGGTATATTGAGCCCTATGGTCCTTACTGAACTGACAAAATGCCATACAGGAAAACAAGGGCAGGAGGGTGACTGACACCCCAGGTGGTGACCAGGCCACAGAGCTTTCAAGGCCTCCGCAGAGGGTCGCTGAGGTTTGGCCTTCGTGCTGAGGAACGAAGGCCCCTTCTCCTCACTGTAATCCAGTGACACCTAAACACACTTCTTCGTGTTTTGCTTATCGTACCAAGGGCATAATTCCTGGCCAAGTGCAAAGAGCTGAGGATTAGAAAGGTCACAGTTTTTATTTTAAGGTCTAGGTTGTCTATTCCTTGCTTTTGATGACCTCTCAGGCACAGGACTCTGGGGAGCTGCCCTCCCTCCTTTGGGCCTGGCTTTCTGGCCTTCACTTTGGACTCGACCTACGAAAGCACCGACATGTGCCAGGCATCTCCTCTCGACGCAGTCTTGGTCTTGGCCTCTCTGGCTCCCCTGTCCTTTGCTGCCCAATTCCTGGTGTGGCAGCAGAGACACATCTGATGGTGACCGTGCTCACCATTGGTGGCCTCAGGCTTTAGTCTTAGCTTATTATAGGCACATCTATGGAAGAAACAGTCTATTTAATTGTTTTTCTCCTGAATAGTAACAGGATATAGAAATAGGTTATGATGAGGAAAAAGCATCATGAATAAAAAATCTAAGACCAAAAAAACTAAAAATAAAAAGTAAAGTTAAAAACACAAATGGGAAATAAATTCCATCGCTGGGGTCTTGGAAGGTAACTTATTTTTTATGTTACGTGTCGTTTTTAATAACTGCAGATGTCAACTAAGAAATGAGATGCTCTGATTCTAATCTGTGTGTTTCTTAACACTGGTCTGCAGCAAATAACCACCATGTAGAGAAATGAGCAAGAGGACAACAAAATTACCCATCAGGAAACTGCCTCTATCCCGCACAGACTTCGCATGGATGCCTACCTTCCCTGCATTTGCATACTCCTCAGTCTTTACACCAAATGTGGACTATCCATCAATCTTAGTCTTACATTTAAAACTCATTAAAAATCTGTTTGCCATTCCTCTCAAAGATTAATCACACAAGTCCAACATAATAGCTTTGCCAATTTAAATGCTCCCGCTTTAACATTTCAAGTGTACTGTAATTATATTATATTGCTCCTGGCCAAGTTAGAAAATGTATTCAAATAATAAGCCTATTTTTGGTATATGATACACTCTTAACACTATTCCTCATGTTAATTATGTACGAAACTTGAAAATGTATTTATAAGTGTCTTCAGAAGTAAGAGTAATCTACCCATCCATCCAGCCAGCCATCTCTTAAATTGTGCAGTTTTATGAATATGCATAAATTCATAGGGAGGAATAATTACTTACTCTTTGGGTGTTTTGGCTTTTTGCACAACCACTTTTCTATCTTTAATTTGCTTTTTTAATAAAAAATTTACACCAAAGATTTCAGGCATTTGTGTTCTCAGGTTTATAAATATGCACACGATGGTAATGTGATTCCCAGTTATGTGATTGTTAACAGCGACAACCATTTGTGGTGATTCGATCCTTGTTAAGTTAGAGAGGAAAAGGCTGCCTGGCATCTCTTTCTATTCCCCAATTTTTGGCTTCCTCCTTGCCAGGAATGGGGTATGATTAAGTCAGAGCACAGATCCTTTGCCATGGTTATACTAGATACCTGAAAAAGCATACATGGGTGTGTTTCAATATAAAAATAGATCCTTTAATGATCCCTTTTTTCCTTCTGTGATGCAAAAAGCAAACACACTAACTCAATTTCTTGTACATATTGGTTAATGAATTGGAAAAACCCTAGGAAAAGGAGGCTGGGGTTTATGAACTGCAGGTCCAGCTAAGGTTTGGCAGCTGGGAAAGTGTTCCTTATAATACAATTGTATTTGAAAACAAAAAAGACAGATTTCTGGTTCTTTTTCCATTCTTAACTAATTGGTGGGGTTAGTTTCAAAGCAATTTTAATTGATTATTTTGTGTTAACTTCTGTTAAGTAATGTTGACTCAGAACCAAAATTCACTTCTGAGAGTATTTCTGAGTGATATGATTAAAAACTAAATTGTAAATATGTTGGATATTTCATTCATTCATTCTGATATTTATTGGTTCCCTACAACACGCCTTGGTCTCTTTATGCACTGGGACATTCAACCATGAAATCCTTCCATTTGTAGTCGGGTGAGAAAGATAATAAACAAAGCAAATAAGTAAATAAATCTATAGTATGTTAGAAGGTAAGGGAAAAGGACACAGGGATTTTAGTGTCAAGGGTTCAGTTCTAAATAAAGTAGGCATCGGGAGGGAGCAAGGCAGGCTGATCACTGCGAGAACAGAGTCCTGGGGAGAAGGAAGAGCGCCCCGAGGCAGTGGATAACAGGGTTCTAGACAGTCAAGTGCATGGCTGGTTATTATAAGGACTGTTACTTTTCCTTTGAATTTCTGGAGAGGCCCTGGGAAGTACTTGGACTAGGAAGTGAAGTGATCCGACTTAAGTTTGCAAGGATCATGCTGGTGCTTGTGCTGAGATAGTCTGCAGGGGAACTGTAGCTCGCAGGACAGTGAGTGGCGCAAAGGCAACCGTGTGGGTGAGACGGCACAGTGGACCAGGCAGGTGAGGAGGTGGTGACAAGCGGCTGATGCTGGCTAGATTATGAAAATATGGGTGATGAGATGGGCTGTTGGGTAGAATATGGGGTTTACCAAATAAAAAGAGCCAACTTTGGCTCATACTTTATTAACTAAAACCTAGAAATATTCAGTGATGGATTTTATGTGGGTTGTTCAGTCATTGTGACCATATTTGTTTTAGATTCATAATAACATGGAAGAGAAAATACCTTCCTTAGTTACTCTGCATACACACAGAGATCCCCAAATGCTCTCTCCTTAGCGGCCTTATTTCTCCCAACTTAAAGGGTATGTCTCTCTTCTTCCCCCCTCCAGAGCTTTTCTTTAGATTTCATGATCTTCATAAATGATTTTTGTCTTTTGGAAGACACATTTTTCTTAAATGATTATGTTAAAAATGAGAAAATATCTTACATTTTCATATAGCTATTGTTCATATTGTTACTAATCTGCATAAGTTTTCCCATTAAGCAGCATTAAAATATTTTCCCCAAAAAAACCCCCAGTCTTTCACTAAACACACCCATTCAGGGTTTTTCTTGAACTAGTGCAGAATATCCAAAACTAGACTGTCTTTTTTTGCATTCTCTTCCTATCCCTACTGTTACTTTCACAAATTGAGTACAGTTAATGGGTTGCTCCCAATTATTGTTGATGAACAGGCATGTTTTGGCAAGCGGTAAAAATCTGAAACATAACAAATGCAGAGAGTGTGCACCTGGGCATTCTCACACGCTCTGTGTCCCAAATTTTGATACGCAAGGATTAAGCAGACAAACAAAACTGAGACAGTTTTCCTGTCACCTTTATTTTTGCCTAACTGACTCCAATGAAGATCACTTTTGACTATGTGGTTCTGATCTACAATTATTTCAGTGATAGCTACTGAAAAACTCGTAACTATAACTCAGCATCTGTTTCCCCATCAAGAAAGGGCTCAGACCCTGAAAATATGAACACCGATCAAGGTGACTAAATAAACTTAGTAGGTTGGTCCAGTTTAGCCTGTCCAAAAATACTGGTGGAAAGATGACTAAATCCATCTGGAGTTTGCTGTTATTTCTTGGAATTTCATTATAAAAACATGGGTGTTGCCATAGTCCGCTTGGCTTCCTCCCAGCAGAACATAGTTGAAGACAATAGTCAACTTCCATATACAGGGTGAAGATGGCCATTTTTGGATACCTTCCCTAACAGCAGACTTTATGGGAACAGACTAGTGGTACAACTAAAATTGAATTTTATGAAACTCTTATTTTCTAATTTAAAAAGATAAAACCATTTTTAAACACAAGAGACTGTTCCATACTGTAGCCATTTACCTGGAAGGTAGCTCATTTGGAAGAGCTACCCATCACCATTGAATTCTAAACTTTCCTTCAGTATCCTGAGACTGACATCCAATTTACTAATGAATTCCTTCTTATCCATTTTCTTTGAAAAAATATAGAAATATGGAAAACAGACTAGTGTCTTCCAAATTCTGTAATCACATCAACCTTAGATTATGACACATAACATATAGAGGAAAGTCCAAAAACTGAATTGTAAAAAAATACTAAGAAAAAAACAAATAATGTGATCTCCATTCTCTTCCTTTTTCAAAGGGTTAAATATTGTCAGGAACCTTCTTCCATTCTATTTTGAAATACTTTAAAAAATCATGCCTCTAAAAATGGCAATTAAAAAATCATTTGCCGAAGAGCATACATAGAGTCCTGAGATACTGATGAGACAACATTTCCAACGCCGGTGGTTCAGTAGGACCATCAGTGGGAAAGCCACTGTGGCCATGTCATTCCTTTATACACAACCCACACAAAATCAATTCCTTTTGACAAATTCAATTTTCTTAAGAAAGCTATGTTCCATATGATAGTCAGGTTCCTACACATGCCTGTACTACCATAAACATGTTATACAGGTATACTTAATCATGAAAGAAAACTGTGCTATGGCAATCTTGGCAGGGTACCAAGTATCCTGAATGTGGCCTGCAAGTGGGGGCTGGGCACAGCAAAAGCAAAGCCCAGGACGGGCCCCTGTGTCCAGGCTCGAAGACAGTACTGCTCACAAGGGTGCTTACCGAAGTCATACAAAACGTTCCTTCAGACATTTGACACCCAGACATTTGTCAGGCCCTGAAATGTCCAACAAGTGTTCAGACAATACTGGGGTTACTCAAACATTCCTGTTTGAACATACTGGTTCATTTCCAGAAATTCCATTTGGTCCTTTTTCAAATTTTATAGTCTCTTATTTTCTTGTTTCTTTCATCTTGCTTTAGTAACTCAAATTCCTGAGCTGCTGGGTTGCTAATCACTCTGTTTGTTGAAATTGCTGACTTCTTCTTTATGGTGACTCATTCATCTTGTCACTTGAAATTTTTAACTCTGAGCTCATTTTCAGTGGGGTTTTCTCTCCTGTGCTGTGGGATTCTTGTATGATCTGCTTTGTGGAAGAACCCTCCAGAGAAGTGTCACATTTGCCTGTGCTGTGGTACTGAGGGTTTCTAGATCAGTCTTCAGTTTAACTTCTTCAGCTTGGCTTTCTGCACAACACACACTGTAAGTTAGAACTGTACCCTCAAGTAGGTCTGGAGTTTGGGTTTCTCGAAAGAGAATGTTTCCCCCACCCAAGGCCCCTGAGATGGCAGGCTGACCTGTGGCTCCCAAACCAGTGGTCAGAGAGTCTCCAGCTCTTTCCAGAGTTGGGGCTGCCCTTTGCCTCCAGGCATTTTGCAGAAACCGCTTTCCAGCTTCCCCCTCATGCAGCCTAAAACTGTGCCCTTCTTCCTAGGTGAGCCTTTAGCATCTGCTCTTCTTCACTCTCAGATCGTATCTTGATCTAAAACCTCGGGTTTACTGTGCATCAGCTTTATTTCTCCATTTCTGGTGCCGGGGGATTTCCCTTTCTTTCCCTGAAGATCAGATATATATTAATGTTTTTTGGAGGGGTGTCATATTTTATTGACTATTTCTGAGAGTTTCCAGTGAGGACGAAGGCCAGCATCATCAGCTCGGTCAGCCACGTTGGCTGGTGCAGTTGGATACATCCATGCGGGAGTGAGTTTACTAATCCCAGAATCCTCTTAATTCACTCCCAGCACAGAAAGGTGTAAAGCTGCTGCATTTATTGGCACGACAGGGCGCTGAAATCTGGATTCACTTTCAGAGAAGTCAATCAACCGGCACTGTTCCTTACAAACAGAAATTTTCACAACAAAGTGGTCAAGAAAACACAGGCTCTAAGTATCACCTACTTAAGCCCAGAACACCCACAGCCACGCATTCAAGCGCAGTTCCCTGGAAAATTCTCCACTCATGATTTTCTCAACAGAATTTTTTTTCTTAGAGTATTTTAAATACTTAGACCATTTTCATTTCTTCTGCAAACTTTTTCCAACATTCCATTTTCATCTTGGAACCCACGATGGGAGACTTTCCCCACCCACCCCACTCTGAGCCTTCGCAGGGCGCCAGAGTGCGTATTTCACAGCTCAGCCCTTCAGAGGCTGCCAGATACAATCCAAATTTATTCTAAATTGCTTAGTATAATGCATACTGATTCTGTCATCCCAGTCTGCTCTTGCTCCCCCTTCTTTATTAAGTACACTGTATTTTTAGGAATAGTCTTAGATTTACAGAAAAATTGAGAAGATGGCACAGAGGTCCCACTGCTCCACACCTGGTTCATCCCCTATTATGAACATCTCATGTTAATATGACATATTTGTCACAAGTATTGAATCAACATTAAATAGTATCATTAACTGTAGTCCTTGTTTTATTCAGATTTCCTTTGTTTTTCGTCAAATTTCTTTTTCTATCCCAGGATGCCATCAGGACTCCACATCACATTTAGCTGTCCTGTCTCCCTAGGGTGCTCTTGGCTGTGACAGTTTCTCAGACTGTCCCTGTTTTTGATGACCTTGACAGTTTTGACAAGTGCCACTGAAGTGTTTTGTAGAATGCCCCGTTGTTGGGATTCCTCTGATATTTTTCTCATGGTTAGACTGGGATGATGGGTTTTGGGGAGGAAGACCACAGAAGTAAAATGACATTCTCATCCTATCATAACGAGGTTACAAACCACCAGCTTGACTTATCGCTGTGGATGTCAACCTTGATCACTTCACTGGTCGGGATCCTCCCCTCCCTTTCAGGGCTCCTGGCGCCCCAACTTGTGTAGATCACCTCACTTAGGTTCCTGGAACACCCTCTTGAAGGCTTTCTGCAAGGTCCCTCCTTGTTTAATTTTATTTGTTGTTTTTTTCCTTCATCATCTATACCCATAATGATCCATGCCTCATGTACCCAAACACACTCTCTCTAACATATTAAATATATAACTACATATTTATCTTTGCTATATATATATATATCAGGTAAAAGATGCTATTTTTAAATGTGCTATTTTTTAAACACATATATAATATTTGATTTAAAAAAAAAAAACAACTTATTTTCAAACAACACTATGTTCTGGGGAACCATCCAGTTCATTACTCCTGACTGCTGCCTAATAGTCCATCAGGTGTACCAGCCACTTCCTCTCTTATCCGTGATCCAAATGAAGCAGACTAGGATGCTTCCAACTCCTGTGTCCACACTGAATGCCCGAGTTAATTCCTGGGATGAGTCTCTTTATGGTCCTGTGGGGGAATTTCTTTCCCGAACATGCCCATGCTGGGGGCTGGTGCTATCTGCACGCTGGCTCCAGAGGGCTGCACCTGTGTACATGGGACACGAGTGCCTCTTTGTACACATCCTCACTAGGAGTTAATATTATCTCACTTTCCAACATTCCCCACATTGATAGGTATACAGCAGTGCTATTGTTTTAATTTTTATTTTTTATTATTTGTGAGTTCTAACTTCTGTTTACAAATCTTGGCATTTGTTTTCTTCCTACTGTGAATTGCCGAGTCAAATCCTTCTTCCATGTTTATTTTGTACTTTATGCCTCTTGCCCCTCTGTGGGTGAACAGCACTGCTCTGTGTATTCTAGATATTATCCCTTTGTCATTTTTACACATTGCAGTCACTTTGTCCCCCCTGCCACCTTTTTTTTTCTTTTATTTCAGCATATTATGAGGGTACAGATGTTTAGGTTAGGTATGTTGCCCTTGATCCCCCCCCAAACAGCTGCCACCTTTGTTTACGATTAAACTAATAATCTCTTATTTTGATGGAGTCAATTATATCAAATTCTCTACTTATGATTTGGTCTTTGAGTATCTTGTTCAAGAAATATTTTTCTTCCTCGTGGTCACTATATACTATTCTAGATTATGAATTTATAGGATTTGATATTGAGATAAAATTAATTTTTCTCCATGTAATAAGCCAATTTTCACCATTATACATTAAACAACTCATCCTTTAGCCTGTAATTTATAATGCCAAGACCACCAAATATGAAGTTCCCTTATGTACCTAAGTCTGATTTTGGACGCTAATTTGTTTGCTTGGTTATTTGTCTATTCACCCATGAATATTTATCATACTCAATGAAGATCCTAATAACCATAATTAGGCTGGGTGCAGTGGCTCAGGCCTATAAACAAAGCACTTTGGGAGGCTGAGACAGGAGGATCACTTGAGGCCAGGAGTTTGAGATCAGCATGGCCAACACAGTGACACCTTGTCTCTATAAAAAATAAAGAATTAAAAAATTAGCAAGGTGTGGTGGTGCACACCTGTAGTCCCAGCTACTAGGGAGGCTGAAGCAGGGGGATCACTTGGGCCCAGGAGTTTGAGGTTGCTGTGAGCTATCATGATGCCACCACACTCTAGCCTGGGTAACAGGGCAAGACTCTGTCTAAAAAAAA
>NW_012148719.1:1403292-1408850 GCF_000956105.1 Propithecus coquereli
GTCCTAAGGGACTTCGGTTTAATCTTTGCCACTTACTCACTGTGTGACCACCAGCAAGCTACACAGGCCATCAGAGCCCAGAGCTCTTCTTATGGGGCAAAATAAAACAACAGTATTAATTGACATTTACTGCACATCCTTTATGTAACTCTAAAAAGTAGCAAAGATTATTACCTTCCTTATAAAGACAGAATGTGAAGCTTGCACAATCTGTCACAGCTTATATGTAAGTGAAAATGTAGGATTTGAACCTAGGATGTTTGAAGATAAAACCTATGTTTGTACGATTATGCTACATTCTTTCCTTGGGACCTGGTGAAGGCTATAAGGTGTTTACCTAATGCTCAGTAATTATTATTTGCCCAACTCCTGAAAGATGGAGTAGAGAGCGGCACATATCACAACCTCAGCTTGCCTCAGTGGCTTTGTGACAGGTAGTATCCTTGGGGCACTCCACATGGGAAGCAGAAAGTTCGCAGTCCTTGCCTAAGTGCAAGCATAAAAATAACAACAGTTCCCAGGTACTCAGGGCTGACAGTTCTGCAAGGCCCTATGCTGAGCACTTGGACTCTTTAGCTCATTTAATGCTGTAATTCCAATGTGGTAGGTACTTTTATTCCCAAAAATAGATTTGGCTGGGTCAAAAAACTTCCCCAAATTACACAACTAGTATGCGCTGAGCTGGGTTTCAACTCAGATGTCTCTTTCTCCAGGTCCTTCTATTTTAACTATTGTTTGGTGCAAAGTCTATAATTTTAATGCATATTCTAGCCTTTGATTTAGTTTTCTACTTTCTTGTTAAACTATTTTAATAGATATTTTCTAGTCTAACAAATGAATTTAAACACATTTGAATGTTTTTATTCTGCATTTAAAAGGTTCCTTCCATGTTCTTCTTTAACAGGGAGAATCAAAGACTGATTATACTCAGAATGCACTGTTTCCTACTTTTTTAAAATCACATTTAGTGATGTTATCAATGTTTGTACATAACGAATCCAGGAAGAGAATAATGCTTATGATAATTGTATGTACCAGCAGTAAATCAGTAGCAAATGCTACTAATTAGTGTGTCCTCTCTATTTGACAGACACATATTGACTATGACTTTTAAAATCTCAGACAGTTCATCCTATAAGGGCCAAAAACTGGTTTGTAAAATACCATGCCAAAATCATCCTGAGAAAAAATTGATACAGGAACTTGCTGTCATTATCAAGACTTAATTTCAAAGTAGAAGTTACCAATGCCAAAAACAATAAATATCATTCTCAAGAACAGGGACGAAGTTTCACATAGCATTAGTTCCCGAAGTACAGCCAAAAGGTGCTGGAATTTGGTGGGATTTTTAAATGTTAATATTGTAAAGGTTAATAAATCTGTCAGGTTCCATTTTGTCCATAATGCAGAATGACAAAGCCACTGTCCTTCCCATTACCAAATGTAGAACAATTCAGTCTTTATTTTCAGATGCAAATATTATAATATTCAAAGATACCCTAAAAAACCAGTTGAATTTCTTGCCTTTAAAATTAAATGTTGAAGAAGCAAAAAGTGTCACTGTGTGAGGCTCGCATTTCATACAAGTACTTGTTAATCCTTTTTTAAGGTGGATTCTCATTTAATCCCTATAATTGTTAGATGATTTTAAACTTAACAGAACCTGAGTTAGTTGGGGAAGATGGTGGCCCAGAGGCACCAGCAGCCAGATTGTCTCATAAAGAAGGAAAAGTTTTAGATGAAAAATAAAAAAAAAAAAACAGAAAACAAACAAACAAACATATATCGGGTGTAATTCTGAGGGAAAAGTGCCAGAACCAACAAGAGATTCCATGGAATAAGCTGAGGAGCAGAACAAGAGGGAGCAAGATCTTGGCAGAGGTCAACCCCCGAGAGGCTTGGAGTGCAGCAAAAAGGGCAGGTGGAACGGTTTGCTCCTCCTTCCCTCACATCTCTGGCAGTCAGCAGGCTTCCAAGCTTCTGCAGTGCATTTTTTATCCTCACGAGCCAAAAAGCAGCTGCTGCCATAAACTGGAAGCTTCTTAAGGACAAAGCACCAGGTTGGCAGTGCCCCCACGGTCGCTTCCTGTCACTACAAAGCTAAGCTGAGACAGCGGGTGCCATATTGTTTCTCCACCAAACATATACCTTTGTCCTCCCCAGGGGGCTTCAGCCTCTCAGTTTTCATCTCGCTCATACCAACATAAACATTTCCAACTCTGGCCCAGAGAGGAGCCACAAGGGCTGTGGGGGAACTGCATGACCCAAGAGTCGGGACATTCTGGGCAGGCTGCCTTCCAGAGAGAGGAACAGAGAAGAACAGGGTGCTACCTTTCCTCCATCCAGACTCTATTCCTACCCTTCCCGTCCCCAGCCCATAGCTGCAGAGAGAGAGGATTGAGCCGGGGTTCTCAGGAGCTGGTGCTTCCCCTGTTGGTGCGTCCACCACACTGAGGCTTCCACAGAGAGTGGGGCTCAAACCTCTCCTAGTAAAGACCTGCAGTGGACTAAGGGGTGCTCGGACTGTGAGCACCCTGATCACTAGTCCTGTGCTGCTTGCTCGGCTGCTCCATCAGAGCAGGGCACACTCCTAAGCAGAGGGACATCAAACCTGCTTAAGAACCCCACAGGCAAGTCAGGACTGGCATGGTTCTCCCTGGCACTATCAGGGATTGATCTTTAGGGAACAGGGGACAGGCCCTTAGACCAGATCCTGTACCTGCAGGACTTGACTGTGTTGCTTTGGGGCATGGAGGGGAGATTTGTGAACTAACCTCGGTAGGTCAGGGAGCCCATGTGGGCAGAACTGAGAGAGGAGGGCAGTGTGGGTCCCAGTCACAGCACACTCATGGAGCACCCCTCCCCCCACAGCAAGGCTGCGCTCACATTCTAGAGGGGATCCTGAACAGGGAAGCTCCCAGTTCACAGCACGATTGTGGGGGAGCTCAGTTAGTTTGAGTTCATGACTGCTGGCAGATGCCTCAGGGAGACTGCAGAGCAGGGGAGAATGCAAAGCAGTGAAACCAACTCCCCACAGCCAGATCCTGAATCTCAGATGGCCCCTGGCCCACAAGCAGACTTTCTGACTGGATGGGGCAACTTCAGCACTCTCTGGAAGCCTTGGAGCAGACCTTTCACCCATGCAAAGGCAGTTACCTTTATCACTTTTGTGGAGCCTTAGGGCAGGCTCACACAACCCAGTCCCACCCAGTCTCACTCCCCCACCCACCTCTGCTATAGTGGACAATAAGGATTCACCTGGGAGTTCCAGGGCCCTTAAATGCCTACATCAGAAAAACAGAAAGATCACAAATTAACAATCCAAAGACATGTGTCAAGGAATTAGAAAAGGAAGGGCAAACCAAACTAAAAGCCAGAAGAAGGAAAGAAAGAAATAAGATCAGAGCACAACTAAACAAAGTGGAAAATAAAAAAGAATACAAAGAATCAATGAAACAAAAAGGTGGTTCTTTGAAAACATACACAAAATTGATAGACTTCTTGCTAGATTAACCAGGAATAAAAGAGAAAGGACACAAATAAGCTCAATCAGAAATGAAAAAGGAGATATTACAACTTTTACCACAGAAATACAAAATTTCATCAGTGAATACTACGAAAATCTCTACACACATGAATTTGAAAACATAGAGGAAATGGAAAAATTCCTGGAAACACACAATCTCCCAAGACTCAATCAGGAAAAAATAGAACTCCTGAACAGACCAATAACAAGAAATGAAATTGAAACAGTAATACAAAAAAATATTCCAACCAAAAAAAAGTCCTGAACCAGATGTAGTCACAGCTGAATTTTACCAGACCTACAGAGAAGAACTGGTACCCATACTGCAGAAATTATTCCACAGCATTGAGAAGGAGGGAATCCTCAACTCATTCCATGAAGCCAATATCACGTTGATACCAAAGCCAAGAGAGGACACAACAAAAAAAAACTACAGACCAATATCTCTTATGAACATAGATGAAAAAATCCTCAATAAAATACTAGCAAATCAAATTCAATAGTACATCAAAAAAATAATCCGCCATGACCAATTGGGCTTCATTCCAGAGATACAAGAATGGTTCAACATATGAAAATTGATAAATGAGATTAATCACATAAACAGAAGCAAACGCAGAGATCATATGATCATCTCAATAGATGCAGAAAAAGCATTTGACAAAAACAGCACCATTTCATGATAAAAACCCTCAACAAATTAGGCATAGAAGAAAATCTCAAGATTATAAAAGCCATATATGACAAATCCACAGCCAATATCATACTGAATGGGGAAAAGTTGAAAGCATTCCCACTAACAACTGGAACCAAACAAGTGTGCCCACTGTCATCATTTCTATTCAACATGGTGCTGGAAGTCCTAACCAGAACAATTACGCCAGAGAAAAAAATAAATGTATGCACATCAGGAAAGGAGAGGTCAAACCATCAATTTTTGCTGAAAATATGATCTTATACCTAGAAAACCCCAGAGACTCCACCAAGAGTCTCCTGGAATTGATAAATATATTCGGCAAAGTCTCAGTTTACAAAATCACTGTACACAAATCAGTAGCATTCCTATTCACCAATTAACAGTGAAGCTGACAATCAAATTAAAGACTCAATACCATTCACAATAGCTACAAAGAAAATAAAATACTTAGGAACATACTTAACCAAGGAGGTAAAATATCTCTCCAAAGAGAACTATGAAACACCGAGGAAAGAAATCTCAGACAACACAAATGGAAAAAACACATCATACTCATGGATCGTTACAATCAACATTGTTAAAATGTCCATACTACCCAAAGTGATTCAGAGATTCAATGCAATCCTCATCAAGATACCAACATCATATTTCACAGAACTAGAAAAACATAATTCTATGCTTCATATGGAACGAGTAAAGAGCCCAAATAGCTAAAGCAATCTGAAGCAAAAAGAACAAATCTGGAGGCATCACATTACCAAATTTCAAACTATACCACAATGCTACAGTAACCAAATAGCATGGCATTGGCACAAAAATAGAGACATAGACCAGTGGAACAGAACAGAGAATTCAGATATAAAACCATCCACATTTAGCCAACTGATCTTTGACAAAGCAGACAATATACACTGGCGAAAAGAAGTCTTATTCAAAAAGTGGAACTGGGAAAACAGGACCTATATCTCTCACCACTCACAAAAATTAATTCAACATGGATAAAAGACTTAAATGTAAGGCATGGAACCATAAGAACTCCAGAAGACAATGGTGGAAAAATTCTTCTAGATATTGGCATAGGCAAACAATTTATGAAGAAGATCCCAACGCCAATCACAGCAACAATGAAAATAAATAAATGGGACTTGATTAAATTAAAAAGCTCTGCATAGCTAAGGAAATAATCAACAGAACAAATAGACAACCTACAGAATGGAAGAAAATATTCGCAAGCTATACATCCGATAAAAGGCTAATAAACAGAATCTACAAAGAACTCAAGATAATCAGCAGGGAAAAAAGAAACAACCCTATTCAAAAGTGAGCAAAAGACAT
>NW_012148719.1:1420070-1421546 GCF_000956105.1 Propithecus coquereli
CATAGGCATCCCAGAGGGTGAAGAAAAAAATATAGAAGAGCTAGAAAACCTATTTGACAGAATAATTGAGGAAAACTTCCCTGGTCTTGCTAGAGATTTAGACATGCAGGTACAAGAAACTCAACGAACAACTAGGAGATTCATTGCAAAGAGGTAATCACCAAGACACATAGTCATCATACTGGCCAAAGTTAAAATGAAGGAGGAGCTCATGCGAGCTGTAAGGTGAAAAGATCAAGTAACTTACAAAGGAAAACCCATCAGACTAACTGCACACTTCTCAACTGAGACCTCACAAGCTGAAAGGGGATAACACAAGCTACTAAAATCTATGGGATTCAGCAAAACTAGTCCTTAGGGGAAAATTATTGCCTTAAGTGCCTACATCAAAAAGACATAAAGATCACAAATTAACAATCTAATGATGTGTCTTAAGGAAGTAGAAAAGGAAGAGCAAACCAAACTCAAAGCCAGACAAAGAAAGAAATAACTAAGGTCAGAGTAGAATTAAAAGAAATGGAAAATGAAAAAAATACAAAGGATCATTGAAACAATAATTTGGTTCTTTGAAAATATAAACAAAATTGATAGACCTCTTGCTAGATTAACCAGGAACAGAAAAGAAAGGATCCAACTACGATCAATCAGAAATGAAAAAGGAGATATTATAACTGGTGCCACAGAAATACAAAATATTATTTGTGAATGCTATGAAAGTCTCCACGAACATAAACTCAAAAACATAGAGGAAATAGAAAAATTCCTGGAAACACACAACCTCCCAAGACTCAATCAGGAAGAAATAGAACCCCTGAACAGAACAATAATATGCAATGAGATTGAAGCAGTAATAAAAAAATCTTCCAACAAAAACAAGCCCTGGACTAGACAGATTCGCAGCTGAATTTTACCAGACCTATAAAGAAGAGCTGGTACACATACTGCAGAAATTATTCCATAGCATCAAGATGGAAGAAATCCTCCCCAAGTCATTCTTCAAAGCCAGTATCACCTTGATACCAAAGCCAGGAAAGCACACAACAAAAAAGAAAACTACAGACTAATATCCCTTAGGAATATAGATGTGAAGATCCTCAATAAATTACTAGCAAACTGAGATCAACAGCACATCCAAAAAATAACCAACTATGATCAAGTGGGCTTCATTCCAGGGATACAAGGATAGTTTAACATAATGTAAATCAATAAATGTGATTCACCACATAAACAGAAGTAAAAAGAATGACCATATGAACAACTTTATATGCATTTGATAAAATTCAGCACCATGTCATGATAAAAACCCTCAACAAACTTGGCTGGAAGGAACATATCTCAAGATTAATAAAAGCCATATATGACAAATGTATAGCCAAAATCATGGTGAATGGGAAAAATTGAAAGCATTCCCATTAAGAACTGGAACAAGACAAGGGTGCCAACTGTCACCATTCTATTCAAAATAGTGCTGGATGT
>NW_012148719.1:1421596-1423779 GCF_000956105.1 Propithecus coquereli
GCTTAGGGCAAAAGAGAAAATGTGCCTCTGTATCTACTCATCAAAGTACACTCTCATATTTTGAACCAATTGCAAAAGTTAATAAAAACTCTACATTCAATGAGCATGATTAGAGGGATCAGGGAAGATGGCTGAGCAGAGACACCAGCTTCCAGATCATCTCAGAAAGAAGGCAAAGTTTTAGACGAAGAAAAAACAAAGAATCACAGATTGGGTGCAATTCCAAAGGAAAAGTGCCAGAAGCTACAAGAGATTCTACAGGAAGAAGCTGCGGAGCAGAACAAGAAGGAGCAAGACGTAGGCAGAGGTCCCCTCAGAGGCTCAGAGACCAGCCAAAAGGGTAGTTGGAGCAGTTTGTTTCTCCCTCGCTCACTTATCTGGCAGTCAGCAGGCTTCTGAGCAGCTTGAGAGCCTTTCTACCCTCAGAAACCCAGAAGCTGCTGCTGCTGGGGACCTGGGAGCTTCTCGAGGACACAGTACCAGGCTGCCAGCCCCCTTGGGGTCCCTGCCCATCACCACAGACTTGGCAGAGAGGGTAGGCACCATATCACTTCTCCACCCACTGTGCACCTTTGTCCTGCCCAGAGGTCTTCAGCCACTCAGTTTTTGTCTCACTTGTTCCCACACAAACATTTCCCAACTCTGGTCCAGACTGCGGGAGCCACAGGGGGCCAGTGGGTTCAGGTGGATATGTGTGATTCCAGAGCATAGCCATTCCGGGTGGGCTGCCTTCCAGAGGGAGAGAGAGAGAGAGGGACAGAGACAACCAGAGTGCTAGCTTTCCTCCATTCATCTTTTCCTCCCCTTCCCCTCCCCGGCCCATGACTCCCGAGAGAGAGGATTGAGCTAGGGCTCTCAGAAGCTAATGATTCCTTTCTGCTGGGCTTCCACAGAGAGTGGGGCTCAAACCTTTCCTTTTAAAGACCTGTAGAGGACTAAAGGGTGCTCAAACTGTGAGCTCCCTGCTCACGGGCTCTCCCTGGTTCTGCCTGCCCAGCTGCTTCATCAGAGCATGGCATACCCCGAAGCAGAGGGACATCAAACCTGCATGAGCACCCCATAGGCAACTCAGAACCAGCAAGCTTCTCCCTGGAACAGACAAGAATTAATCTTCAGAGAACTGGAGATAGGCCCATGGGCCAGATCCCATACCCCCAGGACTCAATCATATTGCTCAAGGGCATGGAGGGGAGATTTGTAAACTAACATTAGTAGGTGAGGAAGCTTGCATGGGCAGAACTGAAAAGAGAGTGAAGTGTAGATCACAGCTGCAGTGCAGTCGTGGAGCACCCCTCCACCCACAGAAAGATTGCACTCTCAGCCCAGGGTGGGATCCTAGACAGGGAAGCCCCCAGCTTGCAGGGCCATCATGGGGAAACTCAGCTAGTTTGAGCTCCTGCTTGCAGGCAGACACCAAAGGGAGACCCCAGAGCAGGGGAGCAAGAAGAAAAGGAAGACCTGCTCCTGACAGCCAGATTGTGGATCTAAGACTGCCCCTTCCCCCCAAAAGCAGACTTTCTGGGTTGGTGGGGTCACTTTAGCCCCTCTCTGAGAACTTTCCCTAGAAGCCTCAGGGCAGATCTTTGAGCCTTGCTGAGACAGCTACCTTTTAAACTTTTGTGGAGCCTGAGGGCAGGATCACCCAACCCAGCCCTGCCCAGCCTCACTCCCCAAACTGCCTCTGCTGTGGTGGAGAATAAGGACTCACCTGAAAGTTCCAGGGCCCCACCCACCCCCTGGGGCATTTGAGTGCATCTCCTGAGAGGCTAGAGTTGGCCACAGGTCCCCAAAACATCACTGCAGCTTGTTCCTTCTGGCAAGTGACACTAATAGGGAGACCCATTTACATAGCCCTTTACAACATTTACTGATTCAATCACACAGAGTGTAGTTCATTCTTACCCACAAGCACCACTGACTGTCTCAGAAAGTAAACTGGGCATGATAATACAATTCACACTGTTAAGAAGAACATAGGGCTGGGGAAAGAGAGAGGATCTCAAAGACCTCCATCCTCCCTCATCGGAGACAGGAAATTTGCCCACTCACACAGCTCATCACTCCTACAGCCTACAAACAACCAGCAACTGAGAAAACCACCGACCTAAGGATATCTATAACCAAGGCATCCATCCAGAACCTAGACCCTGATCAAAGCACCCACAAGCAAAGGCAAAGGTCCT
>NW_012148719.1:1434809-1445626 GCF_000956105.1 Propithecus coquereli
AACAGAAGCTTTTCAAAAGAAGATAGACAAAGGGCCAATAAACATATGAAAAAATGTTCAACACCAGTATTTATCAGGGAAATGCAAATTAAAACCACAATGTTTATCACCTTACCCCAGTTAGAATGGCTTTTATTAAAAAGCCCCAAAACAATAGATGCTGGCATGGATGCAGAGAAAAAGGGATGCTCATACACTATTGGTGGGACTGTGAATTCCTACAACTTCTATGGAAAACAGTACAGAGATCCCTCAAAGAACTAAAAGTAGTCCTACCATTTGATCCAGAAATTCTGCTACTGGGTATTTACCCAAAGAAGACAAAGTCATTTTAGCAAACAGACACTCGCACATGAATGTTTATTGCACAATTCACAATTGCAAAGATGTGGAATCAAACCGAGTGCAAATTGATTCATGAGTGGATTAACAAAATGTGGTTTATGTGTACTATGGAATACTACGCAGCCATGAGGTAGGATGAATTAAGGCTTTTTTCAACAATCTGGATGGAACTGGAGAACATTATCCAAAGTGAAGTATCTTAAGAATGGAAAAACAAACACCACATGTACTCACTGTTAAATTGGAACTAACCGATCAGCCCACATGTGCACAGAGGGAAGTAAAACTCAGCAGAAATCAAGCAGGGGCGGGGGCAGGGTGTGAAAACCTACCTAACAGGTACAATTAACACTAGGTGATGGGCACACTTAAAATTCTGACTCAAGCAAGACAGAATTGATCCATGTAACCTAAAATATTTGTATCCCTATAATATTATGAAAGAAATAAAAACTTAACAAAAACTTTACTATTGTAAATTCTTATTTTATAGGTGATGAGATAGCCACCAATATCTTTCAATAAAATTATCTAATGTTTTGATACATCTTTATATAATGTTCTTGGCATCAGCATCATATTCATCTAGTTATTTTATCATTTTGCTTTTATAATGGAAAGGAAATTTTTATCTCTAATTAACCTGTTGTTAATTTTAGTTTCACACACTGATTTTTCCAGGTAAATGTCATATTTGTGTTTCTTTCCTAGATTATTGCCTCATGTCTAAGGAATTGTTTTTATAATGGAACTGTATTCAGTCATTATATGTATTTTGGAATAATTTACATCTTTTCAATATTTAGTATTCATATAAGTTCTCTCAGTATATTACACTTTTATCTTTTTTATCACTTCTGTATGTTTCTGCATGTAGATTTTAAGCATTTTTAATGGAAATAATTTCTAAAAATGTTACAGCTTTGAGATCTTTGTACTATTAAATTTTGAGATCTTATACTGTTAAACTTCCTAACAGATTCTTATGACTAGTTGGACTGCTATTTATTTTTGTATTACAGTATATTTTGTAATTTGAAAAAGATGTACAGTCTGAAAGCATTAGACTGACTACAATTATGTGACATCAAGTTCAGCACAGACAGTGAAACTGATAATATCAAAATGTTTTCTAGTTTCATTGAAGAGGAGAGACATTTACTGGTTAAATCTGAGCAGTGTCACTTTGCTTCAAAATTTAGTGGCAGGTGAAAATCTTCAGTAGAAACTACAAATTGGATTGGCAGGCCTCAAGAGCTGGGATTCATTTCATAGTCAGACCCTTTGACTATAAGACTTAAGGATAATGGATGACAATTACATTCTCTAAGATTTTATGGCACCCAACAGAGGAAAGCCAATGGGGACAGGGAGAGAGAAAACGCAAAATCAATAAGAAGCAACCCTGGCTTCAAGAATCTTCTAGCGTGTTCCTGGCATGTAGTTTATTGCAAGTGCTAGGCTTTCCCTAAGCCAAGTAATAAAGACATAAGCCACACGTAGCATCCCAGGGGCATCCACTAAGCTGAGAAGGTGATACTGAGTTTTAGATGGGGCAGCATTGCCAGTGGCTTCCAGAACAAAGGAGGGGGCCCAAGTAGGTTTGCTCTCACTGCTGCTGAGAAGTCACTGACACACTCTACACTCATCAGGGCAAAATGGTTCCATCTCCATTCCCAGAAAAGATTTTTGCATCAAGTTGAAAACTTGTCCTGGAGCAGACTGAGAGAAGGGCACCACAGCCATCTGCACAGGCAAAGCACTGCAGCAAGAATGAAGGCCAGGCCAGGAACTGATAAGTGTCACTCCATAAATTAATATTACTATATTAGAGACAGAAATGGTCTTGGGAGTTTTGCAGAGCTTTGCCCTGAAGGAATATGTGAACATGTTAGTTTGCATATCAAAAGCTGCTCCACCTCAGGAGGGCATCTCAAAGGTCAGTGGCAGCTGCTTTCCAAGGTGACACTGCAGTCTCAAACCCATGGTTCTCCCTTGCTTTGAAGGACAAAGCAAGGTCTGCATGGGACCACGGGATGAGAGCTGATCAAAGAGTGTCCGCCCCTGAGACAGATACCTGCAGCTAAAAACAATTAGCCCAAGGGACAGTTCCTGCTTGACTTCTGATGACCTGTCTCTATCTGCAATAACTAGATAAAGAAATATGGAGCCACTATATCTCTGTTTAACCCTTCTGTTAAGTGATAGCTTTATCTTAGAACTTAGAAGTTTGTCCTTGAAAGATTTTATAACCAGAGTTAGTTAAGGGATCTAAAGAAGCCTTTTGAAATACTCTTAACCTAAAACAAACTACCTGTTATTATGTAAACCTGTTACCCCTGGCAACCGATCTTTGTACCTATAAATACCCATGTAAAACTTCACTTGTGGCCTTACGATTGACGAGGATATCGTAAGGACTCCTGAGTACCCCGCTTTTGCCTTTTATCTTTGTAAATCTATGAAACTATACCTTCGTCTCTGTGTATTCTTTTATTTCTACTATTTTCCATTTTCTATTATTTTCTTATCCTTTGCGATGACCCCTACCTGAGCGACCCGATTATTTTGCTGGGAAAGTAGCTAACTCCCCACAGATAAGAAAGTCAGCAGGGAACCATTGGGAATACCAGGATAGGGTCCGAGATCGAAGTGTCTAAGAAGGGTTCCTGCAGGAGCCATGGCTATTCTAATGGGGATGCTGGACACAGCCCTCAGGGTGCAAAGGAGTTGCGTGGGTCTTAGTCAAACTAATGTGACAAGTCGGAACACGCCCCTTTCCCTCTTATATTTTTAAGATTCTGAATGAGCTTGTGACCAAGTCTGGCCACAATTATAGGGCTCTTTTTTCTTTAATAAGCAGCAAACAAGAGCCTTAAATATATCGTCTATGCTTTTTGGAGCAGAGGACCCACAAAAGGAACACACATACATAATTATTCTTTGGTTTACATCGTAATTTTTCTGGAGAAAAACTCTGAACCCTTTTAATCACATATTTTTGCATTCCGCCCACGTGAGATTAGAAAAAAAGGATCTAGCATGGTTTATATGGTTAAGATGTCAATTAATTATTTATGTAGATAATTATTTATCATCAATTGATTTAACAATTTGATTGTGAACTCCACCTCCATGCATTGGGCGAGGTGTCATGACCACCTTCTCCTCACTCCCCCAGATGAGTAAGGCTTAGCAAAGATCCTCCAATCTAGTTAGGGGGAACAGAAAAGCACTTACATATCGTAATATGAAAAGTACTTTTTCTAACAGTAAAATGTAGGTTTAAAAATGATACTGTGAGAGCTCACAGGGAAGAGAGAATAATGGCTGACTGGGGAAGTGAGAAGCAAATAAGCACCTTGGAGGAGGTACTTTGATCTTGACTTTAGATGCTGGGTAGCTTTCAAAAGGCAGAGGGAACTGAGGTTTTCTGGAAGGATAAATCAGAAAGAAGGCACCAAGGTAGAAGAGGGTTGAGCATGTATCTGTTCAGGGACAGCAAAAACCATGGTTTGGCTTCAAGCACCATTGTGAATATTGGATGGGAAAAATAAACTTTTCTCTTATGAAGTACTTTTGAAAATCATGATAAGCGCAATTTCTTGGACTTGATGTCATTAGATGCATTCAAACTGAGCCAGTGAGATTGGGTCCCATTAGCACAGCAAGTTGCCTCTTGCTATTTCCCAGCTCTTTTCGTCATTATTACCAATTACCTTCCATGGTGCCCTTGAAGTCCTCAGCACCTGCCTTGTGTATACCTGGCTTTCATTGGTTTGGCACGCTAGAGCCATACTTCTGTGACATGTCATGGTCGCCTATTTTTTGCATTTGCCTGGCAAAGTGGAGGTGTCATCGGCAGAACTGTTGCTGCCTCTGTGGAAATAATTTTCTGAACCACCAATCAGACTTCTATAGAAAATCCTTTTAGATAGAGTTCTAAATTAAGCATGTCTCAGGTGTTACCACCATTCTCTCCACACTACAAGCAAGCCAATTTGGTCCAGCAGCTTTATTTCACATTTATTGTCTGTGAGCTACACTGGATATTGGCAGAAAGTGAGAGAAATTAGTTTTGATGACAGTTGTTTTTTTCCAGCTAGACCAAGGGGTTAAATGATTTGTCAAAGCTTGCTCAAGTAGCCATGTTGCTAGGAATCAAATTTAGGATTTAGGGTATTCAAGGAGCAGTGGGTAACTAATTCTTACTCCCTTTTATTCACCCAATTCCCAGAAAGCATGTAACTAATGGCATAACACTTAAAAATTTCCAGCTCACTATTTTGAATCAGTTTGAGTTCAATAGTATTTATTATGTTACCTAAATTGGGTATGCAAAACACTTCATTAGATGCTTGCTCTTAAGAAATTTAGGGGGGGCACACACACAAAGAGTGAACTCTAATCAAGACAGAAGGAATGTCCAAACTTGGATGTGCTAAGACTGCCCAATGCTAGTGAACGCAAACCGTGAACTTGAGAAACCGAAGTCTGAGTAATTGATATTACAGCATGATGCAGTTCTCAGAGAGTCAACTGATGAGGGAAGGCAGAGACTGGCATAATGGAATCTTTATATTCTACTTTTTATATTTATATATTGGGTGGCTTTGGGCATTTATGTCTTATGTCCACATAAAGGAAAGAAATAGATAACTCCATGTTGCTAAACCTGGAAGACTGAAACCAGATGATTCAAGAGACTAATTAACTTGGAAAATCCACTCAAGGACTCATAACTCTATTAGTAGTCTCACATTATTAATGACTTTTGAGAATTTCAAAATTTCTTTAAATTCCCATTGGATCATTCTGTGCTCACCTATAATTACCAATGAGTGTTATTACTTGGACAATTTACCAGGTGCCAGGCAACATGCTACGTCAGTTACATGCACAATTTCACTCAAACTTCTCAATAATAATGCAAGAAAGGTATTATTAGTCACATTTCTTCAGTTGAGAAAATGGAGGCCCAGATGGCTTAGGAAACTTTTCGGTGATACCGTGGACAGGTAGAGGCAAAGTTGAACACAAACCTTGCTAATTCTATACGGCCTTTATATATTAAAAACTCTTTATACCCACATAAGCAACGATCTTTCCCATACTACCAGCTTCCCCCAAGTTTCTTTTTCTGTAATAAACATCTATTTCCTATTCAGAATGGGAATATGCCCAGAGGCAATTATTTCCGGCTAGAGGAAGAGACATTTACTAAGCTTGCGCAATTGTTGTTAGAATTAAATTAATATATAGCCCAAAACACTTTAAAAATGTAAACTGTTATATAAATGTAAGGTATTTTAACGCTCCTTATAGTAAAAAATAACACTAGACAACTGTATACGAGTCAAGTAATAGTTGTGGGATTAGAGTTATTTCTGTGCTTGCCATTTTCCTCCAACTTAATTATAATTTTGTGCAGGAAGGGAATACTTCTTAGTTAACTTTGAATTGCCTGAAATGAAACCTCTTGTTTTTATATAAGGATCTCATTTTAAACATAAAAAATCAGGGATTCACAGTTAAGACTATTTTATTTAGAAAACAATAGACCCTCAGTCATGTTTTTCTACGTTAACTGGAATAAGCAGAATGTCAAGAAAAATAAGATCATGTTGAATAACTATTTTGTGGATTCGGTCCCACGGCTTTACATGCAGATCTTTCACATCTCACTGTTCTATTAGCAGGTCATGATTTATCCCGCAATTATCATGATAATAAACTTTCATGAACCATTATTAACTCTCAATTCTACAAGGTTTATCCTCAAAAAGGCAGATTTTTTGTTTTTGTTTTAGAACAACCATATGAGGGTGATCTTGGACAGAGCAGACACGATAGGGAGATTCAACTCAAGGAGAAATGTTCATCAACTGAATACACAACAGCACAAAACCACCCCTTACAAATTTGTCTTTCTGCAGTGGTTATGAGGGTCTACAAGGAATTTCTGTTGATGAGGTCATGACATTCACTTTTCCTTAGAAAAGTTGGGGTGGGGGGCCAAGAGGGTAACACTGGTATGAATGGTGAAGTACTGGCAATTAGCTCTTGTACTATCTATCTAATTTTTAGGGATTTGAGATCAAGCAAATAAATATGGCTGTGTCAAATGGTGAGAAGTTGTTGGAAATCATCCAGCTTTGGGCGATAGAGTTTTATCTCAAATTCCCTCAGCAAAAAAAACACCATGACTTTGGTAAAAATTAAATTGTTTGTTGTTAACAAGCTACTAGAATTATTTTTCATTATCTACTAATACTAGACAGTCACTCTAGACTTCTTTTTCATATATATGCATGGATGGATATATGTATGTGCGTGTGTGCATATTTTGTCTTCTATTTCATAGAAGACTGCAATTTATTTTAAACTTCTCACCCTTTATTTTATCAATTTGCATCCATTTTTTTCATGTGTCTACTGCTTTTGCTGTGCTTGGGGAACCTATGAATTTGATATCTATTTTACTAAAGGGGTTTTTATAACACAGTTGATGGCATGCAAAATCCTGCATTTTACCTATGGCTCTGAAATTGCTCATGTCCCTTGCACTTTCATAAACTGCTTTCATTTCCTGCATGAGACCTGTGAAATCCAGTGGTGTTGCTCTTAGAAGATGGGAATTGCTGGAGCGGTGGCTTTTCAGCCTTTTAAGCACCATGTCTTTGGAGCACTTTGTCAAAACACATCATACCAGCCACATCTGTTCATTTATTTGAACCAGAGAAAACAGCTTTTCTTTGAACATCTTCTTAAATCATGCATACTGCTGCTTGATTGCTTCCCAAAGGTAGATGCCGTTGTTCCCTTGGTGGCCTGAACTTATCACTGACCTACAATAATTATGAATTTTATACGACAATCTTGTGGAATTTGCACTGGTTGTTGAGTACTCCAGCTCCAGAAAGCAATGTTAGTCATCTCCAGTGCAATTAATTGTGCACTTGTAACTGTTCCGCCCAAGCTGGTAAATCAAAATGTGAGTATAAAGAAGTGGGCTGACGATTAGATTTAAAGTTAGAAGACATCAAAAGGACACTGTATATGCCCAATGCTTACTTCACTTAAAATTTTGCTGTTGTTGAAACAAGTTTAACAATAGCAATGTTTAAGAAATATTGGCAGAGATTCTATTACGCTAAACACCAGAGGGGAAAACCAACTTGAAATTTTATTTCTCCAATGTGACTAAGAACAACCTTGGGTAATCACCACTTCATGGTTGAAGATTTCCACCAGTACGATACCGACTACATTAAGTTTGTATCTCCTGCACTATCATTTTAAATAGCTGATTATGGAACTTTCTTCTCCCACACACTACTCCCATGATGTAAGTTAGGTGCTTATATAAGAACATGGAAAACTCCCTTCAGACTCGCAGTATATTATTGTCTAAGGTAGATTCAGTAATAGCTCTCCATTCTGATGAAACTACCTGGATATGTTTCTATTAACTTACTCTCCACCAAAGTCCTTTCTCTATGATTTAAAAACATAAGAGTGTGTATGTTTGTGTGTGTGTATATATATGTATGGATGTTTGTATATACATGTGTGTATGTATATATAAATAGATAGATTAATTTAAAAAAGAAAAAAAACTTAAAAAAGACATCACACATAGCCGCAGGCAGGCAAGTACAGAGTCTAGAGCCAGGTGGAGAAGGGAAAGTGTCAGTATCAGGTGAGCTGTCCCTGCTGGCAAAACCCACAGGACCCAGGAAAGCAGAGAACCAACTAGTGCCATTTTTTCCCAACCAGTAGGATGGCAAATAAATGCAGCAAGCAGTTTACCAGCAGTGCCCTGCCAAGCCCTGTTAAAGCTTAGGGCAAAAGAGAAAATGTGCCTCTGTATCTACTCATCAAAGTACACTCTCATATTTTGAACCAATTGCAAAAGTTAATAAAAACTCTACATTCAATGAGCATGATTAGAGGGATCAGGGAAGATGGCTGAGCAGAGACACCAGCTTCCAGATCATCTCAGAAAGAAGGCAAAGTTTTAGACGAAGAAAAAACAAAGAATCACAGATTGGGTGCAATTCCAAAGGAAAAGTGCCAGAAGCTACAAGAGATTCTACAGGAAGAAGCTGCGGAGCAGAACAAGAAGGAGCAAGACGTAGGCAGAGGTCCCCTCAGAGGCTCAGAGACCAGCCAAAAGGGTAGTTGGAGCAGTTTGTTTCTCCCTCGCTCACTTATCTGGCAGTCAGCAGGCTTCTGAGCAGCTTGAGAGCCTTTCTACCCTCAGAAACCCAGAAGCTGCTGCTGCTGGGGACCTGGGAGCTTCTCGACACAGTACCAGGCTGCCAGCCCCCTTGGGGTCCCTGCCCATCACCACAGACTTGGCAGAGAGGGTAGGCACCATATCACTTCTCCACCCACTGTGCACCTTTGTCCTGCCCAGAGGTCTTCAGCCACTCAGTTTTTGTCTCACTTGTTCCCACACAAACATTTCCCAACTCTGGTCCAGACTGCGGGAGCCACAGGGGGCCAGTGGGTTCATGTGGATATGTGTGATTCCAGAGCATAGCCATTCCGGGTGGGCTGCCTTCCAGAGGGAGAGAGAGAGAGAGGGACAGAGACAACCAGAGTGCTAGCTTTCCTCCATTCATCTTTTCCTCCCCTTCCCCTCCCCGGCCCATGGCTCCCGAGAGAGAGGATTGAGCTAGAGCTCTCAGAAGCTAATGATTCCTTTCTGCTGGGCTTCCACAGAGAGTGGGGCTCAAACCTTTCCTTTTAAAGACCTGTAGAGGACTAAAGGGTGCTCAAACTGTGAGCTCCCTGCTCACGGGCTCTCCCTGGTTCTGCCTGCCCAGCTGCTTCATCAGAGCATGGCATACCCCGAAGCAGAGGGACATCAAACCTGCATGAGCACCCCATAGGCAACTCAGAACCAGCAAGCTTCTCCCTGGAACAGACAAGAATTAATCTTCAGAGAACTGGAGATAGGCCCATGGGCCAGATCCCATACCCCCAGGACTCAATCATATTGCTCAAGGGCATGGAGGGGAGATTTGTAAACTAACATTAGTAGGTGAGGAAGCTTGCATGGGCAGAACTGAAAAGAGAGTGAAGTGTAGATCACAGCTGCAGTGCAGTCGTGGAGCACCCCTCCACCCACAGAAAGATTGCACTCTCAGCCCAGGGTGGGATCCTAGACAGGGAAGCCCCCAGCTTGCAGGGCCATCATGGGGAAGCTCAGCTAGTTTGAGCTCCTGCTTGCAGGCAGACACCAAAGGGAGACCCCAGAGCAGGGGAGCAAGAAGAAAAGGAAGACCTGCTCCTGACAGCCAGATTGTGGATCTAAGACTGCCCTTCCCCCCAAAAGCAGACTTTCTGGGTTGGTGGGGTCACTTTAGCCCCTCTCTGAGAACTTTCCCTAGAAGCCTCAGGGCAGATCTTTGAGCCTTGCTGAGACAGCTACCTTTTAAACTTTTGTGGAGCCTGAGGGCAGGATCACCCAACCCAGCCCTGCCCAGCCTCACTCCCCAAACTGCCTCTGCTGTGGTGGAGAATAAGGACTCACCTGAAAGTTCCAGGGCCCCACCCACCCCCTGGGGCATTTGAGTGCATCTCCTGAGAGGCTAGAGTTGGCCACAGGTCCCCAAAACATCACTGCAGCTTGTTCCTTCTGGCAAGTGACACTAATAGGGAGACCCATTTACATAGCCCTTTACAACATTTACTGATTCAATCACACAGAGTGTAGTTCATTCTTACCCACAAGCACCACTGACTGTCTCAGAAAGTAAACTGGGCATGATAATACAATTCACACTGTTAAGAAGAACATAGGGCTGGGGAAAGAGAGAGGATCTCAAAGACCTCCATCCTCCCTGATCGGAGACAGGAAATTTGCCCACTCACACAGCTCATCACTCCTACAGCCTACAAACAACCAGCAACTGAGAAAACCACCGACCTAAGGATATCTATAACCAAGGCATCCATCCAGAACCTAGACCCTGATCAAAGCACCCACAAGCAAAGGCAAAGGTCCTCATCCAACATATGCTACAAATACTCCCGTACTAGTGAGGGGGGAAGGAAAAAAAAGCCCAACCTAAGGAAAAGAAAATCTAAAAATAGGAAGTGACAGCTTCCTCAGATGAGGAAGAATCAGCAAAAGAACTCCAGAAGTATGAAAAATCAGAGAGAAAGGACACCCCCAAAAGGGAACACCAGCTCTCTAGTAGTGTATACCAAGCAAAATGAAAACACAGAATGACAGATAAAGAATTCCAAATATGGATTGTAAGGAAGTTCAATGAAATCCAAGAGAAAATGGAAAACCAACTCAAAGAAACCAAAAAAAGCAATCAGTGAAAAATTCAATAAAGATATTGACATAAAAAAAAACCCACAAATGGAACTTCTGGCAATGAATAATTAATTTAAAGAAACATAAAACACAGTGGAAAGTTTTATTAATAAGAATAGACTCGACCAGACAG
>NW_012148719.1:1447996-1451878 GCF_000956105.1 Propithecus coquereli
CAGAAATTGGAATCCCTGCCACAGGCAGCCTGTGCAAGCCTCAGAAGGCACTATTTGGGAAGCTTTAAATTATACCCTTTCTTGCTGAATTCTTTTGAGTAGTCTTTTGACGTTAAGGCTTAAAGAATAGTGTGTAGCCTTGGGTTTGGAGAAAAGTACCTGATTCACTGCTTTTGCCTCTCTGGGTCTGAGGCACATGTCTTTGTACCAGTTTGAAAGGCTTTGTAAAGTCCATCTCTCTCCCACCACTGAAGCCCAGACTTGTAGATCAACTTGGTTATACCCAGGACTCTATGGCACCAAGGCACTGACCGCAATACAGTAGGAATCACTGCTTTATGGCTTCCTAGGGTCCTTCCTATGCATACTCCTCTCCACAACAGTGTTCTGGCATCTCCCCAGTGTGAAGGGTTTGCATCCCTGATGTATTACGGACAGGAGTCTGGACAACAAGGTCTCCTGGTGAAATGCCCTTCCACACAAGATTTGAAAGATAAACATTCTAAGCACTGACTCCAAGAATATTCAGGGTTCAGCAAATACAATTCTTTAGGAATGCGTTCATATTTTCATTCACTAAACTAGGAATTATTGAGTGTCACTTATGTGTCAGACACTATTCTAGGTGCTGGGAATGAGGCAGTGAATAAAAGGATCAAAAATCACCACCCTCAAGGTGCTAACATTCCAGTGGGGAAGGCTGTCAATAAACAGATGCACAGGTGAAAGAGCATATCAGAGAGACACGTGCTAGAGGGGAAAATGAAGCAGGAATCGGGGTAGAGAGGGCTGGGGATGTTGTTGTAACTCAGTTCGTCATAAAAGACTGTCTCATTTTGAAGCAGACATTTGAATAGAGAGCTGAAGGAAATGAGGCTATAGATAACTATGGGGATGTTCTAGCAAATGAGAAGTCCCTGATGCTGGAATTGAGAGTCAAACATAACACGTGATTTTAACATCTAAGCACTTGGAAATACAGAATTGCCATTTCCTGACCTGGATAAAATTGTCCAGGAAGAGCAGGTTTTGGGGGGTGAGGTTGAAAGTTCCCTTTGGAGTCTTGTGAGTGTGAGGTACCTGTTAGAATTCCAAGCGGCCATGTGAGTTGGGAGTTGGACAGGGCTTTGGCATTCAAGGGAGAATTCTGGGCTAGAGATAGATGTCTGGTGGTTGGCAGAGAACAGATGGTATTTAAAAGTTGGAGTGGGCCCAACTGGAAGACCTGTTTCGCTTTGCTGCCTGGTGTTTTAAAAGGGGGATTTGTGTGTGTTTAGATGGAGAGCATGACCCCCGAGTGTCTACAGTGGCCACCACTGTCTTTTGCTTTGTCCCTGTCCCACTTCACTCCTGTGCAAAGCCTGCAGCCTTGCAAGCTCCTCGAGAGTAGGGATCTTGATCTTTATTGTTCAGTGATGTATATTTTCGGCACCGAGTCTGTGCTCAGAAAAACGTCCGACAAACAAATGAATGATTCCTGGTACAGAAAATGGACGTGCTCAAAAAAGATGAAAAGAAAGGCAGCTCCCAGGAGTCTACCGGAAGATTAGAAAGTGAGGCAGAAAATAGCCTCAGAAGAAAGAAATGTCCCACGATGAAGCTCTTACTGCCAGGCAGACCCAGAGGAAGGGAAACTGCACCGGTCATACAAGCGACTCAGGAGGGAGGATTTGAGCATGGCCATAGAAAACAGGCATGGAAATAGAGATCAGACCCAGTCTGGGTCAACATGGCGGCACACATTTTTTGGCATCACAAGGCGGCTCTCCCCAGACAGGCTTTCTAGTTGCAGCTCCATGACACCCTCGAAGTTCTAGCAGCCAAACCGAGGACAACTCCATGTTTCACAAATGCGCCAAGTTCTTTCATACCTCCTTGGCTTCCACTGAGCCCTCGCCAGGGCCTTTCTCTCCTGTTCAACCTGTGGACTCTCACTCAATATTCAAAGATATAACCAAGTGTTCTGTTTCCGCAGCACCACCCGCCATCGGAACTTCATGTAAACTCTAGAATCTGTCACAATGCATTGCACATAGTTAACTTTGGCTCTCAATCTGCCCTATGGCTACGTATATCCCTGGCACTAGCACAATACCTAGGTAAGAGCTAGTAAGTGTGTGTTATATTTGATGTTGCGTAAGATCTAGAAACAGAAAAACGGCAAATAAGAAAGGGTCATTCTGCCATGGGAATGTGCTATGTCCAAAGGGAACTAGCGCTTACTCACTAGGAAATCTATCTATATCCTGTGGACAGCAGTCCATTGACCCCAAATATGTCCTACATGTGCAGCTAAGACAAACTACTTCCTACTCCCATGTTTGATTGGTTCTGATTTTGAATTTCATGTTCACAAGGCAATCTTTTGATTATTAATTTAACTTTTCATACCTGACACTACAAAGTGATCACATTTGATTAGAGACAAATATTTGGTGACAGAATATACTCTCCATTTTTAAAAGGTGTTTAAAATATGAGCTATGGTTTAAAAATTAGTTTCCTTGTTTTGGTCAGAGTTCACTACAGTCAACTGATGTTTGGTGAATGAGTAAAATGAGCTCTGCCAGCAAAATTATGAATCAGAATCTGGAAAAGAAGTGAGGGGGAAAAGGTAAGAAAGTCCTGAAATTCAATTGATCAGGTAGTATGGTGCAAGCCTCCTCTATAGGTTATGAATTTCAGGACACTCCAAATAAATCTAGGATCTTCAGGGGTCTTATAATCTACTTGAGAACATTAAAACTGACAGATAGAGAAGAGCATGTCAGACTATTTATGTGTTCAAGGGTGTGTTATCAAAGAGACACATAAGAGTACTTCGGAAAAATCAGTGTCCGCTGATGGAGTCAGGGAAGAGGGGACCTGAGCTGGACTTAGTGTGATGGGCAACTGGACATCTGCAGATAACAGGAATTCCAGGGTAATTATGTCACTAATCATAATGACACCTAATGTTTATTCATTATTACTAGATGCCACACCCTGTGTTTTTTAATATCTTGTCCGATTTAATCCTCACAGAACCTAAAAGAGGTATACATTATTGTCATTATCTGCACTTTAGAGACTATGAAATGGTCACCTAGACCAGGTAACAGCACGAGGTCAAAGCGGGAATCAAAGGCTGAACCGAAACTTAAACCCAGATCTGTCTGCATATTATATGCTCTTAACCAGCACCTTCCAGTTTACTGAGGAAATTACATAGTCCAGGAACTTCAGTTATAAATAAAAATGCTACATATTACATTCTGTTATTTTAACTATTCCAGAAAATAATAATAGAAAGTTTCTATATTCATTAAATGTAGGAAGTATGAACTCATTAAACAAGACAGATAAAAATCATCCTATTTATGAAAAGAAAAACAGAGACTATGGTTAAAATAGTAGCAAACCGAATAGAGCAGTGTATAAAATGAAGAGCACAATGTGTACTAGTGGCACGCGTGCTCCTAAAGTTGGCAATCCTGGTCTCCACCAACGGTATCCGACGCCGTCCTGGAGGGCATACTGAAACTTGTACAAAGGGTGAAAGTACAAAAAATGCAAAACCCTCGCTGTTTATTTACACTTGATTTTCTCACGTATCTAGGAGAGTCCAAAGAATCAACTGAAAAAATTTTCAAGAACCATCCCTCGAAAAAAGAAAAAAATTCAGTTTAGTAGTAGATTACATAATATACACCAAAAATCAATGGCTTTTTTATAAACTGGCAGAAAAATGTACAATATCACTGGAGGAAAAAATTCACTGTACCATCAAATATTATAAAATGCAGAGAAAATCAATAGCTTTCTTATAAACTGGCAGAAAAATGTACAATATCACTGGAGGAAAAAATTCACTGTACCATCAAATATTATAAAATGCAGAGC
>NW_012148719.1:1451928-1452515 GCF_000956105.1 Propithecus coquereli
TGGATGGAACTGGAGAACATTATCCAAAGTGAAGTATCTTAAGAATGGAAAAACAAACACCACATGTACTCACTGTTAAATTGGAACTAACCGATGAGAACACGTGCGCACAGAGGGAAGTAAAACTCAGCAGAAATCAAGCAGGAGGGAGGGGGAAGGATGGGAGGGGCAAAAACCTACCTAATGTGTACAATGAACACTATCTGCATGATGGGCATACTTTTAACCCTTACTGAAGCATAACGACATCTATACACGTAACCAGGAACATTTGAACCCCCATAATATTGGAAATTAAAAAAAGGCATCACTATATAAGGCTCCATGTTGCCCAGTATCTCCAATTGCCATTGTGAACCCTCGTAAGTTCACTGCAGGGCACTCATGGTCAGTTGTAAATAACACAATCTTGTAAAGGTGCATGATGACACAGGGTCATAAAACAAACATATAACTGCCTGTCTTTATTTAAAATTTTGATATAATTTTCTTGGTGGATTACCTTAACTTCAAATTTTATAAATATTGTCTGAAAGTATTACTTGTCTTGATTAACTGCAATTTTCAGATCCCCCTCAAGTCTTGCA
>NW_012148719.1:1464520-1467556 GCF_000956105.1 Propithecus coquereli
GATACTTTTTCTTGACCATATTCCTAGATTAAATTTATAGGATATAAAAATATGGCTGGATTTGGCAGTTTGTTTGAATTTCTTATGCCGTCAACCCATTTTCCTTTCAGAAATCCAATAAATGTGATCTGAAAATTATTGAATAGGAAAACACATGTGAATAGAGGAGCTTCTCAACACATAGTTTTACTTCCTTGGAGTGAAATGAAAACAGAACGAGTTGAGAGATGCACTCTGGATAATGTAACCAAATATGCAAAGAAGAACAAAGTTATCGAGCAATAATGCAGTGACTGGCACACATCGACCCACATAACTTTTACATTCGCATATATTTATTCTCCCTACTTGCTCATTGAGGTGTCCTAATACACATTCAATTGTTATTCATTTTATTTATAGTTTTTTTTACTAGATTTATTATTAGAAAAGCATTTATCATCTGCACGCACAGCTGTGTGTGAAATGACAACTTAGTGAATGCGTACGAGGCAGTCTCTGCACATTTCCTTCTAGGTTTATTGTGTTCATCCCGATGCCTCCTGGCTCCACCTGCTTGCGTAACGGCTCAGATTCATATTCTAGAAAGAGCTTTGCAGCCAGCCCAGTATCAGCTCCAGCCCACACTGGTGGAGTGTAAAATCCCTGATGTGAATTTATGCCGATGGGTGGTGCAGGCAGATCTCAAAATAAAGCAAAATCCCAACTTCTCCTTTGGGTCTCTCTTTCTACCTTTACTGTGTTAACATTTGACTTTTTGCTACACAGGGCTCGCAACAGCATTTTAAAAAACCCCAATCAATGAGATTTTTAAAATTTCCATATGAAAAAATAATGATGCATGCACTTTTGAATCCAGATATTCATAGTCAAAGAATCAGAAAATGGTTCACAATTGTGTTTTGTCTATCGAAAATGGTAATATATTTTGAGATATATGCTGAATTTTATCCTGTATGTGCTATTTATGAAACATAAATCTTAAAACAAAATAAAAATCTAGTTTCCACAGCTTTAGTTTTTTCATAGCTTTTGAAATTAAATGTACATTTATCACACATTTACTCTTCGGCAAATATGAACTAGGCACTAAATAAAAGATCTAAAAGGTCCACAAAATGCCAGGAAGATTTAATGAGGACCACATAAATATCTCAAGCCATTTCATTTTGAATTTTATATTCCAATTTTTGTGCCTGACAGCAAATGCTGGCTTTAAGAAACAAAACAAAAAAGACATATACCCGTACAGATATGCAGACACACACACATAACACACAAGCACACGCTCTTTATGTTTAATCTTGTTTTTTCATTGCTTAGATAATCTGCATCCTCATATTCTTAAATGTTAATAAATATATCAGGATGCATGACCACAGTCCATCAAAAGCCTTGAATGATTTCTAGTAAGTTTTCTCCTGGAGACATGATATGCAAAATAAATGCCCATTAAAATAAAAAGACAAGACTGTTTATGATGGAAACTGTAACCATGATTGAGAAATCAAAAACTAAGATGAATCTATCAATTTCCATATTTTTGAAAAGGCAGAAAGAATTAATTTTTAGGTGGTTTTAGAAGGTTTGAAAGCTTTTGAAATTCTATAGTACTGTACAATTATGACCATGCTTATCATTACTACCTAGTATCCTCCTGTGCTGATGCTAGGCTGCTTCCCCAGGGACACATGACCATGTCCAGGTGCCCCTGGGGAGGTCTCCATTTATGCTAATGATAGGACCTGGGATGCTTAATGGGGTGGCTCATTTACTGTGAAAACTGCAAACAGTTAAATAGCACTTACTGGGCACTGGGCACTATTCTAAGTGCTTTTTATGTGTTATCTCATGCATTCCTCTCAACCACACTAACAGGTAGGTACCATTCTTAATATTATCCCCATTTTATGGATGAACAAACTAAGGCATAGAGAGGTTAAATAATTTATTCAGGGTTCCAGCTACGTCCCAGAGATGGGATTACAACCCAGGCAGTCTGGCTCCAGATTTTAAAATCTTAATCCTACCCTGCCTCCTGGGAAGACAGACACGCAGAGAATTCTTGGAAGAATGACAAATTATGCCTCCACAGTGGATGCTCTGGAATGACCGAGGCTCCCTCATGCCCATCACCACAGTAACGTCCTCTTAGCAAGCGGGACCCTTGCAGCAGTCATTGATGCCAAAATGGAAAGATGCTAAAGTGACAAGTCTGATTTCCAAGTAGATACCCAGTCAAGGTTTTAAATGACATATTTGAGACACAATCTAGAGACTCAGCCACCACTTGTGATGCATTCTTCCTAATTACCAGTGAACATTTGGTTCTCTCTAGACACTCTGCTGTCACCAAAACACCGCTATTTCATGCATGAGAACTTGCTTAGCAGAAATATTTTCAAAAGGAACCAGGATAGCTATCCAAAATGATCTTAACCTTTGCTAAGATGGAATAAACTCTGGGGAATCTTTCTGTGGGACATGGAAACTGGGTATAGCACTCAGATATTTACCTCAAACCTCAGGACACATGATACTATCTCGCACACACCCCACATATTGTTTACAATGTCAGCAAACCACACACGCCCATGTGACTTCACATGAAGTCTACAACCACCACATATGGCAGGTAAATAGGCATTTTTACTGTTTTTTTCCTCAGGAAAAGTCATCAAGGCTTGAAGAGGTTAAAGGATAATGCAGTGTTACTACCATGTGGTGAATGAGCGCTTGGGTTGGTGTTCTTCCCTTTACAGAACGCTCTGCCTTCTTAATTTCCTGGGGTCTTGGTACTAGGAAAGTTTTATTTTTTGGTGTGTATGTGTCTTACACATATTTATAAGTATGTATAAATACCAGAAAATGTATATGTAGAGATCTGTACACATGGATATGTGTATGCTTTCTGTGGGTTGATTTTTCTGAAATCTATACCTACAGTTTTATCTATGTCTAGACTTTTTTCTCCTGCTAGCCACTTTTTGTATGTGAAAAAAAGAAATAGAGTAATATAAAATTAGCATAGTAAAA
>NW_012148719.1:1467826-1468894 GCF_000956105.1 Propithecus coquereli
AGTAGAATGTGTTCCAGCGCTTTCCAGGAGTATATAAGAGGTGCTATATCACCATTGTTTCTTAGAGCTGAATAGTACTCCATGGTATACATATACCACAGTTTATTAATGCACTCATGTATTGATGGACACTTGGGTTGTTTCCACATCTTTGCAATTGTGAATTGTGCTGCTATGAACATTTTTTATTCATATACTTATGATTACTGGGTTTGAATTAATGACCTCCGTGGCCGTGGGCCAGTTGCTTAGATGATCGCGTCCTGACGTGCCATTTGGAAAGCAAAGGGATTGGGATAAGGCGTCATGAGAGCCTTTCAGCCTGCTCTGCGGAATCCCTGGGTTTTAAGTCTCACGAATGACTGAGGTGCCCAGAAGGAGGTGAGACTACAGGTTCCACACCCACGCAACTAAAACTCCACCTCTCTGGACTAAACTATAGGCTACACTTCTGAGCGATATTTCACCAGTAATTGTAGATCAAAGCAGACATGAAAACTGCTGATCTTGAAGGCACCTTAGAGCTATACATTTTTGTCATTAATCCCTTAAAGAGACACATTATATTTAAATTTACTACACTCTTATAGAGAATGGCATCTTCATTACCTATACATCTGTGTGAAACACAGACAAGTACAATATTGCTGCTTTAATGGAGGTCTATAATTGTCTAGAAGTCATTTATACCAATCTATAATTTATACATCAAAGCAAGACTTTGACAAGAGCTGTTGCTTTACTTAGCTTAATTTCAGTTAACTATAAGCACTCAACAGTAATGAAATTCCATTAAACAGAATTCTATCTCCTGACTTCATTTTATTTGAATCAATGAGGTTTTACTTAATGTCTTATTTCAAAAGAGCAAATTATTATTTTAAGAAAAATTTTGAATTTGACTTTACTAATTTTCTCTATAAATATTTACTATATGAAAAAGGTTAAGGATCTGAAAAAAGTTAATCTAGGATAAATGTAGATTTGTAGTTGGGATAATTTAGAATTATGAATGCCTGAATTATTTTTTAAACATACATTTCAATAAACATGATATTAAAAATGTCA
>NW_012148719.1:1469679-1473718 GCF_000956105.1 Propithecus coquereli
CCTTCCATCCCTTTAAAACGAATTATTTATTCAAATCAACAACTTAAAAACCAGAGATTTAGAGAGTTTCCAAAATGCACCTGTAGCCTAAGAGAATAGAATCTAACCACGTGAACCACGGGCTAATTCCAAAGGACTCAAGGTAACTGAGATTTACTCCAGCATCGACCTTGAAGTGCCCTTCAGTGTACAGCCCAGATATAAGGTGAGACCATCACTGCCTCCTGAATTGTCCTTGGTATCCTCACAGTCCAGGAGGTGGGGCAGGGCTTAGTCCATGACTCTGCTTCCTCTTGGCCTGCAGAGTTCCCACTGCTGTCTCTTTCCCTCCCCTTGCAGATGGAGGCTCAGCCCTTAAGCAACTTTTGCAACAGAAAATCACCAGAGTTCTAACTCCAGCAGACCTTGCTGACACTTGCGGAGAGTGGAGACACAGAGGCCACTTTCATCTTCCTCTCTGCCCCCCACTTCCCCAATGTCTCCTCCACAGCCCCTCAACCCAATGGTCCCCAAAGATGCTTCTCCTCCAAGAGGAACTGTGTGGCCAGTTCCTCTCAAGTCGGTCCTATGATATTATTATAATTCCTCCCCTCCCCTCACCCCTATTCTGCCTCGAATCTTTTCCTTATTTCCTCACTCAATATCCTTTATCATATTTATTGTGAATCGAACTCCATTCAATACAGGAGAACACAATCCCCAAGATGCCTTCCCCATTGTTTCTCCTTACCTGGATAAAATAGCCCATGCATATTCTGCAAAGGCTATTTTTAAAGTTTATTCCTGTATTGCTGTTGTAAGGCATGACAAAAGAGCAGGGCCCATGGACGTGAGTGTGTTAACCCTGGCACACTCAGCCATGGCTACATGCTGGACCAGCCAGGCCAGGGTCAGCCCCGCTGCCATGTCACTTGTGCTGTGCGTCTCCAGTTACCCAACAGTGCACAGTCAGAACCAGCATGTCGAGAACAGGTTTGACTTCCATCCTAGAGAGGGTTCAGGTCATTGGTGTTTTATCGTAAGATTTCTTCATGGGGCTAGTAAAATTAGAGCTGTTCCTTAGGCACATGACGCATAAAACGGCCTGTCCCAGGCACGTGTTATATTGCATTCCATCAGAAAATGCACTCAGAGTTTTCAGAGTCACCCTCCCCGCAAGGTAGGAACTTGGATGAAGTACTACACATGTCACTGATGAACTTGAGAGAATTCTACGCAATCAGGGGAGGCAAAGAATTCCCTCATTACTGTCCGTAAAGCAAACTCACCACAAATAGAAGCCTCTGTTTATATACTATATTCCTAAAGCCCTGTACTCAGCCAGTGGTTTTGAATTCCAAATTCATTTTCCCATAAAAACAGTGCTATACACTAGTTCCATAATGCTACTTTCATACCTAAAAGCACTATTGGCACTACACTAACCAGGAAGTGTGACTGGTGATGCAGCATCAGAGTGGCACTGGGCCTGTACTTGGGAGGATAAAGAGGGCAAACCCAGCCTGAGTCTCTGAGTTTTGCCTGCCTGATGCGGGCACCACACAGGGCTAGGAAACTTGCATCCCCTATCTCACTCCTCAAAAATGTGGCCAGAGTTAGGGAGCATGGGGTTAGGAAGCACAGACACAGAGGAGTCAAGTCCTTTGGTGAAGGATGAAGGCCCGGTGAACTGCTAGAACTGGGGCTCAACCTCATGTGCGTCTGTCTGTGTGTCTTGAAACTGGCCAACTCAGAACATTTGAAAGGAGGATGTTTTCCCTCCAGGGTTTTAAGCATATTCACGCATTCATTTTACAAATAATTTTTTTTGGAATACCAGGCTGGGTGCTTCCAACGCACAGAGGAACAAAGATGTCACTTCTGCATCAATGACACTTTTGGTCTAATACGATGGGTAGATGTCATCTACCCACATAAAGAACTATGTAAATGGAAATTATGATGGCCTATGAAGGAAGGCATAGGGTGCTATGACAGGGAGGGGGCTGTGTTAGATTAGGTGGCCAGTGAACACCACTTTGGGAACAACACTTCAGCTGAGACAGGAATGATAAATTGACACCTATGAGGCAAAAAATGATGGATAGGGTAGAGGGGACAGTATGCGCAAAGGCCCAGAGGCACCAAAAAGCTTGGTGCATTTTAAAGAACTGAAAGGCCTGCTGGGAGGTAGTGAGAGGAAGTGGCAAGTAGAGAATTCGTAGAGATAGACAAGGGTGAGATAAGAAGAATCTTGAAAAGGCAAAAGACTTTTTTTATTAGGAAATCAAAGCGAGGTGACCTCCACTGGATCCTGGGGCTTATTTTTCAGAGACTGATTTATATATGTGAGTCACCCATAGATCTAGTGTGTTTAAGTCAAAACTTACCCATAAATTGGGCAAGAAAAATTAACAATATACTTGTGCAATGTAGGGATTGGTTTTGTGATAAATTTAATTATCATTCAATATAAACATACTCTCCCCCTCCCCACTGCCGTGTAATAGGCTTCCTTGCCCCACTGACTTTGGACTTGGCCAGGTAACTTGATTGGGCCATTGGGATATGAGATTATGTGACATGAGGCACCAGATGTTCCGGCAATCTAGCACAAGAAGTACGCACCTCTTCATCCTCTGCCTAGAATGACTGCACATAGAAAGAATCTCACCTCTGTCAGCGACGTGGAGTCAAGCCCAGTCAACAAGCTTCTTGACTCAGGGCTACTCAGCCAAGGACTGGCAAATCCTAGTTCATGAGCAATGTGCATGACTGTAACTGCACATAAATGCAAGGCATTATTGGCCACTGAGTTTTACCGTGGCAATTTTGTTGCCACAGTAACTAATACAAAATTTTAAAACTAAACTTTGCCCTCATTCTCTCCCCAAACACACAAGCACATATGCACTTACGCTCATCACCAGGCTTTACAACAAAACAGGGAAATGATGACCAGGAGCCTCTGCAGCATGTGAACCACAGTCTTAAACTCTAATAACACCAGGGGAGAGCTTGTTAGGTCACGATTTTTTAATCGAATTAAAACCAGGCTGTTACTACTAACCACACTGCTCTAGGCTTCCTCATAAACCCATTATACCAAATATTTCAGATTATCTGCAAAATTATTTTACTAAAAAACAGGTAGGATGCAAGCAAAATGCAATGACAAAAAAGACATTCATTGAACAGCTCCACATACATGATCTCAGTTTCTGGTTTATGGATGCACTTCCCTCTTTTTCTAGCACCTTTCTTTCCTTACAGCCAAAAAAAATGCTACTTAATGCTACTACTTTGCTCCCCAGTTGCTAGCTGGGGAATTTTTATGTTGTAAAAAGGGTTCCCACTTCGTAAGAGTTCTCTCTCTCTCTGTCTCTCTGTTCTTTTGAAGCAGATCTTTTAACAGGTTTTGCTATAGACTGTGGGATGACATTGATGGGCATCTAACAGAGAGAAAATTGCATTCATGCGTTTGGCCATTGTGTTAATGTCTGAACCAGCCTATGATCTCGATAGAATTTTTTCTTTAAAAATGTATTTGATGGTTCTTGAACATTTTCATCTCCTAAGAATTTGAATATATTAAAATGCAGACTTCGTGAGATCTGGAGTCCTTTCCACTGTACGGGGAGTTCTTAAAATAGGACAATTAAATTTCTTGTTCTTAGATATATGGGTTTATAGAATTTTAGAGCTGGAAAAGGCTTAAGAACTCCTGTGATACAGTGTATCTCAAATTTTATGGATCATAAGAACCTTTGAGGATCTGGTGAAACTCCTGAGAAACCTGCCCAGAAAAAATTTCAAATCAAAATTTGGTATATACTTACAGAAAGTTCAAATCCTTCTGAAACCCATCTACAGACACCTTGTAAGTTCACGGTCCCCAGAATAAGAGCTCTGATCTTGTCCACATTCTAGATGAGAATCCTTTTTCCTGTCCTGTCTAATTCTCCATTGCCCTGCAGGCTTAGTGGCAGCCTAAAGCATGACAGGAGGTCAGGGAACTGTAGGATGACTGTTTATCAACTTGCTTTTGGTTTATTTCAGA
>NW_012148719.1:1474683-1489615 GCF_000956105.1 Propithecus coquereli
GAACACCTCTCATCTCTTCTATTATATGTGTTGTTTCACTGATTTATTTCCCTGCTGAGGAACAGGCCTTTCCTAATATAGGAACCCTCCTTTTTTTCTGTGTATGATCCTATTCTGAATAGCACGTAGGCTGTAATAAAATATATTCCAAATCCTGCACTGAGACATGCATGGAAGTGTCTGCACATGGCAAGCTCTCAAACGCTAGTTAAAACTGAATCAAAATAGAGCTCATTTCTCATTCAAAATAACTGTACATCAGTTACTAAAATAAATAATCACTCTCTGGATTGAGGTATAGAAAATTCTTTATAATCAATCATAATATAAACCAAGATATTCTCTGTATTGGCGATGGAAGAAGAATATCCCTTCCTATTCACTGTCCCAGACAATGTTGTATTCTAGACAATTTTGTATTTATCTGGTATCCAAAATCTGATAATCAAAACAAACAATAATGACAAAAATACCTAACTGAAAGGCTGCAGATCCAAAATACAACTTAGAAAGGTGAAATCAGTATTTTAGTTGGTTTACAGTTTAGGGTTGCAAGAAAAATGAACAGTCTACATAATTATCACCAATCTGTCATTACACACATTTACCAGTTTATTACTGTAATATCTATATGTTCTAAAATATATATTGAACACGAGGCAGTGAAGTATGCAATGTTAAATGCATCTTAGAGTAGATTATGATCTTATCGAAAGGACATAAATAGAATTGATTTTTTTTGTACTCTCTCAGGTAGAATCAAAATCTGGTCCTCAGGAAAAAACTAAGGGTTATTATTACTACTATATAGACAAAACCTAATGAACCCTGATGCAAAGATTGCGTTTGGCAGAACATCAGCATATCAGCCATCAACACCTCTTAACTTGCAATAAATCAACAAATGCTTCCTAATACCTCTTTTATTGGATTTTCTTATCGTTTAACTTTTTTTGCTTCTCAAGCATATTTCAAAACTCCTTGAAATCTGAGAATATTCTAGTGAAGTCACACAAGAAGGACAGGGGTTATCTGATTGTTCATTCTCTCCTTGGATAACTCATTAAAGCAATATGGTTACAACTTCAGCTAATGCTAGAGAAAAAGATGAAAAGTCAGAGATTTTGTCCTCAGCAGACTTACTTCTTTGAATCTCTCTTCAATTATTTCTGGGAGCTGAGCAGAAGCCCCAGAGCTTCACGTGCTCCAAAAACATAGCAGGAGGCTTTAAGACTGGCTCTCTCCCAATATGATCCCTCCTACCTCAATAAGAGTGAGGATGACATTCTAGAACTATGCGGTCCTGGCAAGAGTTCCCACTCCTTGCCAATGGCAAGTGACTGTTGGGTCTCTCACCTGGCCGTTGACCACCCACACTCACCAAAAGCAGAAGCCATTGAAGTCCTGCCTCTGAACACTGAAAGGTCCTTATAACACAAATTGAATGTCACTGTTATGGGTTCAATCCAATTCAAAAAATATTTATTGCAATGAACTGAATATATACGTCCCTCCTAAATTCATACGTTAAAACTCTGATCCCAATGTGATGGTATTTGGAGGTGGGGACTTTGGGAGGTAATTAGGTCATGAGGGTGGAACCCTCATGGATGGGATTTGTGCCCTCACCAGAAGAGGCAGGAGAGCTAGCTAGCTGTCTTTCTGCATGTGAAGACACAGCAAAAAGGCAGTTGTCTGTAAACTAGGAAGAGGGCTTACCAAGAATCCAACCCTGCTGGCACCCTGGTTTCAGACTTCCACCCTCCAGACCTGTGAGAAGTAAATGTTTGTTGTTTAAGCCACCCTGTTTATGATATTTTATTATAGCAGCCTGAACTACGACATTTATTATGCAACTACTATGTGCTGGGCATTTTTCTAGGTACTGATTGTACAGTGATAAACAAACTGAAACAAACTGATACCTTTCTTCAAGGAAACTAAACTCAAGGAGTCTTGTTGCAGAAAGAGAATCCTACATAGCTTTTAATGCACAATTAGCTCCAGCTGATGTTTGCATGGAGTTGGGAGATGGATGACTGGTGAGGGATTTACTATCAGCTGTGCTGGTGGTGGAATCTAAGCACTCACTAGATACTTAGCCACTACAGCAAGACGTTGGTTGAGATCATTCATGTCTGTGAATTGCCTATAAATCAAAAACTTATGATATATAAATAAACTACATGTGTATACAATGAGACCCTCAAAAAACATCATCTCTGGCAGCACTAACCACCATCACCCACCTTGAGCCCCTTAGGGGTAACTGCTCTGTGTTTTTTATCCCTGTTCACATCAGTCACCACAAAAAGCCCAGGCACTCTGGACCCTCATCAGCCCCCAGACCATCGTTCCCAGAGGGTTTTGCAAATCCTCTGAAGTGCATCTTCCACCCGTGCCAAATCCCGAAACCTTCCCACTGTATACGCTTCCTCTGTGTCCTCATGACAAGATGAAGAAGGAAGCTGTTGATCCCAAAGGAGTTTATTAAAGAATATATTATGAAGGAGGGTACCTAGAAATACATGTAGAAATTGAAGCCAAGTGTATTTCACACTATGGAAAACAATAAATACAGTATTGGAAATGTGAATGCATGTGTAAGGATATGATTTGTATTTTAACATCAAATATGAATTCTATTGAAAGTTTTCATAAGGTTCATAGTTGGCGTATAAAAAGATAATTGGCATGTAGATTATTATATTCATATTAGAAATAATATAAATGAATGAAACTGTATGTAGCAACAGAAATCAGCTCAAAAATTGCAGTGATGGAATATTTATGACTTCACAGGGGTCAGCTTGCATCTGTCCCATCAATGGTTACATAAAGACAGTTTGCAGATGCATTTGCCACACAGGGAGGACACAGCTTATCAAAGTATCAAAGCTTCTTCACTGTTACGTGCCTAAACAAAGTAAGGGCGTACCGTTATGTTTAGTGAGGGTTGCAAATCTTTGTTTCTTTTAATACACTGCTCTGACAAAAGCAAAACTATGACTATAAACTCTTACTTCTTCTAGGCTATCATATTTAGCTTGGGATTCGTATCTGCAATTAAAACATCAATTGCCTATGTGACCCCAAATTGTCACAAGTGACTTCTTCAAGGTTCTCATATTGTTTAAACTTAGGCTCTTAGCTTTTAATTTGAACAAATTTCATGAGCTGTCAACCACGCAGTAATAGGCTTTAATCAATCAATCAATCAATCAATGCATCTTTGTTAGGGATTCAAATGGCATGAGCAGGTACCTTATGATATTGTTTATATTTGAAAGCATCAGTTCTGTGCAGGTTTATTACCCTAGAACAAAGTCAGCTTTAGTCATGATGGTGCAAACACAACATACATTCGCCCAAATCATAGACAAGCCAGAGCGAGTTGAACAGCGCAATGAATTTTGCAATTAGATTAGGCGTTATGTTTTCTTTCCGTAAACTGATTTATCTGTGCTTGCACACTCCAAGAAGCCTTATACATACTTGTGATGATTATTCATGGAACAAACAAGGATGTTATAATGAACATGAGGTAGAAAAAACATCTAAACCTAAGTATGTTCCGCTTACACCTCCTTTTCATATCTCTGATCTTGGGTGAAGGAGCCATTCAAAGAGTAAGTAGCACAACAAGGCAATCACTCAAAAGAAAGAACTCCACATAGATTTGATGAAATCGTATTTCCATTTAAATGGCTTTACTATTACCTCATTCTGAAAGATAATTATCAAAGCACAAAAGATATGAATGAGAGTGCAAAAGAATCATTACAATCGACATTCTCTGGCAGCTAAACTAAATTTTTGGCCACTATTTAGAACTTGTACCTGTGAACAACTTAACCGCCAAGGGTGCAGACACAGAACTTAAGTCTCCTCTCCCGCTCTCACCCTCTCTGGGGCCTAAACCCACTCTCTGTATAAAACTGTGGTCAGGTCTAATGATGATGACGAAGACAGTGACTCAAATCATAATTTTACAAGTCCTATGATCACTGTTAATCATAAGGGCAAGATAATTTCAGTAACCAAAATATCCAGTCTTTGTAAGACTCAAAATCCAAAATGTATATGTAATTTCATCGTGTCCCTGCCCCGGTTAGGAGCTGCTCAGTTGAGAAGCCTCCGCACCGGCAGGATGCAGGTGGAGCCCACGTCAGATCATACCGTATCTGGCTGTTCTTCTCCTTCAGGCTCCGAGCTGGCCGCCACGAGGGCTTCCCACGCCTGCAGGGCCACGTGGCCAGGGCAGGTGTGCGTGTTGGGGGTGGGAAAGTCCTCCTTGAGGAACAGCCGTGGCCCAGCCCTGATGCTCTTGGTGGGGATGACTGCTGGGAGCTGACTTCCCCTGTGGGATGCATCTCATGGTTTCCTCGAGTCTCCCCCACAGGGAACCTGACAGCCACTGTGTGAGCGCAGGACTGGGCAACACCTCTCTGCTGTTCCTTCCCTAAGATGCAGCCCCAAGCCCAGCGTCAGCGTGCGGCAGTGGCCCTGCAGCCTCGCAGCCTCACTTGCTGAGATTTCCTGCTTTTGCCAGCTCTCTTGAGTGGGTGCCTTTTCCAGATGACCCAGTAAGGCTCATCCACACAGCCCACGTCTGGCCTTTTTATGCCATGGGGTCTGAAGGGCCATTTTCTCTCCTGGGCCCTCTGCTGCACGCCCCACTTCAGCTAGTCCCCTGCCTGGAGGCCGCTGGAGGGCTGAGTCATAGCGTAAACTGGTAAAATATTTCTGTGAAAAGACAGTTGATGCTTCTATGAAAACTAGATCGAATGCTTTGGAAAAAGCATTATCAAAAATCGTTGAATAACGTGTAAGGAAGAAAATGACTAAAGATGGAAAGAATCATTAAAAAAAGAAAGTCAAGAAGGCTTCTGTATTCAAATTGCTTCACAAGTAACTCCGAGTCCACCTTCTTTTTAAAGAGATCAAACTGGAAGTGGCAGAGGCTGTATGACGGGTGCAGTTTGCACAGGACAGATGGGCAGGACGCGCAGTCGGCAGGCCCACGAGCAAAGGCAAAGGCACAGGCTCCTCAGCAAAAAGTTGGTAAATAAATCAACATGTGCGTGGTTTATGCTAAAATACTTACTGCACGCATGTATCACCTTTGCAATTTTCTGTTTGAACCAACTTTTCCAGTTGACTGACCACCCGCTCACCGTTTCTGACTCTGTAAGAATGAGCGCTTCCCTTTGTCATATCGTCGCCTTAACCCAAGTTGTACAGTCAGAAAACAGAGAAGAAAACCAAAAATCCTGAGGCAGAAAACAGAAAACAAAACACTCTCTTCAATTTGGCTTCTCCCATCCTCCTATCTGTTTTTCTGTCCATGCTCCCAAATTCTAAATATATTAGTCTATTTATATTTCTACATTTACACTTCAAAATCCCTCAAAATTTCACTATAGCTGGTTTCCATGAAGGTAATTCATTCCCGCCAAATGACAGCTCCTCACAATCTTCTTTGATCTACTTGTTTCTGGAGTACTGACACAGGCACCCACCCTTTTTCTTAGGTCCTTGTGCTACCTGGATTGAGTTTTCCTCTTTTCAGCGGTGTCTATTCATTGGCCCAACCCTGAGATCCTTCCCCGCAGTCTCTTCTCTTCCCCTTGCTCACAACTGCTTGGTTCAAGATTGTCACTTTCAGCTCACACTTGCAGGGTAGCGCTGACGTGTCTGTGTGCCCGCGGCTCAGAGCGCTGCTCTTGGCCACTGATAGGGGCTTGATAAAGGCTGGCAGGATAAATGTCTAACTTCCAAACCTACGTTGTTAGCCTTGACTTCTCCCCAAGCTCCAAACCTGCATATCAGGGGGCTCTATAGAGGAGCGGACGTTAGAGCAGGCCATCAGGTTACTGCTTAGGGTCACACTTTGTCTTCAGCAAACTGTGAGGCTTCAGGCAAGTTACTTCACTAAGGCTCTTCTCCTTTTTTTATATTAACAGAAGTGATAATAACATATCAGAGATGATAAAATGATAAGCATTATGCTGTTTGTTTGTTGTTTTGTTTTCTTTTTTACGCCAGAAGCTTTATTATCGTCAATATTTTACGGCAACCCTTCAACGCAGACATCACGCAGGTCAGAGGACACAGAATAATAGATATGTAGGATGAATAAGATTTAATACATCAAGTGAGAACCACAGTTTATAAAACTGTACTATATTTGGGATTTCTGCTAAATGAGTAGATTTTAGCTGCTCTTGCCACAAAAAAGAAGGTAATTATGTGAGATAATGGATATGTTAATTTGTTCCACTATAGAAACCATTTTCATTTTACTATCTGTATGTATCCCGTAACATCACATTGTATACGTGAAATATACACAGTACTATTTATTTTAAAAACAGATGAACATTACTGTATTGTAAACAATATAACGCACACCAAGGTCCCAGTGCATAGTAAACCTCCCTACGATATATCTTTGTTTACTGGCTTGCTACACATCACCTCATGGATGTTGCTCCTAGACCTCAAATTTGTCCAAAAGGTAATCATTTCCTTAAACTCAACAGTGTTATTCCTCTGCTATGCCCTACATCAGTAATAAAATTAACCCAGCTTTAGCCAGAGACAAGTAATCAATTTCTGAGTCGTTTTTTATTTCCTTCTCGACCCCTTACATCCATCCAGTCAGCTGCCAAGCTCTGCCCACCCCTTGCCCCTGGGATCCACAAATTAAATCCTGAAACCAAGCTGTGGCCTTTTTTCTTTCCACACAGCCACTGACCTACTTTGGTCCCTCATCACCTTTCATCTGGACCACTGCAGTCGGCCCCAAACTGGGATATTGTACGCGGATTGTCTTGTAGAGTGTTTGCCTGCAATACTTCTCCTTTGCCTCTGAATGCATCCTTAGTACAGTCGTCCATTACGCCCCTACGTAAAAATGTCTTTAACTGGCTTGGAAATGTTCCATGGCCCTTTACTACCTGAAGAATCAAGTCCAGGCTTCTGAGCACTGGGTGATCTGACCTCCCCCCATTTCCAATATTCTCCCCCTCTACACCAGCTTCTCAGGTGCACGCAGCACCTGAGATTCCCTGTAAACCACACTTTCTCACACTTCCAGTGCTCCAGTCATTGTGGTCCCTCAGTGTAGAATAGATTTTCCTTCCATTTCCGACCATAAAAGTCCTGCCTGTGTTTCAAGGTCCATTATTTCCTGAGGTTGTCCTTATTAAACTTTTTTAGAATTAAGGGTTTCCTTCTCTGTTGATCCATCATAGCTCCTCGAAACTGTCTCAAAACACTTATTTTTCCATGTTTAATAATAATGTTGTGTGTATCTGTCTCTTGTAATAGATTGTATGCTCATTAAGGATTTCGCTTATTTTTACTTGATGCATTGAGTTCAAAAAAGGCTTAAATAAATGTATGAATGTACTCTACTATATATACATCTCATTACGAGTGATGGCATTTTGAAATGTTTTATGAAATATGTGGAAGAAAACATACCTCTTTCAAAATCATATGAAATGAATCCCAAAAGTTGTTACCCAACACGGGCTTGTTCACGATCCACTATAAATTTGGTACAATCTAAATAAACTTGTTAGTTGAAAAAAAATTAAGATGAGGTTTCAAATGAGTTTGAATTAGGCTGGTTTTGTGTTGGATTATCCACATAATCCTATTACAGGGGTAGAAATCATGTCAAATGTCTGAGGGTCTGTTAGAGAATTATTCCATGTCTCTTCATCTCTCTCCACTTTGAGGATTCATGTGTTTCAGGCTTACTGGGTTTCTGGTAATTTCTTACTCTGTGTCTAAGCCCATCAGCTGCACGGTCTGGAGATGACCCACCTGGTACTCTTATTTGGCTTTTCCTTTATGTGTGTCCCCTGCCTGCATGTGCTGCAGTCCTAGGTCAAGACAGTTGTGCTGACCCAAATTTCCAGAGACCACATTCTCCCCAGGAATTTGCTATTCTTTCCTTAATTCCTGGAATCTGTTAACCTGAGTGACTCAACAGCCTGGTGTTTGGGAGTGATCTCCCTTTCTTATATGATAGGAAAGGATAAATCTGATTAGAAACCTACTCTCGGAAGACAGAAAAAACAAGCAAGGTTTAGATTATTTGCTTAACAAAAACCATGTAGAAGGCAGATGTCAAATTCTCATCCAAAGAGATTCTTGCAGAAGGAGGGTCTAACTGTAATTCGTGTGTGTGGTTCAGTGAACACACACTAGCTTATTAGAGTGTGTGGGTATATGATGTTTTCATTCTCCATTCTATCATTCTCATTAGGCCTTACCCATGTGCCATGAAGTTGGCTTGGTGCTACCTGGAGAGCTCTGGCCTCACCACACCACTCCAGACTCCAGGCAGCACTCCCCTGAAGACCACATCCAAACTGCCCCGGTGTTCTTCTCACAGTGCTATACTTCATGCCTTGATTTTAATATTTATCGCCTATGTATGACTTATACACCTAACTCTCTCCACCACTGGGAGATTTTGAGTTTTCAGAGGATAGAAAAATTTTATTTTTAATACATAGATCTCCTATTGTTATTAAATTCCCCAGCACAGAGTCTTAGCACTTAAATATTTTTGGAGTGACTGCCTTAAAGAATGAAGGGTTTGATGCCACCTAAATGACTCGACTTCAAGTTGGAAAATAACTGCTTATTCTTCATCCTGTACATTGTTCCAGAACCCCCAAATTGTTGATTCATACTTGGGGGACAAGTTAGATAACCTTTGGAAGATGCAGTCATTTTCCTGCTACAGTTGACTAATAATATCCCAAGCTAACTACGCTGCTGTGGCTCCACCATGATGGGAGGTCAGTTGGGGAAAGTTTCTCGGACGTTCTGAAGCTGGAATGCCACCATTTTAAGTACTGGATATCCTGTATTTGACACTGATGAATGGAATTTGACTTTGCAGTACACTTCTCTCTTTCAAGGGGTGGGAGCATGTCACTTTGGGGAGATTATAGGCAGGTATGAACCCAGAAAATGCTTCAGACCAGCACCTTAAGTGTTGTTTCACAATAGAAATTGTATTTTCAGCCAGATAATGCCTATGCAGAGGTATGGACGCACTATGTGCCTGAGGTCATCACTGTGTTTGAGAGATGTCCACAATACTCCAAACTGCTCTTGGGAAATCAGAAGAGGGGGAGCAGGTATTGGAATGGTCTCATCCTCTCTCGGCCTCTCATTAAAGGAAACCTGTGACTAGAAATTGGACTGTGTTTGGTCCACGTAATCTGGATTGGACCATAGGAGCCCCATGTGGTGTAAATTAAGAGGAGAACAGGCCAAGTGGAATATATTGCTGTGTATTAGGATGATCTTGTTCAGGCTGTAGGATCCGGAGTGCACCTTGTAGAGGTGGGCAGGGGGTTTTCTCTGAGAGAGGTAAATGTGCCACCTCCACCACTCAGAGGCAGAAAGGAGCTGGGCTTTTGAGTGGGAAGGGGTTTCCTCCACCGTTGGTGGCACAAGGGTGGTGCCACATGGGCACAAGGTGTCCCCCACCAAGAGGCTGCTGAGAAGTCGTCTGGAATGGGCTCCTGACTGGCAAGCAGCCAGTCTGAGTGTGGGAAAAAGCCGTTTCCTCCGTGGGCTTTCTGCCTTGTCTTTATAACGCTCCGCTTCCAGTGATCTGCGCTGTGGGAAACTAGATGGTGCAGGTTCCTGTCCCACGCCCTGGAGTCGGAGGATGAGTGGCTGTGAACAGTAGAGGAAAGATGGCTGTGCCCAGACCACAACAGCTGCAACAGATGACCTGATGAGTCCAAGGACAAGCAAAGGAGTGGCATGTTCTACAGCCCCAGCGAGGAGGTCCCAGGAGTAACGTTCAGAAATACCCAGTATTTGAATGGGCTGAACTCCAGCAAATGATAGGTAAGTCTCATGCCACAATGCTTTGAACACATAGAGAAGTGGAATTTTATTTTGTTGACATTTGCTACGGAGGAAGGTGACACACAGTTACATGACTTACTATATACTGTATCTTTATCCTGAGGTCCTCAATTTTCTGTTGTGGTTGTTAGGATTTAAAATCACTTTAAGTATATGAAAGAATATTCTACTATCTCTCAGGAGTTATTCTAAGGAAATAATTCAGCTACTGGAAACAGCTCATCTCTCCTCTGGTCAAAAGAATTTTACTTATGAACATTTCCTTTTCTTATGGACAAAACCAGGAATCAATTTTGCAGTAAAGGTTCTCTCTTCAACACTGAAGACAAAGTTTTAGGCTGACATAAGATCTGACTTTTTTCTTTGCATTTCTGATGACGTTCTGCTAAGCAAACAATTGCCACGTTCCTGAGACTTCAGGTTGAAACAACATAGACAAGGAACTAGAGAGGCAGCGTTTCCCTTCTGCTTCTGACACGCTAGTGCAAATGAGAAAGGTGGTTTTCTTTAATGTAGCCCCAAACACCATATATCAACACATTATCAAGTGAAATAATCTCTTTTATGTTGTACTCTGAAGAACTTTTACCATTCATGCAGAAATAAAAAATGCTTAGAGTTAGAAAAAAATAAATGTAACATAAAAAATTTCCCTAAGGTGCGGCACAGTTTCCACGTCCTCATTAAAACTACAGAAGAGGTAATATTAATGTTTAAATGGGAGAGAGTAACTAGAAATACAATTAAATTGAGGTGACTTTAATATGATATTAACATGATTTGCCTTTGACATAGGTAACTTTTTGATATCTTTTGATTTTTATTTAAGACAATAGCAATCAACTGCTTTAAAAGACAAAAGAGTACCGTGAAGATCAAATAATAAAGTGCTAATAAAAAAGAACACATTTCCAGAAACTCTAAGGGCTAGCATTCTGTTGGTTCCCCTAAGGCATTGCATCAGTGAGCAGATTTGGGTTTTATTGGCTAAAGGGAACAATTCTCTGTAAATACAGGCATTTAGACTTATAAAAGGTGCTTATAAAACAGACAGAAGATGCCAGAAATTACACACATTGTGGAACTATAAAAAAACTATTTAAAAAGCCATCCCATAGGATGTTTTATAACATTTATCTAGTTCAAAACAGCTTTATATTTCTCCTGTTTCTCACATCGAATAGTAGACTTTTAGAGGAAAATAAAGAAAAGAAAAGAAAGTGAATAATGAGAAAAAGTAAGGAAAGTATGAGGGTTAAAGAGTAGGTTATAACAGAGAAGCTTGAAAGTGAGAGAATATTTATAAATATAGGATGGAGAAATTGAGCACTAGGGAAAAGAAACCACAAGAGTGTCAAAGTAAAATAAATGAGAAGTAAAGAAAATAAGAAATAAGAAAAGGTAAATAAATTAAAAATGATTATTCTTCATAGATATTTTTAATGTATAACTATATAGAAACTCTGAAGGACCAAAAATACTGAAAGTGGATCTAGGCTCCTCGCCTTTCTTTAGGCAGAAATGCATTTAAATTTCTGCATAGACACGGCTGTTCCAAACAGGCATTTCTGGGGAAGGTGTTCTAATTTCTCACCTTTTCTAGAGAGGGCTCTCCCTCCTCACGATGACAGAAGTGTTTACTGTAACTTTTCGGAATGGAATCAAAGCTTCCCAAGGGAGGTAGGAAAGAAAAAAAATAATTTTTAAAAAGTCCTGCATTTTACTCTAAGACATGAATCCCTGTTAATTAAATTGTGATCTTTGATCACAGCAATATGGGTATCCCCTAAGAGCTTGTCAAAAATGCAGAATCTCAGGCCCCTTCCTAACACTACTCAGTTGGAATCTGCATTTAACAAGATCCTGGATTCCCTATGCTCGTGAAAGCTTGGGAAGTACTGTTGAGTTTGTCTAGTTATCACGTCTAACAACTTTTATCTTGTGGTGATGTTTGTGTATTTGAATAACCTTAATTTGCACTTTCTTTTATCATTACTAAGACTCTCTATAATTGTACATATTTGTAAGTGGCATTAAAAAGTATGTAAGAAACAACTCAAAATGATGAAAAATATAGTCATATTCAAAATGCATTCGAATAGAAATTCTGTCTCTAGCTTTCATCATCACATCTTGAAGGAGGAACATTTAGAAAACTTTCTACATGACAAACAGGAAACTTTGATAATATGGTACCATGTCCAAGAATTTGAACTTTATGATAATAAGGCTGTGCATAGTAAAAGTCCTGTGGCATTTCCCATTGTCTTGCTGAGAGCTGATTGGAGTTATTCTTTAAAGGAATCATTACTCCCAGCATTTCTGTCATGTTTTCTCAGAACATGTTAAAGGTCATTTCACTTTCTTAAGAAAAATATACCTAACATTTAATGAGTCACAGACATAGGATTCCATTTGGTTTTTGTCTGTAGCAGGCAAAGATCAAAACCAAAGTTCTAACCCAGGATGTATCAGGACATTAGAATAATTGATCTGGAACCATGGCCCTGGGAAGCGGAGATGGCAGGTGTCCTGCACTGATCGCTGGGAAGGGTGAATGACAGGCCCTAGGTCAGGGGATAGGGAGCCAAGAATAAAACCCAAGACCTCTGACTTCAAGAATTTCCCCCTGCATTCCATTTTCCCTAAATTTGGGTGGTGATAGACAAGCCCATTTGGGAACCTTTGGGAGACGGATCATCTAATTTCTAGCTATGTAGTGAAAACAGGCATCTTGTCCCAAATAATTATTTTATCTTTCATTTTTCTCCTGCCTGTTAATTTCCCCTTTATATGCCAAGCACTGAGCTTAAGGCAGTAATACTGAGAAGAAAAGACATCTTAAGAAATCCTCTCCCATTTTTAATTCTGGTGTTCCAGAATTGTCTTTGTCCAACACCTTTCCACTGCAAACACTCAGCTCTTTATTTCAAGATCAAATGCACTAAAGACAAACATACCTTTGACTCAGCAATTCCACTTTCATATATTTATAAAAAAGAAGTAATTTAACAAATGCACTCACATTGAGCTTCAATAGTTTTGATACTATATATAGAGATAGCCAGATAGTAGGCTTTATCTCAAGTCTTTATATATATATGTAAATATATATAAACATATGTTACACACACACACACATATATATATATACACATACACAGACACATGTAAAGATTTGAGATAAAGCCTACTACCTGACTATACATGCAAGATAATCCAGCCCTTGAAAAGACAGTGCTATGTAAATATATGTCTTGTTCTGGAGAGAATTTAGTTATGTTTCTCTTCCTGACAGCTGGCTGCATTCATATGATGGATTTTGAGTTACCAAAATGCTTAAGAGCGTGAGTACAATACAAATATTTAAAAACCATTTTCTCTATATGTAATTGCACAACACATTTCAAGCGTGATCAGCTGTCAAGCTTATTTTACTGTGTCCTTTAAACTGTCTACAATATAAAAATTTTCTCCTCTCGAAATGTCATAGTATGACCTCAAAAAGCAACGCTGCATGAATGTGCGGTGACAGTTTACGCGAAGGAGCTGGCATTTTAGGCATCTGCACAGGAAATACAAAAACAAACCTCTGAAGTACCCATTTGCTTAGACTCTGAACTTCTGCATAAGATGCAAACATGTGTGCACACACCGCCCACATCTCAAAAAATCATATGCAGTGATATTTCTATAAAATATATTCAAATATGGTTTTTGCACCACAACCATCAAAAGAATGTGTTACAATGTTTGTGACACACAGTATGAACATAAAATGGAATCAATCAAGTTTCCTTAAAGATGGGGCAAACAAATAAACCAAAAATCTGCATCTCATTAATTCACACCTAAATAAATAAATAAATTCGCTGATGAAAGGAAGATGCTTTTCTTTGCGGAAGGATCACGGCCATCCCACTCTGAAAGTGTATTTTCTCAGCATGGGGAATACTGCAGTGATTTTCCTCAAATATTAGGCTATTCATTTCCCTTATATAATAAAAGTGACACGGGAAGGTTAATGATGTGAAACTCTGCAGACAAAATGAAGCTACTATCCTCTTTCTGCTGACAAGACCATAGGAACACAATGTGAAACATTAGAAAGAGAGGAACAGAATGCCAGGTGGAAATTCAGTTTAAGATGTATCTTAACCAGTGGGAGCTCCTCTTGACTAGGTAGTAGGTAGAAGTCCACGTAGGTATTTAATTTATGGTTAAGAGGATTCAAGACGTTATAATCAAGTGGCAAAACTTGGTTAAGGTACATCATATTCTGCACCATAACATATCTTTGAATTTCTTTGTATTTGGTAATCTTTGACATAAAAGCAAACCACAAGAATGCAATTACATGATTTTTACAACAGTACAAACCATGTCATTTTATGAACATAGCACCACGTTGGGCGTTAAAATAACACTCATATTTGAATATCACTGGGAGTTCACGTGTTATACATATAGAAAATTTAAATATTCAAAAGCACAATTTTCTGTTAAAAGGCTCTAAAATATTATAGAATCTATCATAAAGTCTTTTAGTAGAGTTAATAGAAAACTTGTTAATGGTTCAACTCAGTTCAAAAATACTTACTTAGCTTAGTATTATAAGTACAATAATTGCATTACTATTAAATAAGATATAGACAAAGAATAACTGAATTTTCAGAGTCACCACAAATTACCTATGTCTACTTATAAGTAATCACATCTTAAAACAAATCGTAACTGCTAAAATCAGAAAAAAGGTAAGAATGCCCACTCTCGCGGCTTCTACTCAACATGGTAAAGGAAGTCCTGGCCAAGGCAATTAGGCAAGAAAAAGAAATAAAAGACATTCAGATAGGAGAGCGAGAAGTAAGACTATCTCTACATGAAGATGATATGATCCTGAAATATGGAAAATCCTAAGAATCCATAAAACAACTTTTAGAACTAATAATCAATTTCAGCAATGTTGCAGGACACAAGATCAATATAAGGTTACAGCGAAACCCTATCTCTAAAAAAG
>NW_012148719.1:1493542-1495605 GCF_000956105.1 Propithecus coquereli
GCCCTCTCCCTGAGCAGGAATGCCAGAACTCATGGGGGTGGAGTAAGGTTTGTACTAGACCTAAAGTGATTAAGTTTACAGCAGCAGAATCCCTTTTACAAGTGTTTCCAAGAAGCCTACAGTTTAGCATCAGACCTCGATTTCAGTCATTGCAACTTGCCACCCCTGGGACTCTCTGAGACCTTATTTCATTTCCTTCGGGTCCGAGCTGACGCCACGTAGACTGGCCCTGGACTGTGGCCCTCCTGGTTGTGGCTGCCTTCACCCTGCGCCAACTCTTCAATCACTGTGCTCCCTGCTTTTCCCTGTCAGATGGGCAGCCCCGATTTTTCAGCAGCTTTTGTGGGGAAGCTGTGTTATTTCAACTACCATATGCCAGAGCTTTGCACCTAATAATTTGAGATAAATAGTCAGGATCTCTGTTTAGGAGAAATGCTAATGATGATGAAGATTTACATTTTGCAACGGAATAGTGTGATTATACAAACCTAAGAGAACAAATGAAAAAATAAACTACTTGTTGCTCTTTGTTTAATAGTTTACCTAATGCAATTTTCATTGTTTTTTTATTTTCTATATTTCATATTTTAAGTCATAGAAAAGTAGAAGAGTAATTTGAATTTTCAAGTAGATGATATACTTATTAGCCCTTAGAAATATAATAAACATTCATATCAAGGGAAAATTTGGCATTTCAGAAAAATGACACAAAGGTTTGGGTTTTGTTTTTTCAAAATTAAAATGGCCATACATTTCTTAACGTTATTTACCTTTCAATAGCACTTTCAATTTTACTGTCTCCCCCAACTGTCACAATGTCAAAAAACAATCCTATCTTAACATCAAGGCACGTATCTGAGGGCTCTTCTGTCTAACTGAACCTTCCTTGGTTATTTTCAGACAATTTATTTAATTCATCTTGGCCTCTATTTTCTCATCATCATTCTTCACAAAGGGATAATAATAGCTCTTACCATAGAAAGTTGTTCCGAAGATTGAATGAACAATCCAGATTAAATGTTTCACACAACGATTGGTTCATACTAAATGCTCAATGCCTGTCTGTTGTCATCACTCTAATCACTATCACCATTAAACTAAAGCATAGTCCACACTTCCTTGGGATTTTCCTAGCTTTCTTCAAATAGTTTGCCACACGTTAGTACTCTGGTTTTAACATAGTATCCGGCAGAGGTTAGGCATTTAGTAAATGTCTATTAAGTGCTGGTCACATATTAGCCCTTTTTGTAGTTCCACTGAGGCAAAGATCATCCCTTCTGAGGCTAGACATGGTGTCAGGAACAGCGAACATAACAGATGCTCATTGAATAAATGGTGCATAGTCAATGTTCCACACCCATTGGGAAAGGGCATAGAGAGCAATGCATTCCATTACAGTGACACGTGACAACAGATGCACTACCAACGAGAATAATTTATAAGCTCTCCTTTCCTGACTTTTGCTGATAACTGATTACATATTTGAAGAACATCGCTGTAACCTACACGGTCTATCCAGCTGTCTGACATCAGCTTCACACAACAAACATAAAGCGTGGTGAAGACAGAGATCCATCTTAAATCAAGCAGACACACTGCGTGATAATTGGCTATTAATACTGTCATCACACAGTGTGAGAATTTAAAAAAATGTTAAATACAAAATGGATGTTAAATAGAGTTAAATTTATTTAATATTGCCACTTAAACAGATTTTTGTCTATCTATGTGTTAGAACACATAGATAATGTAAATGTAAATTCTGCATGACAAACAGGACCAAAGTGTAATTTATTATTCAATTTCTGTACTGTGTGGTTTAGCGGAAAGGGTCCCAGACTGGAAGTCTCAGGGATCCAGCTACAGTCTTGGCTTTGGGATTTTGCACAAGTCACCTCACATTCAAGCTTGAGTTTTCATCTGAAACCTATCAGTTCCCTTCCAGCTGTAAAACCCTAAGTTTCTAATAATAAACCCATCATCACAATCTGGTGTTTTGTTAGTATCATTCTCCCAAAGCATTGCCACAGACTACAATCAACTCTATTATCCATGTTAGAATT
>NW_012148719.1:1496335-1500026 GCF_000956105.1 Propithecus coquereli
TGTTCCATCTCTAAAGCAAATCATTCTACAGTATCTGTGGTAATATGTGGAAATAAAATAGTGTTATTTTCAAATCACATGAGATTATTTTTTAAGATTCTTATGGTTTCTGATTTGAATTTGTTTCTATGCTGTAAAAAATTTCATATTTTTAACATAAAAATGTAAATGTAATATTAGTGCATAGTGCAAACCTAAGTGCATAGAGAATATGTATTGAGGCGTCATTACCTGACCATCCAGTCCCTCAACAATGAATGATCCTAAGCTGCAGCACCCAGAACAGGACCCTCCAATGCTATATTTATATTTTATGACTCTATGCCAGGATAATCAGAAACTTACAAAGGAGCATTAATCAGGTGTGCACAGGTTAGTGGTTCAGTGCAGAGTACCACAGGCTGCAGTCTACATCTCTTGAGAGAGGGACTTTGGTTGAACGTGTAGTAGTGACGATGCCATGTCATCTCCATGTGGAATATAATGAAAGAACAGACTGGTCCATTCACTGGTGTCTGAAAAGATCCCATACACAGAGGACTCCCTGCATCTGCTCTCGCTCCCTTTTCTCTGGCTCAAATGTCTCCTCTTCACGTACCCAAATCCCACCCACCCGTCTCAGCTGTGTCCACTGACTCTCACTCTTGACCAGGCCCCCACGGCCAGCATGCAGTGAGCCCCCCTTGCTCCTTGTGGATGGGGGCAGGTGGCTGTGCCTCTCATTCTCTCCCTACCACGCACTAGCACAGGCCTCCACCACGGCCCTGGGTTCTGATGCTTTATCTGACGTTATTGTCAGAGTGATTCCTCAGCTAATTAATCTCCTGGTTACACAAATTCAACCATGTTTAAAAAGTTATCCTCATAAATCATAATGGGCAGAAATGCTTGTTCAGAAAAGAAGTCCTTTAAAGGCTGCTGCTTTTGGAACTGCCCCAGACAAAGGCAGGACTGATCAGAGGTTAACTGTAAGGCCCTAAAGCCCCATGCTGGATCTCCAGTCCCCTCACTGCCCCAGCCCTGGCACCCCACCCCTCACATGCCCCACCATGACCTCCACCTTCCCACGTCCCCTCTACCCAACTCCCTCCTCCCCCATTTCAGGCACTCAGGACAACGTGTGCCCTTTCACCTCCTAACAAAACACAGTCATTTTAATTGTTTCCTTGACTTATTACACCCCAACTCAAACACAATCACACTAAGGCATTAAACCCAAAGTACTTTTGTTATAAGTTGCAGAATGAAATGCTTTTGTTCTTTAGCTAATGGAATTTCAAGCATCAGCAAACGGGATTTTTATTGTTCTTTTGTGTCTAGAAGGACCGATGAAGGGACCCTTCAGTCCTCACTGCATTAATGGGGAGGGGGCGGTGAGGACAGTCACAGTGACATGGAGAACCCTGTGTTAACGCAGTTTCTTTCCCCTACCAAGCCCTCCTCAAAAGGACTGCAGGCAATTTGAAGATGGATGTTGGAGATGAATGGGAGAATAGCTTCTGTCTATTCTCCTCAACAAGTTTCTCTCCCTAAAAAAGTCCACCTTTTCTTTACTCAACAAAGCACCTACACACTTCAACAAAATTATTGCCCACAACAAAATAAATGCAGTACAAATGTTTTCTGGTGACAACATGCAATGGAGCTTGTACCATATATCAAATTATGTATGTATAATCAATTCACTTTACAAAATGGATTGCATTCCTTATCATGCGAAGGAAGCAGACATTTTAAAAAAAAAAGACTACAATGTTGTCCTTTTACTTGAATCCTTTATGTTCTGTGTTCATTGATCCATAGCTCACTCACAATTCTCCAAATACCTTGTATGATAGTATTTGACACAAGAATTTGAATAGAATATTTAATTTTAACTAATTTAGAAAAGCAGATTCTCTGAAGGGCTGTAGTAGTTTATTGTAAGATGACCTTTGCCCAGTGGCAGCCAGCAACGCATCATGGTACTAACTCCCTTATACGAAATACACTCCCGAGTGCTTCAGGGCTTTTTAGCTACAGCCAAACAACCACGCTTGAGTTACATATCAAAGCAGATTTTTCATACTTAGCCCAACTCACAGCACTTAGAGCACAATGTGTTGAATTTTTAACAGGAAACCATGTCTTTGAATATTCTCCTTCACCAGGAGGCGCTTGCCAAGGCAAGCGATATTTCAGAGTACTGGCTGCACAAACTGATATATTGTCTTTTTATACCATGAATATTTTCAAGTTAAAAACACATAATCATATTTTGTTTTCTCAAAGAATTTAGGAAAAGGTTAAATTTAAACATTTTGATTCAGATATCAGCCTTTGTGGGCTGAGATACTATGCAGATAATGATACGTAATATCCCATCACTTACCTATGAGACACCAGAGATATCAAAAGCTCAAGGAAAAACAGTACCACTTTGAACCAAAAGGATTGATTGGCCAACACTACAAGTAGGTGCAGCAGCCCCTCGAAGAACATTGTTTCACTCAACGCCATTACTTTATAACAATAAAAGTTGATTCCCAGCTAGGGCCACTACGTGCTAGAGGGTGCACGTCCGCCCCACGTCTGCATGGATTTCTCTGGGCGTTCTGGTTTCCTCCCACATCCTGAAGCTACCCATGTGAGGTGAACTGGCACGTCTCTGCAGCCCCGGTGCGAATGCGTGTGGGCGTATGTGAGTGCGCTCTGCCACGGGATGGCGGCCTGTCCAGGACTGGTGTCTACCTTGTGCCCTCAGCTGCCGGGACAGGCTCAGGCCACCTGTGACCCTGAATTGGAAAAATTGGGTAAATCATTATTCTCCTTGTATTTCCTTAATCTTTCTTAAATGTATGTATAACTCACATTTATTTTCATGTTTAATATTAGAAGTGTTTTGGTCATTATTTAGAAGTTTGATGATTTTTTGTGATCAGAAATATACCACAGGAACTTAACTCTTGTTGATATCAATAAGCCTATGGGAAAAATGGTTTTGTTACACATTGTTTGAGTGGAGCTGCAGTTTCCAAGAACCTATTGAGGACGTCAGTGAGGACTTACTTACATGCTGCCCTGTTGGAGATGGCGCTGATGTTCAGGTCTCAACCTCCAGGTGCTCTCCAAGCTGGCTACACCCAGAGCTAGGTTGTGCCTTCAGGTAAAATCACACCAGCCAGCACTTCCTCGTGTCTGCCGCATGCCAGCCACTTCTAAACATGTCTACGTACTTTGGGTGCATTTACAACCCTCGCAGCATCCCTATGTGTTAAGAGTTATCAGGATCCCCATTCCATACATAAGAACACTAAGGTGCAAAGTTAAACACAGAATTACCATTTGATCCTGCAATTCTGCTCCTTAGTACCTACCCCCAAAATTGAAAGCAGGGACTCAAACAGGCACCTGTACCCCAGTGTTCACAGCAGCATTATTCACAGTAGTCAAGAGATTAGGAAGCACACAAGTGTCCATCAACAGGTGAATGCATAAACAAAACATGTCACCTACATATGACAGAGTATTACTTAACCTTAAAAAGGAATGGAATGCTGATAAATGCTGCAACGTGGATGAATCTTGAAGACATTATGCTAAGTGAAACAAGCCAGACACAGAAGGACAAATAATTTATGATTCCATTTACATGAGGAGCCTAGAGTTGGAAATTTCAAGAGGCAGAAAGAAGAAGAGAAGTTGTGGGTTT
>NW_012148719.1:1500076-1500752 GCF_000956105.1 Propithecus coquereli
AGAACATATTTAGCTCCATGTGTTCTTTCTTAATAGGAATTATTAAAATCATCACTACACAGATGCAGCAACTGAGGCTCAGTAAGACTAAATGACCAGTCCATTGTGACATGGCTGGCAAACCCAGAATTCAAACTCAGCCTGATTTTGTGGATCACACACTTGATTGTTACTCTTAACAGCAACCATTTACAGCTTCTTCTTAGGGCAAAACTTCAGAAAACCTTCCACTTCTTTGAGTAAAATTTGCCTACTTTAATTGGACTTTCATCCCCTTGAAGTTGACCTTGCCAAGGTCACCAGTGGCTGCCATGCTGGTACATCCAATAGCTACTAGTCTTGACTCATCTTACACATCTTCTAAGTGGCATTAAACACAGTTAATGGCCTCTCCCTTCAAGTCCTCTCTTCTTGGCCATTGTGACTTAAAAAGACTCCTATAGTTTACTTTTCATTCTCTTTCGTGGGCCCTTTCTGGTCAAGTGCTAAATATTAGAGTGCTTCAGGCCTAGACCATTGGCATCTTGTTTTCCGTGTTTCTACTTTCTGGAGCAGCTCGAGATACTGTTTGACATTATCTGGATTTTATTTCCTTATTTATTGGTTTATTTTTTGTCTTTTCACACTAGTATGTAGGATTCATGAGTCACAACAGATGGCAATGTTTAATAAGTGT
>NW_012148719.1:1500802-1504033 GCF_000956105.1 Propithecus coquereli
AAATTCCAAAATTTTAAAATATCCTCTTAATCAAAAGGACACTAAAGACCTTTGAACTATAAAGCAAATTTTTATTGAGTTATTGAGCACCTACTGTAGGCCATCCACCTTGCCAAGGGCTGCAAATACATGAATAAAACAGGCAGAGTCCTGGATCTGTATATTCTATGGAGATTCCTAGGTTGTGTGTGTGTGTGTGTGTGTGTGTGTGTGTGTTGGGGTGAGCAGTCTACAGAAACTGGAACAATTTAAAATACAGTATGAAATTGGTGAAATTAACGGGAAGTAAGGAAATCACTGTGTATAAAACTATTTTGTTGTCATTTCAAATCATTTCTATAGGCTCGAATTAGAAAAAAAAGAAATCAAGAAGAGGCTTGGAGAAAATGGCCGTCAGCTAGCTCAGGAAATAAACTTTAATCAATATTTCAGTGAATAAATTTTTACATGATCAAGGAAGGATCAGGAGGAGATGCTGCAGTGAGAGACTTCCTACAAAGGTCTCCAAAGAAGGGCTACTTGTTGTTTCTCCACTGAGAAGAAAAAGAGAAGAGGGGAGGTGGGAAAGAGTTTGAAGTAGTCACTTTGCATAAAAGGAGGGTGCAATTCAGAGGAGAAGGTGAAATCATGTTAGCAATTAATGCCTCTTTATGAAATAATAAAGCAATTAGTGAAACTTTAACACCAGCCACTAGTGTTCCCATGAAGTGGCAGTCCCAGGAGGGCTGAGAAGGGGAAAGGTAGAAATGCAAGTTCACAAAGACATCCACTCTGGGCTGAGAGGAGGAGCTTACACTCACATGCATGATAAGTCAGCCACTTTTTCAAAAAATATTGAGTTTACGCTGATTCTTGTATCAAATGCAAGAATTCCAACGCAAATATTTAAGCATATTTTCTAGGAAAGAACTTGATCTCTGTGCTTTTATTTCTGAGTCATCAGTTAACGGCCCTATAATAGAATTATACTCAGGAATGGGCCCTGAAGTCCTAAGGGAACTCCTTCCACCTAAGGTGGGACTTGGTAGCCCACAGCTGCCCGAGAAGAAATGTTCTGCCAACAGACTTTGTTGGGAACTATGAGCAAAGCCTGCTGGGCCTCAGGCAGCAAGCGCCCTGTAGCCTTGACTGTGGCACAGAGATCCAGCATGAGCCGGCGGGCACAGGGTAACACAGCCCCAGCTAAGCCTAACACTGAGTACAACTCTTCCTTTCCATCATGACCCATGAAACTTCCTGTCCCTGGCAAAGGACTCCTCTCCCACCGTCAGCATCCTCATCTAAAGCAATTCTACTTCTTTGGCTAAATGGAGGCACCAGTTTTTACAATCAGCGGACCACTAAGGGCAGCTTTTCTCAAACCCTGATGTATATTTAAATCACCTCAGGGTCTTGTTAAAATGTAGATTCTGACCAGGAGTTCTGGGGCGGACCTGAGATTTTGCATCTAACAAAGTTCTAATGTCAGTGTTCCTGGGCCGGGGACCTCACTTTGCGGTGCCAGGGTTTAGCAATCTAGATTGTAGTGCTTGCATATTATTCTGGAGAGCATCCTGCATTCACACTGCCTGCAGGAATGAATGCATTCATAGCACACTGGTTTCTGTGCCCCAGTGAATTTTATAGGATCATCTCATATAAAAAGTTTACCCAAAGGAAAATAAGTCATTTTATTAAAAAGACACCTGCACTTGAATGTTTATTGCAGTACAATTCACAATTGCAAAGATGTGGAATCAACCCAAATGCCCATCAATTCAGCCACGAAGAAGCATGATCTAACATCTTTTACAACAATTTGGATGGAACTGGAGACCATTATCCTAAGGTTAAGTATCTAAAGAATGGAAAAACCAACACCACGTATAATTGCTATTAAATTGGAACTAACTGATAAGCACACATGCTCATAGAGAGAAGTAAAACTCAGTGGAAATCAAGCAGGGGGAAGGGAGGAAAGAGATGGGTGAAATCTACCTAACGGGTACAATGAACACTATCTGGGTGACTGGCACACTTGTAACTATGACTTAAGCATTACAAAAGTGAGGAGGGGATGGTTAAATTCACACCTAACAGGTACAATGAACACTATCTGAGGGACAGGCACACTTATAACTTCGACTCAAATGGTACAAAAGCAATTTATGTAAACAAAATGTTGTACCCCTATAATATTCTGAAATTTAAAAAAGTGATCCATATAACCAAAAACATTTGTATCCCCATAATACTTCGAAATAAAAAAAAAGTTTGCCTCGTTACCCACCCAAATAAAAAAAATGAACATCCATCCTTTTCTTCTCAAATGTCAGGAACATAAAAACAGCCTCCCTTCCTCCACTTTTCAATGTTTATATTTTGTAAGCCATTTTCACCTTCCTTAGTTAATTTGGAGTAGAAACATCTTGTAGAAAAACTGAAAACCCCAAGTCTGTTGTAAATAACTGATGACTCCCACAGTGTCCCCAGCTTGTTATAGGCACTAAAGTCTCATTTTCTTGAAGGGAAATCCAAGGAACACCGTAGCTCCTAAGAGTGGGAGACAGATATCCTGGGGCTAAGTGTCTGCCACAGGATCTAGTGACATCTATTTAAAATCTGAATCTCTCATTCCTTTTTCAAGAATGGGAATGATGCCTTCCTCTATAGAAGGTTGTCATCTGAATAAAATGAACCGAGGTACGGGGAGCTGTCTGTGAGCTAAATATTCTGAGAAAAACGTACGGTGTCTTTTCCTCAAAGACTTTTCTGACAAGCCATTCTCTCTGCTCTTAACTTTTGTTCTGGAGTGAACGTGGATGAGGATTAAACACTTAAACAAAAAAGACGTCTTATGGAACATTCATTCACCTGCACCAATTTAATATGCAGAAGGAATTCTAATAAAATGATTCACATTCCTGCTCTACTCAAATATATGGCCTCCAGTTCTTGTTGAAAGAAACAGCCTGCCATATGGTGTAAAATGTGCTTCAAAATGACCCCAAATAACGTACACCACTCTCTCCCGGATGTTAGCAGTACGGTATATTTTCTTCTCAAGTTTGTGTGTTTCCTATATCATTTTTTTTTCCTACAGGTAGTATCATGTTAAGTGTGAAATTTCTTGCCTTGCTTTCTTTAATTTTCATTATTACAAGAGCATTTTTAATAAATGTAATCTTATAAGAGGTGATTTTTTCCTTGTTTATTCCTTGAATATTTATAGATTGAAGTGAAACTAAAAGC
>NW_012148719.1:1504083-1510265 GCF_000956105.1 Propithecus coquereli
TGAATCATACACTTAAAAAAATTGTTAAAATGGTAAATTTTATGTTAGGTATATTTTACCACAATAAAAGAAAAGAAAAAGAAAAAGAAAACTAAGATGCAGGGAATTGGAATGCCGTGCCCCAAGTCCTGGAGCCTACACACGGCAGAGCTTGGCTTGGGACCCAGGCAGGCTGGCGCCAGGGGCCCTGCTCTTCCCTGAGAGCTGGCAAGACTCGCTCCGGGCTGCACCCACGGCTGCCGTCAGTGCTGGGTGTGCGAATGAACCAGGATTCTCGTGCACAAGACACATCACGCCCGACCGTACAATTCACACTGGCACACCTGCCAAGTCTCCACCGGACCCCCGACAAGGCCATCTGTGAGCCTGCCCTCCACACCCGCCCCACCCCTTCCCATCCACGTGTAGGCGGGACTCAGACCTGGGGTCTCCCAATACTCGCTCCCCCTCAGCAAACTCTGAGGCCCCTTCCCTTTGCCTCCATGTTAGATGGGAGGGGAGGTGGTTCCAACGCGTCTCTGGGAGTTTTTATTATTTGTTCCTCTAGTTACAGTTTCTTCCCAAGAGCTCTGTCACAAACGACACTCTTCTAAACTACTATGTCACATTTCTTATAAACCTGTCCTCTAACTTTAACGCATACTGTTAATGAGAGGGTGATCTTATGCTTTCTATTTCTCTCAGCCCCTAATAGAGAAAGTGGACGCAGAGGCTTACGGTAAACTATCTGTGTAATGAACGACTTCCCATCAGGTACCCTAGGGTGTAGTCAAGATAACGGCAATGGTTTATGACTTGGATACTGAGATGCATTAAGGGTGTTTTTCTAAACAGATTTAAACACATTTCTCTACGAAAGTAAATAAACTAGAATAATATCATAGCAACACAACAATATTAAAAGAGTCAATTAAAAAAAAAACATGCAGTATGAGCATACATATAAAGAGAGGCACATTTAAAAGCTCCTAGGGGATTTATCAATCAATGTCATTTTCACAATCGGTCTCTAAGCCTGGGAATCTCATACAGGGTTCAGAAAGAATGAACATATTGTTACGCCTGCAATTGTACTTGGTGTCAAATGACAATATCATCCATCAAGGAGGCATCGAGGTAACTTGAAGCCAAGCTGCACAAGCTGTATGCACAGAAGCTTTTTGGAAGCGTGATTATTTTTAGAGCCTCAAAGCTGTGCTCTTAAAGAATGACTCTCTGGCTTTTCATTGGTGTACTCACTGTAAGCTCATCAAGGAAAACACAGCAACCCATGAAATGAAGAGTTTTTATTCCCAGTGGGTCAAGTAAAAAATGAAATTTCTTATTATATATTTTCAGGAGCTCATCCTCCATCTCACGGAGATTTTCAAAAGTCAAAGTAATTGAAATATATCAGAGGGATTGGGGCAGCCCTGACTGGAATGGGAAACAAGATCTCCTGGAAACCACCACAAGGGAGGTGCAGAGTTTGGGGCTGATGTCACGGACTTTCGAGCAGTGCCCAGGTCCTCACAGGACTCTGCTCCAAATGTCCAGTTAGTTACATGCTGCTGCCAAACCCCACCCACCCAGCCTGACCCTGCATCACAGAAGATGGCTGGAGGGAAGCTGGGTGTGCTGGCCATTCCATGGTGGACTTCTGGTATAGAATCTGGGCCAGGGGCCACACAGGAAGCCAGCAGTGACACAGTTCTGAACAGAAGAAGGCCTTCCAGTTGGACAGGCACCTGCCCTGCCTTCTGTGGGAACATCAGGCTTGCTCTTACCATTAAAGGGAGGTGGCCACAGAGGCTGCCAGGATAGAGCAGAGCTGTCTGGGGTTGGCAATTTATGCTACTGGCCTCAAGGGACACAGATGAACTTCTGATCTTTCGACAGGAGCCCATGTTAACATGAGTGGTGTGATGAAAATACCTGGGAAGAGAAACCCCAGGATCACACTGTGCTAACCTGGGCAGACAGGTGCTGGCCGGAAATGACATTGCAGAAAACAGGGGCCCATGGCCACATATTGTAGTCGCTGGCTGTGAGATTTGGGAAAGTAAAGGTTGCTATCTATTAGCCAAAAAGAAACTACAATCAAGGCTTGACCCCAAGGCAGCACTATTTCCATCTTACTTGGCATTAGTGTTCTATTAGCTGTGTAAAAAATCATAGATTACAAAAAGAGATATTGCTATATTTGGGGATGCTACTAAATGGATTATTTAATGTCGGTTAAAAAAAATCAAATGCTCTGTAAAGCCAAAGCTGTTTTCAATAACATACATTTTATTTGCAGATATTCAGAAAAGGAGACAAATAAAGAGGAGAATTCTTCTATAGTTCATAAATAAGAAATACACAGTATGGTTCTGCATAATTTGAGCCATCTTTGATCTATTTTTAACTCTGCTTTAGTGCTCAAGAGAAACTCACAGGGAAAAAATGATTCAATAAAAAGCAATATCCTCACGGGACCATAATCAAATAAAGCTTGGTTTGGAAACTGGTTTTGCCGTCTCCTAAATACAGAGCGTGCAATGGATTTACTAGATCTTTAGCATAACGATGAATATGAAAGCGGACTTCAGAGTTAACCCAAGATTATGTAGATGGTTTAAGCTGTATTCAAGGCAAAATTTCAAATAGATTTAGAAATATTTTCATAAAAAAGGGCTGTAAAGAGATTAATGGTATTTTCAAACAATCTAAAATTGTGGATTTGAAAGATCTTGCTTCCGTGTATTGTCTTTAAAATTACTCAGAACAATATGCACTTAGGTATCTAGAATGGAATTATGAAAATCCCTTTGTACTGATAACTCCATCATTCCTATTCCTATATTATTTAGAAATAGTAATTTATCTTGAAAATTACACAGTATGTGCCATAGGATTGCTTTTTTAAGCTGTACTTTTTCTGAGCTTTAAACAATATTGTATCCTGCAGTAAGCTTAGTTTTAGATACCAAAATGTTTCTACCAAATTGGCACCCTAGATTCTCCTTGGGTGCAGCGGTTCCTATCGTTTTAATTCCCTAAGGGCCCACCTCAAAGTTTTCATTTCTAGCAGAATATAATTTTAGCAGAAAAACAAGTGGGAGATGAAGGCTCCAGAATGGCCCATAACATCTAAGTACATAATGTGAATACCACCAACTGGGAGATTCATTTGGTAAATATCGACATCCTCATATGGTGAGAAATGGGTGAGACATGAATAATCCCGCCCTGGCAACTATCGTGTGGTTTAAAATAATCCAGTTTTAGACCCAATTCAGCTTCATGTCCATGTATTCGTTACCCAGCAGACTCTGAATATCACATGGCCTGTGTTTATGATTTGGGGAAGTCACCCTCCCAGCTCTCAGGCCCTGGGACCTCTCCTCTCCCAATTTCCAGGACAGAGAGGCTCACTCCAAGGTGGATAGAGCAGCATTTCCGTGGCATGAACAGCCAATCCCAAATCAGTTGAGGAGACCCAGTACTTTGGAGTCAGGGCGTTGTGGTGTCCACAGGGCTCCAGACCTTGAGCTCTGAGCCCTGTACTCAAAACACTCTACTAGAATGTAGGATTTTCTGGAATCTGACACTTCAGTCACACAAGAGTGGCAGGGCCTTGACAATATTTCTAACCACATATATAACTTAATACCACTAATTTCATCAACAACTACATGTCTCTAGCATACCTTTTGCCAATTATCGAACCCAATGGTATGGATTTTGGTGCCAATTTTTGAAGGGCCCAGTGACCATACCTAGATTATGGACTCTTGATTGAGGCTTTTCTACTGTTAATTATCCAAGCCAAGTGTAAAAAAATCATGTTAATTTGCAAACACATGCATGTAGCAGTGCCCTGTTTACACTGAAGTATCTTTAAAGTGAATTATTCTACAGACGATATAACAAATGGCTCTCTCCTGAAAATGATGAAAATAACATCCTGCAGACATAACTAACCATCACTGCAGGCTCACTCTACCAGCCAGAGAGGAAATGATGGAAAATGTTGATACCTTGTTAGAACTGATCATCGTGAATTCACAAAACGGCTTAATCCAGGCAAAGGTAGTTGATACAAGTGTCTCCAAAAAAAGCAAGACTGGGCAAGGAAAATGGGAATAGGGCCATGGCAACATGAAAAGCATAGGCACAAAAGCAAGCAGGAAGGGACTCAGTAAAGGAATCTATGCAGGTGAGGCATGAAGGAGTAGGGGAGGGGAGGGAACTGTGCTTCCCCCCTCCCCACCAAAAGATAGGGAGAGCCACTGCCATGGGGAATTTTTATCGTAAGGTAGTAAATATTAATTATTAAAATGGACAACTCAAAATAGAATAAAGAACAAAATAACAAAGCATCCAAGATAACACTCACCATATTGATTTATGCTTTTCCAGCCTTCTTTTCTATGAATGTTTTACAGTTGATATATTGCACACAGAAATTTACAGTCTGCTTTCTTCACCAAACATTACAATTAATATCATTTAACAACGATTTTGATCATCTATTTGGCTTGTCCATCAAATAAAGTCTGGTAAGGTTACTGTGAGACACACTAACTGTAGTGAATACTGTGAGGTGCCTCCCAGACTATTCCCCCAGCTTCTGGGTGTGCAGCTGCCAAACAGCACTCAGCTGTCAGCCCCTCTGAGGAGTGGCCCAAAGTCATGCTCCCTTCCTGGGGAAGCTACATCTATAACTGGTTGGCTGTTGGCACAGAAAGTTCAGCCCCTTTCAACCGCCACCTCCAAGCAACCCTGAAGGGCTCTCCCAGCTCAAGAGCTTCCCTACAGGTCAACTGCGGCCTTGGTTTTAGCTGCACCACAGCCCAACTTCTCCCTCTGCCCAGCCTTAGTCTTCCCTCCCTTCCCAATGGCTGGCCTCAAGAGCAGCCCCAGTCAGTCCCCTGTACACTGGTGCTCTCCACGTCAGGGTGGGCTTCCCAGGGAGCTCAAACAACATTTATGAGAAACATAAAATATTTAATCTGTAACTGTTTATGAAGGAACATTATTCAAGCTAATTTAAATTCCAAAATTTTAAAATATCCTCTTAATCAAAAGGACATTAAAGACCTTTGAACTATAAAGCAAATTTTTATTGAGTTATTGAGCACCTACTGTAGGCCATCCACCTTGCCAAGGGCTGCAAATACATGAATAAAACAGGCAGAGTCCTGGATCTGTATATTCTATGGAGATTCCTAGGTTGTGTGTGTGTGTGTGTGTGTGTGTGTGTGTGTTGGGGTGAGCAGTCTACAGAAACTGGAACAATTTAAAATACAGTATGAAATTGGTGAAATTAACGGGAAGTAAGGAAATCACTGTGTATAAAACTATTTTGTTGTCATTTCAAATCATTTCTATAGGCTCGAATTAGAAAAAAAAGAAATCAAGAAGAGGCTTGGAGAAAATGGCCGTCAGCTAGCTCAGGAAATAAACTTTAATCAATATTTCAGTGAATAAATTTTTACATGATCAAGGAAGGATCAGGAGGAGATGCTGCAGTGAGAGACTTCCTACAAAGGTCTCCAAAGAAGGGCTACTTGTTGTTTCTCCACTGAGAAGAAAAAGAGAAGAGGGGAGGTGGGAAAGAGTTTGAAGTAGTCACTTTGCATAAAAGGAGGGTGCAATTCAGAGGAGAAGGTGAAATCATGTTAGCAATTAATGCCTCTTTATGAAATAATAAAGCAATTAGTGAAACTTTAACACCAGCCACTAGTGTTCCCATGAAGTGGCAGTCCCAGGAGGGCTGAGAAGGGGAAAGGTAGAAATGCAAGTTCACAAAGACATCCACTCTGGGCTGAGAGGAGGAGCTCACACTCAAATGCATGATAAGTCAGCCACTTTTTCAAAAAATATTGAGTTTACGCTGATTCTTGTATCAAATGCAAGAATTCCAACGCAAATATTTAAGCATATTTTCTAGGAAAGAACTTGATCTCTGTGCTTTTATTTCTGAGTCATCAGTTAACGGCCCTATAATAGAAATTATACTCAGGAATGGCCCCTGAAGTCCTAAGGGAACTCCTTCCACCTAAGGTGGGACTTGGTAGCCCACAGCTGCCCGAGAAGAAATGTTCTGCCAACAGACTTTGTTGGGAACTATGAGCAAAGCCTGCTGGGCCTCAGGCAGCAAGTGCCCTGTAGCCTTGACTGTGGCACAGAGATCCAGCATGAGCCGGCGGGCA
>NW_012148719.1:1513635-1527049 GCF_000956105.1 Propithecus coquereli
ATTATATTCTGCTGGAAAATAATATTATATGGTATGGAATCATCGGGGCTACCTTGGAGTTCATTAATCACCAATTTAAGATTCTCTATAGCCACGCATAATGTTTCAGGACTATTCTGAAGCCACTCAAGAGCCTCTCTACCACTTGGTGGATTCATCATGGACTCAACCTAAGAGACTCTTCCTGCATGAGTACTGTTTTGGAATACACTGTCCATCCTTATACTGCTTCATTCCAAATAGCAAAACACCAGCATGTTCATGAACCAACTCCTTCTCTAGGACTGGCCAATAGACCACAGTTTCAAATTCCACAGAAATTAGATAGACTTAGCTTCCAATTTTATTAGCATAGTTTAGAATTCATGAATTTCATCTAATAGAAGAGTAGGGGGAAATAAGGAAAAATACATGAATCTTTGCAGGACACTTGGCAAAGTATAAAAACCTGTTGGGTAACAATTTTCCATCAACAAGCAATGCTCATCAAAAGAAAGCAGAGCTGTAACTTGAACTCATTTCAACATTTTTATTAAACAGTTTGCTCATTTAACCACTGGCCACTATACTTAATAGTATTCTATTAGCATATCAAAGTGAGTAGAAACAGGGCAAAAAGAGATTTATTGTAATTTTTTTTTTTTTTTTTGCTGATCTTAATTCCAGAGATTAATTGCTGTTGTTCCTGCTGCCTCTGCTATTTTCATAACATGTTCTGGATGCCCAGAAACCCATAAACATGGCAACTGAGTGACTTTATTCTATATATTCCATCATTACTCAGTGATGTTGTACTTGAGATACAGATGCTTAATGAAGAGAAACGTAGGTAATCTATTTCTTGGTGTCCTGTTAGTTATTTTTTTGTGAAGAGTTTTTTCCTAATCATACTATCTGAGATACTTAGGTCAATGCTTCCCGTTTTGTAGAGCTCTCCAACAATTCACAGGATGTTATTTTTAATGACAAAGTTTTCATAAACAATTCTCAATAGTTTTCCAGTAGACTAATAAGATCTTTCACCTGGATGTCTATATAAGAAGTGTTAAATGGAATCCACAAAAGCCATACATAACTCTAAAGAAAATGATGGGTAGCATGTATACTCAATGTTTCAAAATATCTAAGTTACTACTATTAAGATTAATTAAAATTATTGCTATTCATATTAATTGTTGCTCCTCAGATGCCTGGTGTACAGTGATCACTGGTGTCCTATGTTCAGACTGTGGGGGGATTCAGATGTGAAAATGTCAGGAATGCTGCTCTCCAGGTGCTCCCCAAGGCAGATGTGAGATGCAAAATACTTGAAACATGGCATACGTGTGAAGAGTGGTTTTTGGTTTAGACGTCACTCTAACTGACTGTGGAGTGCATCCACATTTGATTGGTGGCTGAAGGAAAGAGCTCACCAGTCACGGAGGCCCCGGGTCCAGCCCAAGGTCTGTTTTATGAGTTCAGTCCCGTAAGTCTTCCCCAAACGCACTGAAGCTGTGGAAGTCTCAGCTCTAATTAAGTGTGGGCTCCACCTATTTCCTCATCACCTATTGGTAACTCGTCCCTTACAAGTGGCTTAGTGATATTTGAGTCGCTCTGTCCCTCTGCTGTTCAGGAAGCCATCAGTATAATTTCGTGCTCTAGATGAACAAGTCATTCAGCTGAAAGGATTATCCTGATGTGCCATTTATGTAATCAGAAAGCCATGGATGCTGCCAATGGCCAGTGGAATTTGCAGTTTTTCTGCAGCTGATGCTGTCAGTGTCCAGGGGTTCTCAAGGCACTGCCACGTGCTTGTTCCTCTCCCTGGATCGCCCTCCCTCAGAGGCTGAACCATTTGAAATTGCTATTTCTTTGGGTCAAATGGTTGGACATTAACAATTTATGTTCAACCTAATGTTGCTACAAATCTACACCCTACATAATCTGACTCCGGTTTAATATGAATGGCAGTCAAAGTTGACAGTCTTGCTGCTCACTTCAGCTACCAGAAATCTGTCTCTCCTCCAAAGTCCTATTAGGGTACTTTTAAGTTGCCAACGTAGCTCTCCATGACAGGAGTCTCGCCATTAGTGGCAGAATATACATCCTCCTGTGGGATGCTCCTGTTCCCCTTCACCTTTGTGTCTTACAACTTCCGGTCCTCCTTATGAGTGCTTGGTCATTATTTCTAAGAGTCCATGGGAATCACAGAGGGAGTGGAGTGAATAGTTATGACCCATACCTGGGGTCATACTGCCCGTATTAAAATCCCAATGCCATTCTTGCCTACTGGTTTATCCCTACCTGATAATGGAAATAATAATAGTTTAACTTTACCTCTAGTATGAGAGTTAAATAAACTAACTCCTCAATAAGTGCTTTAAAGGCAGGGGTTCAGTGAATATCGGGTATTACTGTTATTATTTCAATATGACAAACATTGCAAACCAGTCTCTTGTAGACTCAGGGCCCAACCTTTTGACAGGGATACCGCAAACCAGACTACACAATGCTAAGCTGCTGGTCTGATCTGATCCAAAGCCCACTGTGCACAGACAGTGGATGTCACAGTCAAGGAGAGGCTACTTTAGAATATGGAGCAGAGCCGGATTCCCCTGCATGCACAGCAGGTCACCTGGGGGGCTCCGAGAGCTGTGGATCCCTGGCTCCTCCGCAGAACAATCAAATCACACGCCCTGAGGTTGGGCCAGGCATGAGCATTTTTAAAATCTTCCCAGATGATTCTAATAGTGTAGTCAGGATGAGGAACCATCGATGCAAAACACTCTTGGACCTCACTTAAATCTTACTTTCAGCAGTTTGGTATTAGTTTCTGGGATAAAGGTAAATAACCACAAAGAAAAGTCACTCAGAGAAAAAGTTCTTTTCCAAGGTCATAATAATCCCAATTAGGGAAGTATCAACATTTCTGTTTCTCTTCTTTCTTCTTTGTGGCCCCCACCATCAAAGGACATCAAAGGATAGAACACATTTCCTAAATTACACCGAAAGTTAGTGACAAGAGTTTAGGGAAGAGGAGAAAAGCGTAACTAAGCTTCTCGTCTTAGAGAATCTCAAACACACTTGAACTTGCAATTTTCTATAAAGGGCTACAGACAAAGGACAGAAAATCATTTTTTCTTATCTTTTCTAAGGGAACATTTGGGTGTGACACCTAAATTAATTTGATTCTATTATTTGCCCACAATACACTTCTCAGGGCACATGAATCCAGACACATCTCAGGCCCCGGGAGCCTATGTTCTGTACGACACGAGTCTCCCAAGCCTCACAAGCCTATTCATCAAGCTAGTCCTCATCACCAGCCCCAAAGGAGCCTTTTTCAACTTTTGCTCCAAATTGCTTCCTTCCTCCACCCCATGCAATTTTGCCACCACAGATACACTGTATATTTGTGTGCTGTGGCCTTTGGAAGATCACAAACCACTACAATATCTAAGGTTTTTTGGCCCTCTCCAATGAAAAACAATTTTTGTCCCTTTGGGGACATCTCTGTTCCCCCTTCCATTCATTGTTGAGAATGTGCACTGTAACTAAATGGCTCTACTGGCCAAGAGCACGAGCTGTGGGAGTTTACTTTAGAGGCGGCCCAAGAGTACACCCTCGCATCTCAGAATCAGTAAATACTCACAATCAGTAATGAATCATGTCAAATTCTAACCTCTACCCCTGTATCATGCTGCAGAGACTCACTGCCTCTTCCTTCTTTTGAAGGAAGGTAAGAATATGGATAATTATAAAAACAAAGAATGACATTACTTCTTTATTATTTCAAATGTCCTTTTAACAAATCATTCCAGTTTTTTCTGCTAATTTTCTGGGTAAATGCTCAGAATGAGAATTCTGAGTATTAACTTTAGTTAGTTTTAAATTAATGATTTGATGACTACAGCTGCTGACATAAGTTGGTGATATATAGCAGCCAGTAATGCAAAATATTTTATTACTAACTATAAATTTCATTTACATAGTCCTTTACCATTTAAAAATATGTTCATGCACATTCTTATTTAAATAATGGGAAGGTGGTGAAATGATGTATGTATTTAATAATATACTTAAGAGGGCATATAATCCAGTCAAGTTATTATAATTATGCTTTTGAAAGAAATGAAAAGGTCACTATACTCTCTTAATTCAGGTCATTTCTCAATAAATGTATGACAGTGACTACCATTTTTACTCTTAAATTGTCAGTCAAAACCCAATTTCACTTCTTGATCATCACAAAGCCGTGATAAAGCATCACCCCACCTCCACTTCATGTGGTTCCTGCAAAACCAACAGCAACAGGAAAGGGAGGCTACACTTTTTGTGGGGAGGATGGGAGAGGGCACAGGCTCTCCCTGTATGTCATTTTTGAATTCTAGTACTCTCACTTACTAATGTTGCATTTTCACATCAAAATCTCAGGATAAGCAAGACACATAATGGCACTGGATCGTCTGTCACTGGATAAACACGCGTTTACCTCTTCTAACTGTGCCAGGGGCAACAAACAGGTATCACCAGTAAGTGGAATCCACTTTCATCTATGAGGCTGCTCCATCAACTGCAGTCAAAATCATTTCATCCTTTTCACATCCAGCTTTGAAAATTATTCAGGCACAGCCAACATGGGCAGGGTCCTCTCAACATTTTCTATGTAGGTAAAATCTGCAAACATTCCAGGCTCTCCAATGCTTCTTTATGTTGAAATACAACAGGAACTGTTCAGAAAGGTTATGGCAGTGTGCTTTCCACTCAAGGTAAGTGTTCTCCACATATACACGCATTCCCTGATGTAAGGGAGAGTTAGTGAGGGATTCAGGGCAGAAGATATTTCTTCTAACTAAATGCAAGTACCAGCAAATAAAAAAAAAAAAAAAAAAAAACAGCCTTATATTGCTTGTATAATTCATGTTTATAACAACTAGATAGTTTGAGGGTTTTTTACTGTCTCATTTTGTTTTGTCGAATTTTGCCCACTCCTTCATAAAACAACGAATGATGTTAACAACTTCCATTTGAAGCTGTAAGTATGTACTGGAGCATTCAAAACAAGGATGACATGCATCCTTGTAACAGTTCAATCTAAATATAAAGGATAGTCATAGGCATTTCAAAGTAGATGAGTCCTTACTTATGTGTGTTTAATGCTGCATTTTTATTACTTATGATGCTCTCCCCATTGCAGACCACTAATTTAGTTCAAAGTGGCCCGAAGTCACTAGGACTCCCTTGTTCACGGCAGAAGAAAACATACATCTTTCTTGGAAGACCACACCTTAAACTCAGACCTCATATAGTCCCCACAACCAAGTTCCAAGGAACATGAACCCACATCAGAAATCTTAAACACATAAGAAAATAAGCTTCTGTGAGCAGGCTTTCATTAAAAATAATAAATAGAAGGATTGAACTGAAGGAGAGTGAAGACAGTAAAATTATCAGATTCAGAAGAAAGTATATTTAAAATGTTTAAAAATAGAAAGGGACTTTGAAATTAAAATGAAGATGAGATCATCCAATATTGCAAAGTAGATTTGAATATGAGCAAATTGAACGTCTAGAAATAAAAAAAAAAAAAGAACTTAAATTGGCATATTAGAAACAGCTTAGTAGAACACTGATATGCTGCTGATAGGATTAGAAAATGGTACAACCACTTTGGGAAATAATTTGACAGTTTCTTAAAAGGTTAAATATTAATATATAACTGCCATATGACTGAGCTATGTCATATCTAGGTATCCCAAAGAGAAAAGAAAGATTACATCATGCAGACACTTGTATACAAGAGTTGTTCATAGCAGCTTCATTTGTAAATTGCAAAAACTATAAACAACTCAAATGTGCATCAACAAGTGAATAAATACACAAATTGTGGTACATGCACACAATGGAATACAACTCAGCAAAAAAAAGGAATAAGTTATTGATACTTGCAGCAACTAAAATTTAATAGTTCTTTATAATGAAACACTTAGCAAATTAGGAATTAAAAGGAATGACTCGACCTAGATAAAATGAGCCTATAAAAAAGTTACCTTAGAGTGACCCAGGAATTCAACCTGTAGCTATAAATCCAAGAGAAATGCAAACATATGACCATATAACAACTTGTACATGAATATTCATAGCAGCGTTATTCATAATACCCCAAAAGCATTTAGGAACAACACAAATGTCCAACAACTGATTACCAAATGTGATTTATTCATACAAGAAATATTATTTGGTAATGAAAATAAATGAAGTACTTATATTTGGTACAACATTAATGAACCCCGTAAACATTACACTAAGTGAAAGGAGCCAATAATAAAAGACCATATATTGCATGATTCTATTTCTATGAAACAGCCAGAATGGGCACCTACTGACAGAAAGTCTAGGGCTGGAAAAGGTTTGGGGTTTCTTTTGGAGGTGATGAAAATTTTCTAAAATTGATTGTGGCAACAGTTGCATGACTGTATGAATATACTAAAATTGACTAAATTTTACACTTAAATAGGTGAATTGCCTGGCATATAAATTATATCTAAATAAAGTTGCCATTAAAAAATCTGTGGTTCTTTTATGATAAAGATTAATGGAATTCCATTAAATAAAATAGGTCACCTACTCTTCCTCACTTCTTACAAATACAACAAGACAAAACAAGACAAAACAAAACAAAAATCGTGAGATTTTAAAAGAAGACATAATACAGTACTTTTCATAGATTGCTCACATAAAAACACTAAAGCAATCTAAAAATTACTACAAGTAATTAGAAAGTTGAGCAAGTTTGCTTTGCTCTGTATCAGATCAATACAGAAAAATCAATTCTTCTCTATAAAAAAGAAATTCTTAGAAGGTGCCTCTTATTAAAAAAAAACATTTCCAAGAGCAAAAAAAACCCCAAGTAGCCTAGGAATGGATGAAATAAACAACAGTGCGAAGCCTTTAAGGAAAAACGTCGAGATTTCATTGAAAGGCATTAAAAAAGAACTAAATAAATGGATATCGAGTTATGAATCAGAAGACTCAAAATCACAAATCTGTAATTCTCCCCCAATTTCCCAGAAGTGGACTATAGGTTTGTGAAAAATTGACAGAAGATAGAGATGGCACTGTAGCTTATGAGACAAATGACAGTCTACCCAAAAGCTCGTATTGAAACAATAAGTCATTTACATGAAAAAAAAGAAAATCGAATCTATACATCCTGATACGTCAAAAGAAAAAAATCAATTACAAACAGATTAAAGGCTTTAATGTAAAAAGACAAAACTTTACAATTAATAGAAGAAATCACAGGAAATTGCCTTAATGTTGTTTGAATTCTTAAAAGTATTTAAAGATTTCTTAAACAAGATTCCCAAAAGCACGAATCATAAAGAAAAAGGATTTTTCAACCTACCAACATCAAAATTAAGCACTTCTGGTGATCAGAGGAGACCACAGACAGTGAAAATACAAGCCACAAACTGGGAAAACACAGTTGTAACAGATACAACTAACAGAAGATTACGATTCAAATACATGGAGAATTAAATTAACTAAGAAAAAGGTGAACCACATATAGAAAAATGTGCAATAGACATGAAGAGATATTTAATAGAATAATAAACATGAATTAACTAATAAATGTATAAAATGTTCTATTAGTACAGAAATGCGAACATCAAAGCCACCAGATTTGCAACAACAGCAACAAAAATTTGGAAAATATTAAGTTTTGCTGAGTACATGGTGCAATGAATTGCATATTACTGGCTGGAATGTAAATTTGTACACTACTTTTGAAAGTTCTTTAGCACATGGAGAGAAGCTGAAGATCTTCCAATTCTACAACTCCATCATTTCTCTTTTGTGCACGCCAGGGGAACCACTTGCACACCCACATGAGGAGACTCATGACAACGTCTCTAGCCATATGTTTACAGAAGCAAAACCTGCAACTCTGCAAATGTTCTCAGGAGAAAGTTTAAATGTCCTGTGGCATATTCACATGATGGAATAGGAGGCATAAGCGCAAAAAAGAATGCATGAACTACCGACACCTACGCCAACATGGGTAAATCTGGGTAGAGTTCAAGAAAAAAAGCAAGTTGCAAAGAATACATAAAATATTTATGTAAAATTAAAAAACAGGTAAACCAAATAATACTTTACTTATTAGGGTGCCTATATGTGGGAAAATATAAAAAAAAATTCAAGGTAATGAATAAACACAAAATTCAGAAAAGTTTTTATCTCTGATATTGTGAGAGGGACAATGAAGAAAAGGCAGAGAGGAATCTCCAGCAATTATTGGTCAAATTCTATTTCTTTAGCAGAGTTGCAGCATTTTTAAAAACCATTAATATACAAATACTGCATACTTGCAATTGTATATATCATAGACTTCATCATAGGATGTGTGCTACTATGTTAAAATATAAGACTAGTTTCTGAAAATTATATTTGTATAGCACAATCTCAAACAAATTCTCTCTGCCCTGTAACTAAAGCCCTATTTTTAAATAGTCTATCATTTAGTCCACTATACTAGAACACTCTTAGTTGAAAGTATTACATCTTCGCATTATGTCTCATTAGCATCTCAGAGATTTATTTGGTTTTGTACTTTTCTCACTTAAACGAAACAATTCCCCCAGGAGTAATGAGGCAAGCTGCATCTGTGAAAAATGGCAAATCCAATCCTCTGACAGTACCGCCACTTGTTCTTTTATGTTTTATTTCTTAAAATTCCCTTATTCTGAAGTTTCCAATATTTATTCAAAGCCTCTCAAGTATTCTATGGAGCATTATTTCTTCATTAGTTTATTATTCCTTTGTTCTGACTCCAAGAGTTACATACAAAGTAAGTTCTGATTAATTTTTTTTCTCTCTGGAATGCTAGTTCATTAACCAAACATAATAACTGCTTGAAATGGCCAGGTTTAAGCTTAAAATACATCTCTGTATCCCTGCCCTAAAGGGTAGTTTAAATAGAATAGAGCTAATTTAATTCCCTCTCTTGAATTTTGATGATGCACTTGCTGTTTTATCTTATTATTAAGTGTTCTATAATATACATAAAGGTTAGCTTGATATACATTTTGTTATAGATACTCAGGAGAGCAGTCTTAACCAGGACAAGATCTTGTTATCTTCCCTGCTAAGAAATGTAGCATCCTTAAGTCTGTGGGTTGCCTGAGGGCAGGTAATTTGTTTTTCTTATCCATGTCTATATTCCCAATGTCTATAACATTGTGTGACACATAGTATGCACATGATTTACATGTGCTGAATGAACAAATGAATGAATGGATGAATGAGATCTTGCCCCCTTCCTGTCTGAGTGGAGGGTGTCACAAACTCATGCTCCCCTACATTTGTCCTTGATTGGTTGACCCTAGCACCCAGCCACCTGGCCACAGGCAGACTCCCGCTTTTAGACGCAAGCCCCAAAGGATGCCATAAATTTCCACAGTCTCTCCTCCAACACTCCTGAGGCTTTAAAAAATGCTAACAATTCCAATGTTTAGGTAACATTGAGGATTTTCCCCATTCCCACATTAATCTCTTTGGTGAAATTCTTCTCTAGTATCAGGTTACAAGGGAATTAAGTGAAACTTATTAGTAGTAGAACATAGACCTCAAAATTGCAGTGACCTTGAGCAACTATCCACCTGAGGGCAAATACAATTTTCATAGTAATGAGACTGTGTCCCAAACAGTGTGATATTTTCATGCATCATGGCTATGTTATCATACACATATTACTCACACATTAATTTAAGAACATTGCTTTACTGTGGTGTTCTCTGGCAGAAAATGGCAATGGCTACAATGTTCTATCTTAAGTTAATTTTATATCATCATAATCATCCATAAAAGAAAAAGAAGTGAAAACAGAAATAAATAATATTTCTCTGTGTAAATCGTGGCGTTTCCTAACTACTTGTATATATGACAAGGGAGTCACAATTGTAACACTTACAGAAATTAATTAATTAAGAAGAGGACCAGCCCACATGTATTGAATACTTTCTCAGTGATAAACACCATGCTAATTGTTTAAAAACGCTTCTCCATTAATCCTTAAAACAAACTTCTAATTTATGTACCCCTAATTTATGTACCCCTAATTTATGTATAGGGGTAAATGGGATTTCTAGAGGACCAATATGTTTCCCAGTTGCAAACAGTAATAATATGCAGAGCTGAGATTCAAATCCCCAACTTGCTGGTTCCAAAATCCATTGTCTTAACCACCACCCTACATCACCTCCTTAAATTAGAGCTTCAGTATTTTGGGGCATTTATGATATGACAAGCAATGTGTGAGTCTTAAAAGAATTACCCTAAGTGAGGTATGTCAAAATGACAATGAGTTCTCAACAGGTGGATACCATCATTCACACATTAGGAAGAGAAGGTTAATTGCTAAATTTTGAGTAAAGTTGGCAATCAATTCCTTGGACAGATCTTTTCAATAAAATCTTGCTGAGAGTTACATTCTCAAACAAGTGCATAAGACTAAACAACAATATGTGACAATTTTTAAACATCTTCAGCTCTTGAGGTACTAAACAAACAGATGTTTGAGAAGACTGGGGCTTATGAATATGGCTTTACTGTCAACTAATTAGGCGACATCTTTGCTGACTGCTGCTAACGCAGCAATCTCTTAAATTTAAAATTCTATGATAGTTTCTCCTGGATAAAAGGGAATTAAAATACATTCACATACGATGAAATAAAAAAAAAGTAAAGGGTTTCTGTTGAAGATGGGTAACATTTGTGGTAAAAGTTAAGCTCACAGTATTGGATGTGCCTACCAAATATTAATTTTTTTTTTCTAAGTAAATGATAGCTTCCCAATCCCATCTTGAGACCTTTGACGTAACTGAGCCTCCAGTTCCTTTCAACTCTAACTCTGAAGTCTCTGGAAACACTCACTACCTTGGCTTAAGTTTGTATGACCAATTTCCTAGGTAGGAGCGACCATCTCTAACTTGCTCTGCTCACCAGCTTCTGTGGGCTTCTAACCATTCCCTTCGATGTTCTATTGCCTACTCATCAAAACGCAGTGTCGAGCTTGACACACAGTATATGGCCACTCACAGAACAGACATGCTCAGTCTCCATCCTTCCCCAACACCTGCCTACCCAGTGGACTCCGTGTTCTAACCACACTGATCCCAAGTTGAGGCTTGTCTCTTCGACCTTGCACTTACCCTCCGAGCAACGTCTTTCCCCCATTTCTGTCCTTTCCCATGTTTCACACCCTTGACATAGACATAGCCCTCTGCAAATGATCCATGGCATCAATTCTTGTTTTCTCCACAGCACCAATGTATTTTATCATGTTTTACCTGTTTATATTCCTCTCTGTATGTGATGGTAAGAGCTACATCAGTCACCTGTGAAGCACAAGGAGTGCTTACTAACACGGTGCACCCTTCGAACTACTTCATAAGCATATTCTCTTTTAGTGAAACCATTATTCTCAAAAGGCCCATGCCAAGTGATCCCTCAGTGCGAACCACTCTTTTCCAGTTTCCCATCTTTATCTTAATTTTTAGCCAAACTAGAAAATATACAGACCATCTGAGGCAGTTTATAAACTTCTTTTAAACTGTATTTTCCTTAATATAATAAAGACCATACTTTGACATAACAGGAGATTAAATTCTATCCTTTGACTGAAAAGGAAATTCTTATATTGAAAAAAATATTCAAATAAATATATAGACATCTAATGTGCTTTCCTTTGAAGCAAAAATCTCCTCGGTACTTCATTACTGTATTAGTCAAGTTCAAGTAATACCTCCTTATTAAAATATTCAGAGGAAGAGCATGGAACAAACTGAGGCACTTGTCTCCTACTTTATAGGTCAGGAAACTGAGTCCCAGAAAGCCAAATAACTTGCTCCCCAGTCACAGCTTAAATAGGCTGCTGCCAAGACCGTGAGCTTCCCACACTTAATTTTTTTTTCTTATCCCCCCCATTTCTTTTTCCATCCTAATAATGTGAACACTTGGGATAACAGTTCATGGTGTTTACCAAGCAGTAGTCATCTCAGTGTTGACTGACTAAAGTTCTTTCCTATTAAGTGCGCCAAATGCTCGTTATTATTTTGTCAGTTGAAATATCAGTGGTTTCCAATCCTCTATAATGATCATAAAAAAACAAACAAATATAAATATGTAACTTGCTAAAAGCTTTTTGACCCTCAGCATCTGAATGAAGGCAGAGTAAATGTGAGGGAGACACAGATGCCTTCGTCAACAGACCTTTCCACTTCTCATCATATTTATATGTTTATATTAATACATACCCAGGAGAAAAATGGAGCATGCATACTTTGGTCATCTCTTGCTGCTCCCTGTTTGAATAATATCTATTCAAAGAGTCACCGGCTTCTATATCTTAATTTATTGTGGATTTCTTCTCATACATATGGTATCATTGCTCTACCACTTTTCCTTTAATGATCCCACAATATCAAAAGTCCCACCGTCAGTTGCAGCAGTGGGTCAAGAGCCCTATTAATTTGCCCCACGTGAAAGGGAAGTCGATTTAAGCTTTCTTTCATTTTATCATGTCAATTTCTGTATAGCCGTCCAGTCTATATTATTGAGACAAATGTGCTGCTGTTCTGACACATCTTTTTAGCCCACAGTGAGAGGAACCATTTTATAATCTTTTGTAGAAAAATAAGGACACAGACTTCAATGAAAACATCCTTTTTATATTCATCAAGAAGGAAAAATATATATGATTCACTAGTAATAGCTGGTGTGTGGGATGCTTTACTTATATTTCTCATTTAATCTTTGCAAAATTGCAGGAGAGTATTATCCCCATTTTTGTAGATGAAAAAATGAATATCAGAGAAATTAAAAATATTTTCTAAGGCAAAACTAGGCCATACCATAAAAACACAATGATGAGATTTTGCTATAATTTGTGGAACTACAAACTCCACCTTTCAGATCTATGAGTCAAAAACATTCTCTATGCATAGGAGAAAATATAGAAAATCTTCTAGACATTTAATTTATAAAGATTTTCAGTTCTCTACCAATCAGAATATTAAATTTTAAAATTCATCTGTCTTAGTTTTCCTAAATGATCTGTTTTATAATATGATACTGCTAAATAAAATTTGGTATATTGATTATTTTTTGATGTAAAAATAATATTAGTATTTTTGAAATCAGATGACATTTTGGAAAGAAGCCAGGCTTCAAAATTGATAGCAAAGTGTTAATATTAATATATAGTCACTGATATCAGAAATATGTCAAATAAGTATAAGCAATAAGTATTTAACCTTTTTAAGGCCCTATCTCAAATCTTAGGTCAGCTGGCTATTATTTCCAAATAAATTTAGAACATTCTATTTAATATGATGACTGGTATTTATAGACAGAAATATTAGTATAATTT
>NW_012148719.1:1529049-1531052 GCF_000956105.1 Propithecus coquereli
AAAAGGTATCTAACTTTTTTTCTAGCAGGCAAGCATGTATTCACTGTGGTAAGGATGGAAAATCCTATGGTTATGGGCGAGTTGTACCTTTAACTAAATAAATGTTTGGCAATGTATGTATGTATAAAAATATGTACATAAAAAACTTTACTTGAAAAAACATTAAAAAGCAGTTGCTTTAATATTTAAGACATCTGGTTTTGAAAAGTTAATATGTTGGAAAATTTATTACTTCTTTATTTAAAAAAATAAATGTAACTCATCAATTTGTTTAAATATCATATCCTGCAGGGTAATGAAAGATGTATAAAATGTCTTACTTTGGGAAACAATTATATTCATGTATGATCTATTTCCTTATGAAAATTCACTGATCATGCTTTTAAATAAACAAATTTCATTCTCACAAAAAGTATGTGACTACTTGACTTATGTTTCTTCACTAAATACTGGTAACTACCTTAACCAGAAATCAGCATTTTCTGTACAATAAGCTTGACTTTTTTGTAGATGTGGAAACGATTTTTAGACTCTGTTTATAGAATTGTTGGCATTTGGGCTCACAAAAGTTAGTTAATAGGGAGAATGACCTTTGATAACATTTATAACATTTATTCCTTTTGCAGCCCACTCTCCAAAATATAGCAGACTTGGGCGGAAACTTAGGCTTGCAAAGAATTCACTAGCTCTTATGTGGGAAAGAAAGAACACCTCCTTGCGTGGAGCAAGCAAGTTTTTACATTTATTACATTTTGTCCTTTTAGATATCAATGACTCCAGTCAGAGTCTTGGGGTCTATATTATAAAAACGATGAGGCTAAAGACGATTGCTTTATTGGTTGTCATTATTCTACAGTAAACCATCACTCCACTGCACATTCAAATACTTCACTCCTCAGAATCAAAGCTGCAAACTCATTTCAGTCCAAATGCATGCATATATGCATGAAAAATAAAACAGGCAATATATATTAAACTTTTGAATAGAATACATATTGCCATGGAATAAAATTTTTCTCTCGAAAACTTTCAGAATTCAGCAATTCAGCTTATTGTATATACCTAATATAACCAATTAAAAAGCATTATATTAGTTTTTTATTACTGCATAACCAATTACCACAAAAAACACCCATTGTTTTGGCTAATGGTTTTATAAGTTTTGTAAATGTCAAGAGTGAACGAACGGGTTCTCTGTTGAGGATTATAACAAGGCTATCATCAAAATTTCTGCAGGGCTACTTTCCTTTCTGCAGCTTGTGGCGAATAATTCCTTCCCAAATTCATTCAGATTGTTGGGTGAATTCAATTCCTTTGGGCTATAGGACTGAGGTACTGGCTGCGGGTTCAGGGTCCTTCTCAGCATGAAGCTGCCATTTGCACTACTAGCCACACAGCCCTTCCACCTTCAAAGCCAGCAGTAGTAGAGATTTTATCTTGTGTCAAATCTCTCTAGTTTAGAGTTGAATTTCTGACTCCCTTTGTCTCTGATCTCTAAACCTAGATTTACAGGGCTTGTGTGATAAGTTCAGGCCCACTCAGGTATTCTCTCTTTCTTAAAGGCAACAGGGCCATACAACATAGCCTAATTACAGGAGGAAGACCTGTTCACATTCAAATCCCCGGCATTATAGACTGTGAGACACCAATGATAATGGGAACTATGGAGAACATCTTAGAATTTTGACTACCTCAAGCATCCTTTGGTCAAGTTAATGGACATCTCAAACTTATTTTCTCATCTACCTATGTGAAAAACAATACTTACCTTACAGGCAGTTGTGAGGACTATATGAGTAACATGTAATTGGGAGCTGTTGGGGCTTAACCTAGCATGACCCCAATCCATGCTCCCCCAAGCCCCTTTCAGGCTACTAATTTGGTTTTGGCATCAATGTGTACAACCACTGAGGAGGAGTCTGCAATTTGCGAGATTCCCCCAGGACCCTGGTTGGCCACGTGAAGACCTCTGGGAAATATTTTTCATATACATTGTACATTAT
>NW_012148719.1:1532582-1562087 GCF_000956105.1 Propithecus coquereli
TGAGCTAGAGATACAAGACACAGCATTAAAGTTTAGACCAAAAGTTGTCATGGGATCATTTTTCTGCCTACTTTGGTAGTTCACTGATGTATCTTATTCAGAACACTTTGGGCCTAAGAAAAGAAATCAATTCAAGGTAAATCAAATGAAATGAGGGAAGAGGACAGATTTTAAGGAGTTAATGGATAATCTCATAGACTCAACATATGAAATGCAGCCAGTCCTAATGACAACTGAACTAGTCTCATTGACTCTCAGGGACCATACAGTCTCTCTGTTGGGCTGCTCTCTGTCCCCACAGAGTCCTCCACTAGCACATAAGCCACTATGGCCACCATCAACTAGCACCCACCATCGATGGCACAGATTTGGGGGCACTGATTTCACATTTTCAATAGTAAGAGCCTAATTCCTGACAGGCCAGGGAGATCCATTTGAGGTCCAGGCAGGAACCGGAAATTGAGGCACAGGCTACAACATGGTTCTCCAGACCTACTCCTACCAGGGGCTGGGGTGGAGGAAAATGTAAAAGGCGGACAGCATGCAAAAATGTCACACAGAAAGATTAGGAATATGGATTGAAAAGGTAAACAGACCAATAGTGAAACAACAGGCTTCAAAGCAAACCAGATGCCAATCAGTGGTACATATGGACCTGTGAAGTATGACAGGCTTAGCTTCTCCTCAGGTGTTCAGCCTTAACAGAAAGCTCTTCAGACACACAACCACATGCAGTAAATCAAACACACACTAACAAATACTATTTTCTCCCTGCCTCAGACTCACTACCTTACAACCTCTCAACCTTATGAAAGCAATTTCAAGTGAACACAATTCACTTTTGCTTTTCTGTATCCATCCTGCTTTAATGTGGATGTTTAGACAAGTCTGTAATGAGTTTAAGACATCATGGTACATTTATTTGCAGCGACATATACCCCAGGCAGCTGGATGCAGAAGGAGATGCTTCCACATAGCCTAGGAAAGGTTTTGTAATGGAAAATGAGATTCCACCCATGTTGTTCATCCAGTCTGACAACACAGGGTACAGTGATTTCCATTTAAAGGAAAAAGTGATTACCACTGTCCAACAAAGAAAAGAACAATATTAAAAGATTAATGGCATGTGACTTCAATAGGAAACATTCCAACTGCAAATTTACAATGAGAAAATATTTCAGAGCAATGGATACAAAGATATTTTCATTCTTCCCTGGCAACAGGCAGCTAAGAGTCCGCCAAACTCACACTACTGCATCTACAGAGTGGCTGTCTACCCAGGACCGAGAATCCCTGCCCCCGTCCATCTAGGAGAGGCCATGTGACTGGTTCTCACCAATACACTGTGAGTGCAGTGACCCAAAAAGCAATGGGATTGAGGATGGGGCCATAGAGGATGGCAGGACTCTCAAGACAGAAGGAGTCTGGGTCCTTTGTCACTGCATGGCAGGGAAGCAGCACCCTGTAAGGCACTCCCTGTCTCAGCCTGTGCCACGAGGGAGAAACAAACTGCTATTGTGTTAAGTCACCGGACTGTTGTAGTTTATTTGCCACAGTAGCTATTGTTTCCTCCTGGAAAATGCAGAGTGTCCAAATACACCGTCAAACAAGATGGTAGGAAAGCACTGTGGGGTCTTGAGAAACAGAAGTTAAGCCTTAGAGAGCTTCACGATGTATCTCTCACACATCTACATACACACATCGTCATGTTCTCAAATACGGAAGTTTGGTTCTAAGGAGGATAATTTATTTTGTGGTCAAGTGACTGAAAGTTTTTTTTAATATTTCATAATCTCAAACAAACCACTAATTGAATAATCACTTCTATTTCTGGATGGGTGTATAGTTTTGAACACGGGGAATTGCACATATGGTTGATATTCACGGGGCAATTTGGTATCTTGCCATCATATATTAGCAAACAAGATAGGTTCTGCCAAAATGTTCTCTCTCTCATTTCAGGAACCTGTAACTCTGGATCATTTAGAAAAGAAACAAATAAACCAAGAGATTGTAATTTGGCATCTCCTGAGTTCCAGCAAGCTGATTGAATGCAAAGCTTGCCTTTGTGTAAAATTATGCATACTTTGCATTCGGGGCAGGCATTAATTTTGTTAAAAGTGTTTCCAGTACAAATCGGGCCATTTTGGACACCTTTTGAACATCTTAAATCAGGTCAGTTACAATTTCTCTCCAACATCCGACTGAGCGTTCCAATTCCGCTGCCGAGTTTGAAAGGAGAAGATAAACAGCACGATTTACTCTCAGCGGCAAGGCAAAGCACAGACAGGGAACAGAGCAGCGCGGTACCTGATGCTGCCCATGCTGCCGGTTTCGGATCCAAGCTTGCATCGCTCCAGCTGGCTGGCTACGATCTGCCGCTCAGCCTCCAGCTCGCGGGTCAGCCTTTCAAACTGTAATTCCTGAAAGAAACCCACCAACAAGATAAATTCTATCATCTACAAGGAAGGAGGAATTCAGACCAGAATGACAGGATGGCAGAGGGGAAAAAATTATGACTTTCCAAGATGCCAAATTTGAAAAATGGAGGATGTGCAATAAAAAAACGATCTGAAGTTCAGACACACTTGTGACCCCACTGGCTGCGGGACCTTGAACAAGTTATTTAATCTAAGTATCTGTTTTATCATCTGTAAAATGAGTTTAAATTACTTATTCCATAAGATGTACATGAGGATTAAATGAGATACCATCATGAAAAATCAACCTGAGCTAATAGTGTTTACTCCCTCCTGGACTTCCGGCTGCTTCTCCACTGTACACTAATTTGTCCTTCAAATTACCCACATATTCTAGATTGAAAAAATAATCCTTTAAAACCTACACTTTTCATGCCTTAAATTCCTGCAGAATGACAACGACAACAATTCTATGCAGCCTAATTACAAGTGCATAACCTTTGGGATTTTTGACATGTCACCTTAAAAAACAGCCATCTGAACCAATGAAAAATGCTTCCACAAAACTGCCTTAAATCTACTGTTGAAAGATTAACTTCAATGAAAAGTTATTTAATCAGAACTTCAAAGATCTCAGCTGTTCCAACTATAGGACTTTTGTACCATATTTTAGTCCTTATGTTTTATTTTCCCATATACTTAATTTTTAAAATAAATATAATTATAGCAAATCACATATTCTAACTAGAAATATCAGGAAAAGGTTTTACAATGTCACATTTAACTTCTTTTAAAAAATAAGTTATCCACACAGTTATGTTTTGGGTGTGAGAAAACAAGAATGCTTTTCCATATTTAAAATAGGGTGGGAGTTAGTTTTAGAGAACGAAAACTCTCAAAGTCACAGGAATATATTTTTCTAGAAAAGATTTTATTTACTTGTTACTCTGGGATACTCGGGTGAGATCTCTAAAAAGTAGGATCTGGTGTGTCCTCTACACGTATTAAAAATATCCTCGCTCTTTTCCATAAGAGCACATTTTTTTTTTATGTTGACATTATTTTGGGAATCTAAGTAAAAGACATTTTGTAAATGAGAGCTCCACTTTCCCTTCAAGGTGCTAAAACTGAGAAAGCATGTTGTTGTTTAAGCTCAAATTTTAATCTTCTAAAGGGCATCAAGTATTATTGGTAAGAAATTAATAACAAGACCTCTGCCCAATGCATTGCATGCATCTAACCTCTCCATTCTCCTCTCTTAAAGTTTTACTGCTTTTTTTTTTGGCAGTTCATTTCCATAAACATATCCAAATTCTAAAAGATTTTTCATTTCCAGGCTTTATACCATGTTGTATCTTAAATCTGTCTGTGTAACAGGAAACCAACTCAGACCTTTGAGTTGATAACGCCTCAAAAAAAAAAAAAAATCTTAACACTTAAAGACCATATAGAACTCCTCACCAGTAAATGGAAATTCATTATCTGTATTATGTAAGTGCTTTAGTGTGTTGCATGTTTTCCTGTGTTATAGTAGCTCAACACGGCGAGACAGTACAGAGATCTGATGCAGAATTCATAAGCCTTGGGCCTCTGCTAGGACAGATGCTGCTCTTGGGTGTGCCTGCTACAGCGTGTGACCTCCCTGTGGTTTTCTGCATGTCAGTCTTACACGGAAGGAGGTGATAAGAGATGACTTTTCCATCTGCAAGCCGCCTTCCCAAGGCACTTCCCAAGTACCAGAATTTCCGTGCTCTTCAACCCTTTGTGCAGATTCGTATTTCCACCTGGCTTCATTTCCCTTCTGTCCGAGGACCTTAGCTGTTCTTGTACTGTGGTTCTCTGGGTGAAGAAGTCTCTCAGCTTGACAGAACTTAAAGAGGGATTTATCTTGTCCTCATTTGTGAAAGACAGTTCTGCTCCACTGTTGTTTCATTTGCACTTATTCTGACAAAAAAAAAAAAAAATCTATGACTATCCTTAACTTTGTTTCTCTGAATATACATATGGTGGGTTTTTTCTCTGCTTTTGAAGATTTTCTCTTTATCTTTGGCACTGGGCAATTTGATGATGATGTCTCCTAGTGTAGTTTTCTTCATGTTTCTTATGTTTGGGGTTCATTGGGCTTCTTGGATCTCTGAATTTATAGATTCCATCAAATCTGAATTTTTTTCAGCCACTGTTCTTCAAAAAATGTTTTTTCTTCTCCACTACCTCCTGTCCTTCAGTTACTTCAATTAAGTGTGAATTAGGCCACTTGGAACTGTCCCACAGCTCCGGGGGTCTCTTTTCATTTGAGTTATTTTTTCTCTTTGTGTTTCATTTTGGGTAGTTTCTACAGGTGTATTCAAGCTAACTAATCTTTTCTTCTACAATGTATGATCTGCCATTAATCTCATTCAGTGCACGTTTATCTCAGACATTGGTGATCAAATATCTCTAGAAGTTTCATTTAGGTATTTTTATGTCTTTCATGAGTTACTTCACTTTTTGAATATGTGGAATACGCTTACACAACCTGTTTGAATGTCCTTATTTGCTCATTCTAACACCTGTGTCAGTTTCAGCTGATTCTCCTCCTCATGTTTTCTGCTACTCTGGGCAAGTGGTAATCTTTACACACAACATTTGGAATTCTGCCTTGTTGGTAGGTTCTGGGCATGTCTGTATTCCCACAAATACCTTCAGCTCTGTCCTGGGGCACATGAAGTTATTTGGAAACGATTCTATACTTTTGAGTTTTGCTTTCCAGATTTGTGAGGGGGATCAGAACAGCGCATAGTCTAGGGCTACTCATCCTGCACTAGCCAGGCCAGACCCTTCTGAGTGCCCAACTCAGTCCCCCATGGATCATGGAGTCTCCCAGCTTGGCTGGCGGGTGCTAGCATATATTCCCAGCCATGTGTACCAGGAATATTTCCCTGGCCTCTGGGAGCCTCCTTGCAAAGAGGGGCTGCTCCGTTCTCTAGTGACTATGAGAAGGGACCTCTGCAGAGTGCCCCTCTGGTATCTGGACTTGTGAACTCCAGCCGCCTTTACCTCCCTGGACTCCCGGTGCTGTCTCCCCTATTCAGGCTCTCTTTGTGTTCCCCTTTCTGCACTATAGGGGGAAACTCTCCCAGGCAGTAATTTCCTACCTACCCCCAAGTCAAGGGTATAAGGCTTATAAGGAGGGCTGTCTTGCCCTCAGCACACCACTGGAGCCAGCAACTTTCAGGACTCTACTTTGGCATAGTATTATGTTTGGAGTTGATAACTGAGCTTATGATAGGAAACAAGAAGAGCTGGAATGGAGGTTCTCAAATTTGGGACAACTGATTGGTTTTTCATCAGAGGATTGATTTTTCTCTTTGGTATGGGCCATTCCTATGGCCTAAAGGCACCTAGAGTAACCAGAGTATCTTCACAAGAGTGGACGAGTTTCTCTTGCACCGAGGGATCCTTAAACTGTGGTTTGGGTGGAAAGATGACATCCTACAGTTCTAACACAGTTTGGTGTTCGAGGGAGAACAGACCTCTCAGAACTGAATGAATAAGCCCCTAGGTTTCTCAGAGAATTTGAGATGGAACGGCATTCAAGAGAGGGATGTTGCTAATAACGCCAGGTGAATATGCAAGAAATTAACTGGAAAAATAAAAGCATGGGGATGTATTTAGTGACATTTGTAATATCGGTTATAAGTGAAGGCGCCGTATTAAATTAATTCAGTGAAGGTGAGACTATAAAGAAAGAAGGAAGAAAGATCTTTAAAGGTTATCTAGATTTGGAGGGTATAAGAAACAATAGAAGCCAGGCAAATAAATAAAATAGCCTTGGGGCAAAAAAGCACTAGCATGGCCTTTTCCTGGGTAGTTCCAGTGGAGAAGGGGTGACGTAAATCAGGCTATAAAAAGTGTAATGCAGGAACTGTCCAGAGACATTAGGACTTCATGGGAATTTACAGTAGCTGCTGTTTGAGGGAGAACATCCTATGGTAAAAGAAGTTTTAAGAGAAAGCAAAGTAGTTTTGGAGAGCTTAAATGTCCCTACTGTGTGGAAATTATTTTAGAGATCATAAAAATTCATAAAATTGTCAGATCAGTTATGCCAAAGTTCATTAAAGTTTACAAAGAGCCAAATTTAATTGGTGTCACTACTAGAATAGCATATTGTTGAGTCATAGGATGTGTTAGGATTATTATAAGAAAAATTATCATATAGTTTTATAACCTTTTCCTAAACAGCCTAAATTATTTATTTGGTTTAATTAAATATAGTTTATTATTAAATGTTTTTAAGTGGATTAAACATGTAAAGTCTCTTGAGGGGCTTAGCTAACTCAGTATGAAAACTGAAATCAGAAAACTCATAGTTTTATTAATTCCTTCAATAAATATTTTATTTAACATTGTGATGTAGCATTAATTAGAATGGTATGGGCTAAATTTGAGGAAGTGTAAACATTTATTATTGTTAAATCTTAAAAACAGTGATTCTTCTTCACTGCTATAGTCTGAATGTTTGTGTCCCACGCAAATTCATGTGTTGAAATCTTACCCGGCAAGATGACTGTATTAGGAGATGGGAGCCTATGGGTGATAAAATTATTACATTATAAAAAGGACCAAGGGAGCTTGTTGTCCCCTTCTACCATGTGAGGACGCAGAGAGAAAGCCCTGTCTGTGAACCAAGAAATGGGTTCTCGCCAGACACCAAATCTGTGTGCACCATGATCTTGGACTTCCCAGCCTCCAGAATTGTACGAAATAAAATTTCTCTTTATAAGCTATGCAGTTAATGGGATTTTGTTATGGCAGCCTGAACAGACTATGACAAAATGCATATGCTATTTATTGTATGCTTTCATTTCCATTAATACACAACATTTTATTTTCCCTAAGTTAACAATGTGGATCTTTTTGTTTCTTTGCTTACTTTTCTATATATAATACTTACCGCTGATCGAACCCCAAACTCCCCCGATTTGTATAACTTTTCTCTCAACGCAAACATACAAAATAGTATGTCAATATCAGCTACTGAAGAAATCTCTTCTACTCTTCTGACCTGCTCCACCCTGGCCTGGCTGCCTTCCTTGCACAGCTATCTTTTGGGATCTGTTCATCTCCATGGTGAGATTTCCTTTTTTTCTCTCTTCTGTGCTTTCCTGATTCCCTCATCAGTTGTCTACTTTCCAACTTCATTTTCTTTCCTGGTAGAAAATGTCTTTCCAGATACAAAGAGTGAACAGGAGGCTTTTTTTTTTGAGAGTTGCACATCTTACGTTTTTATTCTACTCTCACACTTAGTTAATGGGCTGGGTAAAGAAATAGAGAATTCTAGGCTGGAAATCATTTCCCCTCAGAGTTTTGAGACAATGTTTCATTATTTTCTACTCTCCAATGTTTCTGTTTAGAAGTGTGAAAACTTTCAGAGCTTTGTTTTTTTTTTTTTTTTTTTAATGAAATCTGCTTTTACTTTCTCTAGAAAACTTGTTTCATTCTCTCTGGGTCCCTAGTGTTCTAAGCTTTTATGGTGATATGTCTTGATATAACTCTAATTTTAGACATTCTGCTGGACATTTAGTGGGACATTTCAACTTAGAAATATGTTGTTTACATTTTAGGTGATTCTACTGAATTTTTTTTATGCCTTTCTCCCCCTTTTAAAAACATTTTTCTTGTTACTATTGTTTTCTTCTTTAACTCTAATTATTCAGATGCTAAAATCTACATCGGTCCTCAAACTTTCTTCTTTTAATCTTCTCTTGCAGTTTTCCATTGCTTTACCTTATGGAAAGTTTCCTCTCTCTTTAATCATGTAAGTCTCTAATGAGTGATTCATTGCCGTTATTGTGCTTTGATTTCTAAGAGTTAGCTTTTATTCTCTGAGCATTCCCTTTAATTAGCACCTGGTATTTATTTAATGGATGTAAAATCACCTCTTTTCCTTCTCCACGATATTAATGTTGTTGTTGTCTTTGTTTTCTTCTCTCTGCACAGTGCCTGTTTTACAGTGATTTTCTGTTTGTTTTGGAATCCATCTTTCATGTTGTACCTCTTTGAAAGGATCTCACGTTCTCTAGCAGCCTGCTCCTATTTGTGTGTGGAGTGAGACAGCTGATCGGACCTTGTCTGAGTGGGGCTTGTTGGCTGTGCCCTTCCAGGAGAAGCTCTGAGTGTGTCCATGGCAGGAACCGTGCAGAACTCCCAGCAAAGACTCCTACAAGCTCCAGCTTTGAGTGTAAACCTGTGGCTGCCCTTCTTCCACAAACTGTGTAGGGGTAAAGCTAGGTGAGGGTAAGGTGGGGGTGTCAAAATTTAGCAAGTAAAATTTTATTTATTCAATGCTCTACTTTAAACACTCACTCTTGAGGTCCCTCAGTCAAGAGAATTTTCATTTCACCTCCTCCCAAGAATCAACCCCTAGTCTTCGCCACAGTGGAGTAGGGGATTTGGAGTCCAACTGATATCTACACAGATTTTGAGCCAATCTCCAGCTTGTTGCTGTACTGATGCCCCATTCCCCTACCCCCAATACCTTTGAAAGGTTTTCCTGTATAAATTGGCCTACATTTTAATTTACCCCACTGCTTAGAACGCCATTCTCTAGGGTGTGATGAGTCATCTCCCACTTTGTCCATCTACCATATTTTAACAGTTTTGAGACACATTTTTTATAATTTAATATCTCTGGATTTACTAGCTCTCAGATTGGGATGACATACATTTGATACCACGTGACAGTTTGTTGGAGGTATTATTGCTTTCTTCACAGTACTTTAAGTAATTCTAATAACTAATGCCTCTCAAACTTGGAGAAGTATGGTTCTTCATTCACCTACTCTCTATGTTTATGGGGTTATATCCCTTTTTAATAAATCTCATTACCATTTTGGCAAGGGGGCAGAGGTTAATACAAGGGTTCAAACTATCTCTGTTTGGAGGTCAGATCATTTTGTTAAAGAAGTTGGAAATCTCAGGGCAAAGGGTGAACCTAAAACATCCCACATCTTTGTATCATCTGTTGAATTCCCTAAGCTAGAATATTCTAATTTGCATAAGTTAGTCCCTTTGCTCTCTTTCCAAGCATAACCATATCCCACACCAAGGTGCTGGTCACATTCCTGGTTAGAAAGATTTAAAGAATGTCTGACGTCTGATACTTCAAGTTTCAGTTAACTTTCCTCTGTGCCCTCAATTTCTGGAATTTGGGTTCATACCTAGCTCTATTTTGAGCAAATCTCTGGGTCAGTAATAAAGATAGCAATCATTCTCTAGGCCTGAGGCCCTTACAGGAGCATTTTGTTAACAACTCAAACTTCTTGGGGACTAATGTCTCGACACCATTTCTGCACCTGCTGTTGGCTTCTTTTGATGGCTGCTTTGCCTGTCTGTTGAGTTGTCCACTTGATCTACACCTCTGCCCTACCTTGACCTCTCGCTCCTCCCTGCTCAAGACTGCCCATTGCCTGGTACACACATTAGCTCCTGACAGAGTCTCAGCAAATTTTCTCTTTCCTCCAGAGACTCACCACCACCTCTGGTATTTCTTTCACTCTCTCCTTGCCTTGCCCATCCCATCTGCAGATGAGACCTGCTTCTCAGAAGCACAAATGCTAACACAATCAAGTTGGCTATATGTAAAATAAGAGTATGAAAGATCATTGCTGTTTTTTCTTCAGAAGCTAAGATTCAGTGGTTTAATGGAGTCTGACTTAGTAACGATGCTTGCAATAATGGTGCAAAATGACTGTTCGAGTATTTTAAAGTATTTCATTAGAAAGTGGATTATGGTCATTTTCATTGTCCAGACTTTTTCCTCAGATATTCTTCTACCTGGGAAAGGGTCAGAGTACAGGATTGTGGTTTCTCTTTCCCTGTGTAGATGAGCTCTTTCTCCCTGGTGTCTTTCTTCTCTGCACCCATCTCTGCACAATTTATACCACTAAGTAAACCTGGGTGATCTTTTTTCTCACATCACTTTTAATTCCTATTTCACATGAATGAGTTGACTTCATGGCCACACCCCTTGACAATGTTAATTTCATCCCACAGAGACATATTGCAAAGCCAAGTCTGAAGGGAAGATAGCACAAATGACAGGGTAATAATCGGAAGCCTACAGCAAACTGCCCAACAAATCTAGAAAGAACAAGCTGTGATGTCAAGATGGAATGGAACAAATCAATGTCAACTGTAAAGCCGTGTAGAACTCGTTGGTGAGTCAAAAACTATGGCAAAGAGCTGTCCACGAAAGTTTACAAAACTGACAGATTAATGTTTTAAACAACTACAATGTCATCCTGGGTTACCTAGCAAGACAGGAGATGACAGGGATCAGCGCTCTGAAGTAGAATCATAGGCACCTTTCCAGAACAGTTTCTATATAGTAAAAATGTAAGAAAACACCTCTTTCTAACCAATTCCTTCATTCTGCAGGATGCCTTCTGCTTTTTTTCTGCCATTTTATCTTGCCAAATGCCTTGTTAGTCAAATAAACTATGTTTACCATAGTTACTTAATTCATCTAAATGACAGGACTCCATGGGATAAAGAAAGCCACATTTTTTGGCATTTTCACATGATGTAAAATTCCATTAGGTTTCATTAAAGATTTAGTAGCATTATTATATTGGTGACTCTTAACTATTCACAGTAATCTCTACAACTATACTTTAATGCCTGGTACCGCCCCCTGAACTAAAAAAAAAAAAAAATTATAGCTAATAGAGCTCCAGTATGTGCATTTTGAAAATTTGCTACTAGTTTTTTTTTTTTTTTTTTATGCCCATACCTACTTGGGAATGACTATCCCACTTATGACAATATCACATAAGAATGGCAATCAATATTTTAAATATTTACTTACCATGTACCCTACTCTGCTAAGTACTTTACATGCATTAACTTATTAATTCCTCACACTGACCCAATAAGGTAGGCATTTGACTGTCTAAAATGTCTCAGACTTAAAAATGTTAAGTAGCTTCTCTAAAGATTAGCTGGGACCAGCACTAGAAGTCTAACCCAAACTAAGTGTTCAGAACCCCATTGCTTCAAAAACTCAAAGACTATTTATTAATATCTTCACTGCTTGAGCAGAGGCTATAGAACCAGGAACAACACAGCCAAATGAATAAAACAAATTCCTTTAATAAGGAAGGATTCTAGCTCATCATTTCATGCTCGCTTTTATTTCAGCTTTCCCCACCTGCCTGGAAATAAAATATTAGAATTATTATTTACAGCCATAGAAAGAATTATACTTATTGTACTATTCAAGTTGATGCTGAAACTGAAATATTTCCTTCTAATAATGGCTCTTAACTTTCAAGAGGGGCAATGCCAGACTCGGATATGCTCAAGAAGGGCGATGAAGATAGTGAGGAGGCAGCTCCAGCACTCTTGCTTGTGTTTGTTCCGAGCGGAGGAAGCAGCCTAAACCCAGGTTCAGCCCAAACTGATGACATGCATCCCCTCAAATGGGCTTCACACATGTTCAGTCTGCACTCACTGCTTCAAGTATCCATTTCCTCTTCCCCACTTTCTTCCTTTCCCTCAAATCTAGGGACAGTGCCTTTGCCTTTTAATTTTACAGTGATGTAACACAACGGTGCTTCATTTAACTGCCATCAGTTCTGTATGAGTGTATTCCTGACCTCTCCCTCACTCTCTCCACCTGGGAAGAACTGACTATCGTGCTCATAGCACCAACAACACTTTATTGAATCCACTTGACTACACACCTGTCCTCTCCCTTGGGCCACACATGTCTTGACAGCAAGAACCAGCCTTTGCAGTATCATCTTCTTCTCACTTAGCACAGAGTGGACTCAATACATGATGAATGGAGGGATGGATAAGTGTCTTAATGTATGACCTCAACAAATAAAATTTTGGATCAATATGAGAAAGTGTGCAATAGTGTAGAGCAAATACAAAACGTATCTGAGAAAATGTACAAGATGAGGTTAAATTACTTTTGTGGCATTTCTAATGCAAGATTTATATGATCTTTTCCATAAATTGCTCTTTCTCATTCTTGCCTGTATGCTCTCTTGCGCTCTCTCTCTCAATCCCTGTCTCTCTCTCACGTGTGCACACACACACATACACACACACACACATTTGTATATCTTTTGTATAGCTAAACTGTGTTAGGAAGAATGCAACTCCAAACAGAAATATTTGAGTGACAAAAGGATAATGTTTATCCTTTCTCACTGGACACTCTTCATTGAAACTTCAATAGCTAAACATTCGCATCAGTGGAATAATCATATATACTCTCATCGCCAAACACCATCAGCACTTACTTCCCTTGACCTGCTGCCAGCGTTTTACTCTGATGGCCTCTTCTTCTCTCCAGTAACAAACTCTTCTGATGGTTTCGAAGACACCATCTCCTGCTTTCCTTCCCACCTCTCTGGATGCTTTTCTCACCTTCTTGTTTTCCTCTGTAATTGTCTCTTTCTCTCTTAAGCCACCGTTTTACTTGTGATTCTTTTAAAGCTCTATTTTCTTACACTTTCTCTGAATAATCTCATCCATTCCCACAGCCTCCATGACTAACTCTTGGTATTTATCCATTTGGTCCCTTTGCCATTAAGTCCCCAACACCAGAGGTTCACACCGAAAACCAAGATCAACCAAAACATGCAAACCTACTTGTGCTCCTTTGTTTTCCTATCTCACAAAATGACACTATTTACCCAAATGGTTTAATCCTAAAATTTGTGTATCTTTCTGGACTCTGTCCTCTCCAGAGATACATAACAAATTATCTCTACTCTGTCCACTGAGTGATCTACTGACACAGCCCCAGTTTTAAGCCACCGATCTCTCCTGCCTAGATTCCTAAACTCAGTCTCCTAATTGGAGTATCTGCCTCTTGTTCATACTTGCTTTCAATCTGTTCTCCAAAATATAGCCAAAAATTATCTTTTAAAAATAACAAATGTGATCATGTCATTCATTTATTTAGAAACTTTTAGAGGCTCTTTATTTCCAAACATAAAAATGATTTGTTCCTAACATTTAACCCTTCAATGGCTCAACATGTTATAACATTAAAGGAAATATTCCCTACCACAAGCACCAACATCTGTCTCTCTGAAAATTTGATATTAATTTGAGCAACTGAATATGTTGATAAAATCTTATTGGGTGTCCCTATTCATATTTTTCTTTTGTTTATATAAAAAAACATAGAATTTCAAATGTTAATACAGTGTTATTGATTTGAAATTATAGATATAACCTAAAACAGCTAAAACTTCTCACCACATCTTCTTTCAAACTACTGTTTAATAGTTTCCACTAGTTACTAACTACCATCCAGTTCCTCCCATCTTCAAAGCTATTCTTCCTTTTGTGGCCACCAAGAAATGTATGGAACACTTTTCAGAATGAGGAAGAACACCGTTCCGACTTTTGAGAAAAGCATCAGTAGAGGCTTGTTTTCTACTGACCTTGCCTCCAAACTGTGAAATCTACATTTTTAAAAAAATAAACCAAATCGTAAAATTGACATTTTCAGATACCTTTATCCTACATCATTGCATGGCAGAATAATTCATTTTCTCATCATTTCACTTCCTTGCTAACAAAATTTTCTAACGAATTTCACCAGTAGCTCTTTGAGAGGTGAGTGTCTGTGAGCATTTCAAGAATGTTTCAAGTCTCTTCGGTGGTTCCACATTCCCAGAGAGTTAAATAATTTGATCACTGGAAATCAAAATTTTCCCCCAACAATATGGTGATATTGCTGATTTTTTCTTCAGAATCACAATATCAGCATTTTCTGGTACAAAAATGAAATTCCAAAGGAGCACCACCTGCCCACAGACAGAAACCACAGATATGTGTTGAACCCTTCATGCTTATTTGCCAGGCAGCAAATCACAAGTTCCAATTATTTGAGAGTTATTATCACGTTTTATTCCAAAGCACGAATGATGCTATCTTCTTCAACCAAATCGCTCGTATCTACTACATATTAGGTGTCAAATAAACATTTATGGAATGAATGAATAAAATACAATAGGACAGCAGATACTTATCTACAAAGCATTCTGCAAGGTGCTAAGAGACACAGGCAAGGAAAACTCGGGCACAAAATTAGTTCAAGAATGGATCCTGCTGGCAGTTTTCAGTCTAGCAGAAGAGTGGACATCTGTACGTCATTAACTAGAATACGAATAAAATGCTAAGTTGTAATGAAAGAGATATAAGTGAATTTCAAAAACAACTTCCCATTAGAAAATACAGAAGGGGCTGGGGAGAGGAAGAAATCAAGGACAATGCCACATCTGGGGTAGATAAGGAGACATTATTATTTGACTACATGACAGGGTGGAGGAACGTCTTACAGATGAAAACAACAGCATCATGACTTAAGGCACAGAGTTGGACAAACACTGAATGTGTATGGATGTGTTTCAGGATATAAGCAGAGTTACTTCTGATTGGAGTGTAGGGCCAGACTGAATATCAGGCAAATAAATTACGAGTTTGACATAAGTAAAAGGTTGAAATTCAGCAACGATCCTGATTTTATTCATTTATTGAATCTGATGCACCATCTCATCTATTTCCATACTCCAAGTAAGAAGCCCTTTGAACTTTTATTGAACTCATTTATTTCACTGACAAGAAAATAGTTAATAAAATTTAACTCATTTTTTGACATTTGGAGGGTCAATAGTGTAAATATGGATCTTGTACTGTATTGCACTACAAGGATGTTAGTTTGCAGGTCCCTAAATGTCCTGTCATCTGTAGGGCTTTTTCATAATTAGGTGAACACAATAAAGTCCTCTGGGGTTGTGGACACAGAGAGCTATTGGCTCTTACAACCAAAGAAATAGTCTCATTTTCTTCCTCTTCATTTATGTGTTGACATTTTTTTCTATCCATTTTTTTTTTTTTTGCGTGTATCTTTCAGAGCTTCTGTTCCTCATTGTCTCCAGAGTGGTTTTTAATTGCTACTGTCACATCCCCTGTTGATGGAGGCACCTAAGTTACCATAGGGTTGACACCAGGTAAGAGGGAGTTATTATTAAAATAATACCCTAACATATTGCATAAGAGTTTCATTATTTGCATAAAAAAGCAATATTGTTACTGTAATTATTTTATCTTCATAATGATCCAGTAAAGGATCTAGGATATGAAATATAATCCATCTGCGTAAAGAAGAGTGGACTGGTAATCAGAGAGGTTAAGTGCATAATTCAAGATTACTCAGTTAGTGGTATAGCGGAGACAGCACAGTGACAGCTGGCCTGGCGGTCTTTCCTGTTCTTGATAAGGTATGTAATATGTATGTGCATGTCAACTCTTTCACTTCATTTGTGAAATATATTTCCCCACTGCTTAGGTAGTAACATATTCAAAACATGAACATTCTTATATTAGCTTGTTTAAATCCGTATAGGACAACAGGATCTGATGCTACTGTTCATTTCTTACGATACTGTGCATTCAATTAAAAGAAAATGCTTTCTTTGCTAAAGGAGCTTAATGATTTGAACATTTCAGTGTGATCTATTCTCAGATCAACTTCAAAAGACTAAATTTAAATCTATCTTCAAGCTGTGAAGGTTTTAGTTTCTTTATTTTTTTTTTTTTCCTTTTTGAAATTCCTCTGCTGGGAATGAAGTAAGTACAGCCTAACAGGGATAGATCCATATTTGTATCCTGATAATCAAACAAGAACTTGTAGGAATGTAGCGGTGATGAAGGTACCACTGTTGATATAGTTTATACAAGTCAGAGCAAAATGAACTGTGACCAGCAGATTCCTTCCATAGTCATCACCCCTTTCACATCTCTCCAACGTGTGGAAGCTTCTTAATGGTTGTGCATCACAAGTTTGCAGGCTTATTTTCAGTCGTAAAGAATAGTGTACCAGATGCTCCTGGTACACTGAATTTGTCACACTGTAGACAAGCTAATATCATTATGTGAGACCACGGGGGAAAAAATAAAAGACTCGCATTTAATCCATATTAACTACCAGGAGACCCATCAAGGCAGTTGGGCTAGCTCATGATACAGCAGCTTCTAGCAAATTAGCAGCCCATAACAACTTAGTTATAATGAGCTGCAAGATCTTACACCATAAGCTCAACTCCATTAAAGTGAATTCAAGTACATGAATTCATGTACAAAGTATAACCTTAACATCTGTCTGTGCTTAGCCAATATTTTGTTTATGCCTTTTTAGGAACAGCCAAATTATTTTTTGTGTCCCCTGAAACTAGGTACTGTAATTCCATCAACTGCAGCTCTACCTGACAGAGAAGGCAGAGCGCCGAGCAGGAAGCTGCCCCTGATTCCGGCAGCTGTTTTGTACATATTAAGCCAATTTTTTCCCAAACAACTTTCCCTTGCTATACAAATGGGAAAAGCAATAGTCTGGTCAGAAATTACATAGTTAAAAAGACATGGGTATCTGATAAATACCCTAGAACTGGTATTTAGTTAAACCGAATGACTTAATCGTATCCTACTACACTCAGCATGGAGAACCTTTCTATTTTAATAAACCTAGGTCATTTCCCCCCCGCCTCCAAAATCAATGCCCTCCTTCCTTGTCCACAGTGGAACGAATATTCTGTAGGGGCTCAGGAAATAATATCATCACTGTTACAACGGTTATTTCTGCTTTACATATGAGGGAACAGAAGAATAGACCACCCATGGTTCACCAGTTGCTAAGTGAAGAAACAGACATTCAATATAGAGTTTAAGATATTTTCCACAGAGTTTTATGTACAGGATGAATAAATAAATATTTATGTGAATAATCTAATTTTCCTATTCTTTTTTTCTGTATTAAATAGCAAGTGGACATTAATCAGTTGGACAGTGTTTTCAAAATTCTTATCTTACCTTCAGAAACCTGACCAACAGAAAAATGGGTACTGCATATATCATTATGGGTTTTCTAGATTTTTACACACCCAAACTTCATCTAGTTCTGATCAGCCCAGATACAGTGTCTTAAACGTTTCATGGAATTCTACGTGTGGATGGGATCTAGGAAGTCATTCACTTCATCCTCCTTCTTCTTCAAGAGTCAGCCTCTCAAGGCAGCTCCTGAGCAGCTCAAACTCATATGCATCCCATTGCACTGAAGGGTGACTCTGGTCATCCAAATCATAGTATGCCTTCTTATAAAAATCTAATAATTAGTTCTGATTCCGACTTCTGTTTTAGTTGTCTTCTGATTCACTGAAGCATTACACTGAATTTTTCATCAGACTGCCCACATTTGAAAACCACATCTTCTCTTCTGTGATTCAAACAGGAGCAGTTTAGAGATCTCAACACTGTTTTTAGGGATCCCCTCAATCTGGCCACACCTGGGCAATGTCTCTCTTGTTTGCTGATGCCTTCCTTCCCCAATTCATATCACCCAACATTTCACACAATATTTCAAATATGGTCTGAAAAGGGCCAAGTACTTAAGAACCATCACTTTTCTTATAACTTTGAAATTGAACTTCCATTAATGTAATTTAAGGTTATGTCAGCTTTCTTAGCCTTGCCAAATAGCTGCCTTATAAGAAACTTGAATTTAACTAAACTTCAAGTACTTTTTTTTCTGAACCTCCACCAAATCAGACTTCCCTACACTACCGACCTCTGCAGTTGAGAATTTTGGATCTATAAATAAGGCTAGATGTGCATTTCAAATTTTTATCTTTTTCTTTTTATCTCATATTTTTCAGCATTTAACGTTCTTCTCGAAACCAAATTCTGCATCAAATATATGCATATTTTCTTAGCCTTGTGTAACCTGCAAATTCCATAGGCTTGCTTTGAAGAAATTGGTGCAATTCTCTGATTAGAGCTTTGAATAGGAAATATATAAGCAATGCTTCACCATCTTTCCATGTTGATCATGATCTACTAAACAGTGTGCCCGAAGGGATATATAAACACAGGTCTAATACACATCATCAGCAAACACCTTGGATTGTTTCCTAGGACCTGGATGCAATGCACTGTGCAGTCAATGTTGTCTTATTGGCCCCCTATCTGCAGAATGATTGGTGATTACACGTTCATTTGCAAATGAAGAACAATCATTCACAATTATATGATCATCTTCTTCGGTAAGTTCAGACTCAGGTTATAATTGAGACAGAGGGTCTTACAAGGACAAACATCTAAGCTTCATAAATTACCTATTTCTCATATGTCAGGTTTCAGATTTTATTGCTGACTTCCCTACAATTTGCTGAGCTGTGCAGCTCAGTTAGTTGGGGGCAGCAGTTGCCTCTGAAGTGGGGTGCACAAGGCAATCCAGTGGGGTATGAGGAGTAAAGGTTTGAACTTATATTTAAATGTACTGTTCTCATCTTGTGAAAATTAGTTTTTATTATATTTTCTAACACAAATTTTGGTACAGTAGTACATTTATATCACGTACAAATAAATGAGCATATAATGGATGTTCTTGCTCACTAAAGTGACAGCTCCCTGAGGGCAGGGACTTTGTGTTCTCTTTATTTCTAGTTTTTAAAACAGCAACTGGTAAATAGTAGAAGCTCAGTAAACAATGATGTAATAATAACTACACTATGCTATTTAATTAAAAACATCATTATGAGATGCTCTGGAAATATTAAGCATCCATAGACTGAATAAATAGAATGGAAATGATAAACAAGTGTGCACAATAAAATAAGCAACACAATGGCTGTGAATGAAAGCAATCTGTGAATGAAAGCAATGAAGAGAGAAGAAAGAAGTGGCTGGAGAAACAAGGAGGATGTCATAGGATCCATCCTTGACCCTCACGTCTAACATTTGCCTTCTTAGCAGGGAATGACCCACCTTGTAATTTTCCCTTGGTCTGCCCACCTTGTCTCTTTATCCTACGTGTGTCTGCACAAACAAAGAACAAAGGAAAGGCTGATGGCAGAGAATGGGCCTGAAAAAATAAGATTGAGATTAGCTGCACGCACGTCCTTCAACTCCTCTAAGCTCTTAACACCTTGGACCTGTCACCTGCACTAGTCTCCAATGTGACATGCTTGTCTCCAGCTTCCATCCTGGCCTAACTCCCTGCAGAGAACTCTCAGATCACCCATGAACTTGTCCCTCTGCCTCCCTTACACTAGTTTCTGTATCTATAAAATAGGATGCATGGTTTTTGAATTTGTGGCACTAGCAGTCCTCCAGGGAGCCTATTAGAAATGCAGGTGTGCAACCCCCATCTTTGAGATGCTGAGTCAGGAAGTTGCATTTGTAACAGTTGCCCTGGGGATTGTGATATGCATAGTTCCCACACCATCCCATCACAAACCCCTGAGCTCCAGGTTCTGCAGGATTCCACATTAGAACATGCTGATCAGTGGGTCAAAAAGTTTGCAGAAAAAGGGAAAAGCTCCTGAAGCACCTGGATGAGGGTGAGTAGTAAAGCAAGACAGAGGAAGGGGCGTGCAGTGAGGGGGTGTCTGAACAGGCAGAAATCTACGAAGGTTTTCTAACATCTAAGTGAGATGGTTAAACTGAACGGTGCCATTGGATAGAAGGCTGAAGGACGGTGAGCTACAGTTGAACACCCATGAGTTCAAAATCCTGCACTAACTTATTTCTGGAATCGCAGAAATATCATGTACTAAAATAATGAATCAGCTTAAAGTTTCACATCTATCGTACAGGACTAACATCTAACACGTAAGGAAGGACCTTGTAAGATTCAATGAGATACTGTAAGTAGATAATCAAGAGCACACTGGGTGTGCAAAATAATTTTATCAATCTTCATTTCAGAGTAATAACAAAATAAAAGAAGGGGTCAAGTTTATAAATTTTTAAATGAAGAAATGCAAATTTCCTGTTTAATTCTATAGACCCAGAGATAAAATAAGTCCCTGAATGGAAAATGTATGACATTTGGACAATACATGTGCATTGCATTTGCCAAATAGATGCCCAAATATGCCAGAGTCTGCAAACTAATATCAAGTCCAGGGCAGCACCAGGCTACAGCACCAGGTCCTGGCACTGCAAACAGAGCCCGGAACTGGCTGGGCCAAACAGCCGAACACCCCATGGGCTTGTGATTATTCTACAGACACAGCCCCACAATTAACTCAAAGTCTCCCTCTTTCATTCTTTTTCATCTCTGCCTCTGTATTTACAATTTCCAATTTTTGGAAGAAATGCTCCCTGATAACGTGGGTGCAGTTAATCCCCAACCTCAGCAACTAAGTTTAATTACATTTAATATTTCAATGCTGAATACAGTATCTCTCCAAGAAACTCTATTAATGCTGACGAAAATTACCAGAAATTAGTTCAGAAGAGCATGGGGGCTTGAAATGAACTGAAGCAGATGAAATTCATGAAGAGGAGCGTGTGACTAATGTGAAAGCTCTGCGATAAACAACCATCCTCAGAGTTACTCTCCTTGTAGGGACACAGTCAGATGTCATGCTACCCATGCAAAGAGTAGCCGAGGCACACACGGTGCAGGAAAGCCTCTCATCTGTTTGCCTTGAACTGAAACAATCAGTTGACTGACATTTAAACTTGGCTTTCCTTCTTTTAAAAAGAAAAAAAAAAAGCTAGAACTGTTGGAAGCCATAGCCTAACTCAGTATTTTTATTGCTGCATGAAGCTGCTCTCCTATATTTGAAAACTATTTATACACAGGAGAAGGTCACAGGTAATCAGCCACAATACAGTGTTTACGGAATTCCTAGAGCTCCCAGAGTTCACTTTCAAAATCACATGTGCTAAATTTCATTAAACTGGTCAAATGGAGGATGAATGAAATGAAAAAGAAACAGGTGATTTGATCCCCAAGTGACAAAAATATACCCATTGTCATCATGCTTTCCAGGTAAGCCAATGTAAGATATGGTCAAATAATACCACCATGGACGTGATTACTATTCACTGGTCATTCTTAGGATACTGAGGATGTATTCATGTTTTGTTTTTTTTTTTGAGTAGAACTTAAACAGAGCTGCCAACTGAATGAGATCACATAAATAATTCAGGCCACTGAGCTATTTTTCTCATGTTAATGGAGGATAGAAACATGAAGAAATACATGATTAGTATTTTAGAGGTAATACATACTTCTTTATGTGCTCTTTATTAAAAACATACTTTGGAGAATGTGCGGATAAACTACAGAACCTGGGGGTATGACCATAACAGTCATGCTTGTTATGCTGGAAGAAAAGGCTGACACACAAGTTGAAGGCATTTGTCAACTTTCCACAACTGGGGAGTGGTGAGAGGAGTCAAGAGGTTGGGGTTTTTTTCTTACAGTCCCTCTGACACCATATGCCACACCACAGAAGGGAAATTGTCAAGTCCCATTCTGCTATAGCACAGGAGACCTGGTTAAGAGTGTTAGTGCATAAGCAATTTAGAATCTGCTGCCTGTAACCAACCACTTTCTCTTCTACTTAAGATGGAATAATGGGTTACAAGTGATAACTTCCAATAGTCACCACTGTATTTGTTTTTTAAGTCTGGGGAAAGATAAGGAACACTGTATATTTGATGTTAGAAAAAACACATAAAATACTATAACATTATATATATATATATATATTTTTCAGATTCTTGTGTGTTCATTCAACAAATACACTCGGCATGATCTAGTTGTTAGAAATGCATCAGTGAAAAAAATCAAACAAAAATTCCTGCCCTCAAGGAGTTTACATTCTAGCGCAGAAAACAGTGAACAAAAGGAAAAGACAGATTACAAGAGAACCACCTGTGGTAAAGGCAATGGAGAGAAATTATTCAGGAAAAGGAGATGGTGGGGAGGCAATTAAGTAGGATCATCAAGAACACCCTCATTGACAAGGTGACATCTGAGCAACGATCTGAAAGAAATGAAGGCTGGAGGCATGTGTGTATCTGTGCTGGGGGATGGGGAGAAAAGTGGAGCTGGGATGGTCTTTCAAGCAAAAGTAAATAGCAAATGCAAAGGCCAAGTGCTGGAAGCATGTTCTAGGAAAGGCAAGGAGCATCCTTCCTATTCTGGAGCAAAGTGAGTAAGAGGGAAGAATCAGGAGACATGAGAGGGATTGGGTGGCAGGTGGCAGACCTTGGAGGCCCTTGTTGGCCACTGTAGGAACTTTGACTTTTACTCTGAATAAAGCAGTAACATGATAGGATTTACATTTTCATAGGATTCCTCTGGCTACAATCTGAGAATAGTCTTCATATCCATTTATTAATGGTTATTATGTGCAAGTCACTCAACCTTTCTTCATCTCAGCCACACAAGGAACATCCAATAAACACATATTTAAACGTGCTGCATAAACTGCGGCCCTATTCCTGTTCCCCACGGCCATGCCGCCATATGCAATTCTTGTACTACACCACAGGGACTAGTTCTCACATCTGGATCCCACCAGACTTTTTCAGTTCTTAAACCCCAGGAAATGCCTCTTTACATCTTTGCGCCCGGCACCTATACAATGTTTAGCACGTAGGAGGAACTCAACTAACATTTATTGAATACAAAGTGCTACAAAACACAAGAATCATAAAAGAACTACAACAGAACTTCAAATCAGAATTCAAGTGATAATAAGCTGCTTGTAGAAACACAAACACAAATCTTTGTTTCTAAGAAATTCCACCTAGAACTTTTAGTCAGACTTATTAGCTAGGATCCTCCAACTTGCCAATATAATCAGCAGAGAGGTACTAGATCTGGGATTGTCTGGGCAAATGCTATTCTCAAACAATTGAAACTATTTTTTTTTTTCTTAAATGTAGAGGATAAACTTTGAGTAAAATAGGCAATTTTTTTTAAACAATTGAAAATATTTGTATTTTTTTCTTAATTGTGTGGATAAAACTTATGAATAAAATAGCATAGAAAGAAAGGACTTTGCAACTTGGCATTTGAAAATTCTCATAATTTTTTTTTGTTTTGTTTTTAAATCACATTTTGTTTGACCCTGTGCTTATGTTTTAAAATGTCATCTAAAGGACCTCCTTAGTTTGACTTCAGATGTGTCCACATGATATAAATAACTGGATTACTTAAAAAAACTTTAAATCATGTCAGATTACCAGTTTTCTGAAATCGATTTGTTTCTTTAATCTTTTGGGCATCACAAATATTTTTTTAACTACAGGGGAGGCACAGGTGAAATCTATGAAGTCATTGTAAATTTTGGTCTACGATTCTCCCAATAAGCTATCTGAGTAAAAGCAATCTGGAAACACTTGGATGGTAAAGGTTTTCTATAATTATGGGGTGTATGTACCCTATTTACACCTGCACCATTTAAAATGATGAAAACATGTAATTACTGAATTCTAGTTCTAAAGTAAAACTCATCACTGAGAACCAGATAATCTCTGCAAGAAAGGGAGCGTAATGCAACAAGTTAGCTGTCCAATATATTGATTTTTATAGTTACTTCAGATAGTGACTCTACTTGTGTGATTTTTATGCCTTTACTCTTCATAAATAATGTCTTTCTGGGTGGGATTATTCCTTTATTTTTGCACTGAAGGAAAGTAAGACCCACAATTTCCAAATCAACTCTTACTTAATTCTTCCTGGCTTATAAGTGGCTATTTACATGAATAATTATAACTTTCATAACCTGTAAAGTATGTTTCTATGACGCAACAAGTTTCACTAAAAACAATGATTAAAAGGTCAGGGTTACAATGGTTAGTTAATAGGGAAATGTCACATTGATCCTTACAAACACTTTCTGTTTGATTTGGTTCTTTGGCTTTTACAATTTCAATGTTCACACACTGAATAAACTGACAACCATGAGATCAGAACGCATTCTTACCATATTTCCTACCCCAAACTTTAACCTGCAATTTTAAAACTTTAGCTAAAAAGCATCACAAAAGCAACATCAATAATGAAAGCACTGAAAAACCAAATACGGTTAGTTTTCACTTTGTTTCTTTTACCTTTGCTGTACCTTTGGAAATAAATGGTCCTTAAATACTTGAAAATTGTGGTCTAGGCAAACAAGCCGACTAGTTCCAAAGATGAAGGGTTACGCTTCCCTCCTTCCCCAGGCCACAGTGCAGGCGGTTCCAGGCATTCTACCCACCTGCTCCTCCCTCCCTGCACCACGGCACTCAAAAACCGTGAAGGGAGTGAAGAACAGCCTCGATAAAGTCAGGACGCTGAATTATGATAATTTAATTTCTGCTTTCACTCGCAAACAGTTTAAGAGAAAGCAAAGCAAGACGCATCAGAGATAGCGCGAGCCTAGTGGTTGCCTTCTTAAAAGAGAAAAGAATAGAGTTCAGCCAGGCACAAAGGTCTCCATGGCAACAGTGAATTTAGACCCCCGTTGGCATTATTTATGCAACATTTCATCACAAAAGGACCCTCCCACTAGCCTGCCTAGCAAATTCTAGTTTTCTAATCTTCCATTCCTTTGCCCTGAATTTGTGTCTGGATTCTTAGCTATCTATACCTAAACATAAAAAAATAAAAGCAAGAACAACAAAATAACAAAGATCATAAAATAATGCTCAAACTGAATCTAGATTTTGTTTTCTTGGTGAATTCAAAAGCAAGAGACAGATTCAAGATTATATAGAGTTCATATTCAAAGCCAGTCTAGTTTTGATTTCAAAGATGGAGAGTTGTTCGACAAATAAGTTTATTCAAATTATTTTATTTTTTGAAATGAGATTCCAACTCAAAGAGAATGCAAAATGTGATAAAATCTAACCAACCCAAAAAGCTTACAGAAAATAGAACTTGTCTAGATGCTGACTTTGAAGCTAGATTTTATATAATGCGATCCACCCCACCCACTCCCAGCTATTACAGTACCTCAAACAACTCCTTTGCGTCTTTTACCTGATTCTCTTTATTTTAGCCACAACTTCCAAAAACATAAATTCAGCAAAGCATTTTAAACACTTTTTATTGAACTGTGTGCCAAATGGATCCAAGGTTCACATTTTATAATTAGACGACCTGGGACAAGTTATTTAAAACAGAGATAACGTCCCAATGTAATTAGGTTGCTGTGAGTATTAATAAGATGGTATCTGCAGAAGTCCTTTCTTCAGTTCTAAAACAATATACACATATAAATTGTTAGGATAATATTTGATGATGTTGAAAGGAAACACTACTATTCTTCATTTTAAAAGGGTTGTATTTAGTATTAGCTCAAATAAGAACAAGGTGGTTTTTAAAAAATGAGGTTTTGGTTATTTTCAAAACAATACAAGCTTATTATTAAAAACTCAAACAGTATGTACTTTGGTAAAGTACAGGGTATTTCTTATTTCACACACTCTCAACACCAGTCCCACTCTCCTTTTAATATAATTGCATGTCTAGACCTAACTCAAGGTGAATAATATAGATCTTGACTGACTCTATGTTGTCTTCAAGACAATTTTGCAAGAAAGGTCCATGGGTGCCTGTCTTTCCAATTAATGCACGTTTGAGGTGGTTTTCGGTTGCCTGCATGTTAGGTGCATGTCCCCATGATGAAACCCCAGAAGGCATTATTCACTAGAATGGGATGTTCATGGTACCTCCAGAAGCATAACTCACATCATTCTCTGAGAAGGTGTCCCTGGAATTGTGCCCTATTGAGAAAGTTATACAGTTTTCATGTCACACTTTTCTTCTTTCCTTTTTCCTCTTTCCCAATTCTGTAGAAATCATTCAGATACTTTTTGACACTGAAAACTGCAGAAGAGAATTAAAAAGCCAAACTGTTATTTCCCTCTTGTAAAAAAAAGTACTTTCCCAGGTGAAAGTTGCAAAAATAACAACCCATATATTAGCTACCAGTTATCTCTCTTCCACATCAATTGCCTTCTTTTTACTTGCTTTCTCCTCTTTTTTTCCTTCTCTCTTCTGCTTTATTTCCTCACTACAGTTCTCTTTATTTCTGTATTATTCTTCTTCTGATGCTTCTAATGTGGTTTCATTTCGGCAATGGCTTTATTTTTCCTTTTTTCCCCTATTTTTCCATGAGCTTAGCCAGCTCATTGTTATTCCTTTCTTACCTTCTCTCTCTCATGGTCTCTTCTTTGATTTCATTTTTTTTCCAAGATTTTAAATTTCTTTAGGCTATAAAAAAGAATATGGTTAACTTTCTCTTAATCACCTAGGGGTACTTTTATTTTTCTAGAGTTATATTTTCTCTGCTTTTTGGATATTATCACTGTGTTCCTTTATTCTCTTCTTGATTTCATGTCAATTTACTGTCTTATATTTAAACTATTCTGGTTATTACTTATTTTCGGATTATGGCAACCTTATCTTGGCCTGATTTTGCTTAATAACAGATTGGGGAGGGGCACAATGCTGAGTATGAGAGAAGCGAAGGCAACTGGTAGCTAAAAATGTAGTTCTTATGCTACCCCACCCTGGTCCGCTGAAATTATTCTCTTGCTGGAACTTGTTTTCCACAGGACTCCCTGTCTCTCCTGTGTCCCCTCCTGTCTTCAGCACTCAGTGTTCCAGTTGAGGATTTTAGATCAGAAATCTACCTACCTCCCTCCTCCCTTACTTCCTTGCTTCTTGCCCTCTTTCCCTCTAACTTTTTTTTTTTTAAAATGAAATATGTATACTGTATGGTAGCTGGAAAGAAATGTCTAAAGTCTGCATACCTTCTTTATATGAGCTTGCTAATTATTATAAATTAGCATTTATAGTTCTTAGTATTTATTAGTTCTTACTATTATTACAAATGGAATTTTAGTCCCAATTTCCTTGGATTTTTTGGTTCATGCTAGTGTTTCCAGGAAAGAAGTAGCATAAATTCAACCACTGTGAGATAACCATAATAATGCTTTAAGCAAAATCCTAAAGAGGCATAAATATATGTTCTTGACAAAATTAAACAGTCATTAGTAAGTAAAAACAAAAAAATCTTTGCAAACTAGGAATGGAGGGAATCCCCTCATTTTTGATAACAAAAAATTTACTTAAAAATAATAACCAGAATTAAATATTGGAAACTTCTCCTTAGATATGAATTCAATGTCATTCATTGATAGCTCTTCAACTAGAAATCTTAAGCAATAAAGTATAAACAAAAAGCCATTGTACAAAAGCATTGGTTTTCTTTCTCTATACCAGCAATAAGGCACTTAAAACAACAATGGCACTTATAATATCATAGAAAAACATCCAATACGTAGGAATAAATCTATTAAAGTGGTATAAGACCTCCTCTCCAAACACTACACCACATTACTGAAATTAAAGCAGTCTAAATGATGGAGGGAAATACCATGTTTATGGATCGGCAGGACAATATTGTAAAGGTTTCAGCCTCCTCGGATTAACTGATAGATTTACCACTGTCCAGTCAAAGCCTCAACATGTTTTTTTATTGGGGGGGTGGGTGAGGTAATGGATAGTGAATTCTAAAATTTATATGGAAACCCAAGAGAGCCAACAAGAGCAAGTCGTCTTGGAGGGAAAGAACAAACCTGGATGACTGAGCCAATCAGATACCCTGGCTGATTATAAAACTGCATAATTAAGATTGTGTGGTACCCAAGCAAGAAGAGACAAATAGAACAGTGGAACGGAGAGAATCCAGACGCCAAGCCACATATATACCTGACTTATGAGAGCTACAACAGTGCAGTCGAGAGGAAACGATGGTGCCTTCGCCTGGTGGAAAAATGCACCTTAACCTCCATAGTGAAAAAATACAAAAAATCAATTCCATATGGAGTGCCGGTCTATATGTGAAAGACTAAATGAAAATGCTTTGAGAGTAAAATATGCAGCATCATGTATCAATTTGGAGTAGCCAAGGCTTTCTTAAGCATAAAATGTGCTCACCATAAAAGGAAATTAAAAAGTTATTAACAGGGCCATATTAAAATTGGGAAATTCTGTTTATCAATGACAACATTAAGAAAGTGAAAGTACATTTAAGGAGAACATAGTTTCATTCTCTCTCTGGAATGTATAAGTCTGAAATGCAATATAATACAAAACTAATAGGCAACTCAATAGAAATAGGGGCAAAATACTTGAACCAGCACTTCATGAAAGAGTATCTGCATGACCCACATGGCCAGTAAGTAAATGGAAAGATGATGAACTTCAATACCCATCAGGATATACAACTTAACCACCATGGGATGCCAAGACATACCCATCAGAATGGTTAAAACTGAGTGAGAGAAGAGAGAGAGAAAGAGAGAGAGAGAGAGAGAGACAGAGAGAGAGAGAGAGAGAGAGAGAGAGAATGCCAAATATTGGCAAGTATTAGTTGCTATCAGAACTTCCATAAACTGTGAGTGGGAATGTAAAATGGTAAAATAAATTTGATGATTGTCAATCTCTTCTCAAGCACTTTATACTCATACTCTATTACTTAGCAATTCTACCCCAGCCATATACACAACAGAAATGTGCACATTAAGTACACCAGAAGACATGCATAATACTCCTATCAGTCTCAACTGGGACACTACTTAAATGCTCCATAATGAGAATAGCTATAGTATGGTATATATACACAATGAAATATTAATCAGCAAAGAAAATAAACCATCTATAACTGCATAGAATATTATAACTGAGTCTCCCAACACATATAGTGAAGAAGCTGTACTTGACAGCATATATACTTTTCTTTATGTATACTTTATTTTTAAAAAAATAAAATCCTAAATTATTTTCAATTCTAGATTTTTGGAAGATATAACAGGCATGCATGTATGAAAATAGAAACATTGTTTACCTACAAAATGATTTTAAAAGAAAAAACATGTAATTTCAGAGGTTTCTAGCAATACCATTGCAAATTTTATTTTTAAAAGAAAACAAAGAATTTTTAAGTTGTACAAAACAAAAGCAGAACTGAACGATGGAGGAATCACTATTTGTTGTGGTACCATTAATTTTAAAATAATTCATTATGCTATAGCCCTTTTGAACCAAAATAATCCAATCTTTTGGACAACAAAAGAAAGAAAACTACATTTTAATGTCCCGGCCATTTTTACCTACTAACATGGACAGCAGATCGAAGGATAAGTAGCACTACCATAGGAAAGCTTTAATATTATAAATAGATAACTTTCAAACAGGTTTAATGTGAATATTTAAAAT
>NW_012148719.1:1564032-1564588 GCF_000956105.1 Propithecus coquereli
GGGACAGTGGTTAAAGGTGCTGTCATGGAGGTGGGGACTTACAGGTGGACAAGTAGACTCAACATATGGCTGGCATTCCTGCACTTCCAGGACTTTAGTTTCTCTTTATGCTTTTTGTTTGCTTGTTAGTATTATTTTACCTGATGGCAGTATTTAAATATTTGGTATGCAATCTTTCATGAATTCTAGTATATTTGTTACACTTCTTCTGGAATGCTTGAGAACAATCTCTAAATTCACTCTTTGTCCCGTGGTGAGGTTGAGCATGTGTGGAGCCGGGTAGGGAGTGAACCTAAACAAGGACAAACTGATCTCTAACAAAACGACTTTGCTCACAGATACTGTACATTAAACGCATGCAAATCACAACAGCTCGGTGCTTTATCATTTGTCGAAATATGACATTATCCTTTGGGAATTCTGAAGACTTTTCTATAAAATTTTTTGAATATACCTCTATTTCGGAACATTTCCTATATACTGGTATATTAAAAAATGGGGCTCTTGAGTATATATTATACCTTAAGTTAGTTCTAGAATTGATACTGCACAATTT
>NW_012148719.1:1566173-1566576 GCF_000956105.1 Propithecus coquereli
CCTTGAATATACCTTGAATATATATAAGAAATAGCTATATGTTTTGTTATATCAGAAAAGAAGCTGAGGCATAAAGTGGAATTTTACCATCATTTCTATGCACCTTCAGTGTAGCAAGTTATTATCTCATTTTATAGATGAGGAAACAGATTTGGAGAGGTTAAATAATTTGCCCCAAATTACACAGATTTTAAGTGGTAGAATCTGTATTTGAACTTCAGAACTTGTGTTTTTTTTTTTTTTTATTTCAGGGTATTATAAGGGTACAAACATTATGGTTTCATTTTATGTCTTTGCCTCACCCAAGTGAGGGTTAGAGCATGCCCTTACCCTCTACAATGCTCCCTGTGTCCTTTAGTTGCAGGTTTACCCCCCTATCCCCCTAATCCCTGGAGAGTATTAC
>NW_012148719.1:1570651-1572017 GCF_000956105.1 Propithecus coquereli
ATTCATCATGTATACTTATTTAATGACATTTTTGGAGGTTTTTTCGTTAACTCCTTTTGTGTATAAAATCTTAAAGTTGCCAATTATAGTTTTTGCCATATATAGCATTTTTTCTCAAATGTGAAATCCATGATTGGCAAAGGATTTCAGGTTTCTTTTTTCTTTTGCTAGTAGTTCCTAAAATCCAAAGAAGTTGGAACATCTACTTAACCATGTGGTTGATATAGATCAAAAGTGAGATTTATGCTGAGGAATACAATTCAGTGATGAGGCAGAGCAATGGAAAGGGATTAATAAAATATAGTTTAGAATTTCTGGGGTTCTTAGGCCATGGAGTTTATTATTTTAATGATGAGAAATAGCACATGGATATGGGTGGCTATCTAATTTCTTGAGTGTCATTTTGCATGCCTGAGAAGCTTAAAGGTAGAAGTTTTGTCTGGTCTATTAATGGTATTCTATTGCCATCGAGTGGTGCTTGAGCTACCTGTTGAGGAATTCCAAAGTTAAGAACTGGCTCCAAAGTACATCAAGGTACCTATTAATACTTTCAGGAAATCTCAAATATTGAGATCACTAATGTTTTTTATTCAATTATGAAACACAGGAACAAATATGGATCTAAATTTAAACAGTCCATGATTAAAATATGTGACTTAAACTTCCACTTCTCCATCTACTGTCTATGCTTTCTTCAGCTGATATAGTTGGATATCCAAGACAATAAGTGAAGTATTTACCTACTTACAGGATTACAAATATACATTAATACAGCAAATGTGTGGATACATTGTTTTTATATCAATGTGGAAAAAAGTATTTGCTGACATCTAAATTCCAAGCAATAGTTGAGTTGCATTAAAGCTAAAAAAAACCTATCTATGTACAATATGTATCAAATATTTTCTACAGATATATTAAGTACATTGCGTGTTTTATTTTTCTAAGTTGAGGAAAAAAATATGCCAACAATTGAACCAATATATGTGCACATCTTTTAAAATGAAGACTAGCCCAGAAAATTGTATTTCAAAATTATTAGGCAGAACACTTCTAGACAATGATGTTAGTAATGAAAGGTTTGATCTGGAAAGAAATGTCAGCAATTAGCTCAGCAGTAATAAATAGCACAGCAGTCAGAAAGTAATGAGAGTATTGGTGGTAAAAATGAAATGGGAACAAGGTACAAGCAGACATTGTGAAGTCATCCATGAATACTTGTCTACTGATGAGATTGCAGACTCACAGGTAAAGATGTGAAATAAATGAAATGCAAAGAATTCTAAATCTAACAAATAGTGTAACTTGATTTGCTTTAAAGCAACAGGACTTTTTCATGAGTGATATAGCATTTTAGTAATATTAT
>NW_012148719.1:1573282-1581477 GCF_000956105.1 Propithecus coquereli
TGTCCAGATGGGAGAGTGACACGCTAAGCCACTGGGGGCACTAATGGGATAATCTTACAATTTCATGTTTGAAAAAGACAGAAACCAAGAGACAATTTCACTTCCTCTTTAAATATTAAAAAAAATCAACAATCTAGAACACTGCTTTTCATTTTTCAAACTAATATTAAAGTATGAGGATGGATTGACACAATCCTTGTTCTATAATTCTCCTGTGGAAGTGGCAGTCAAAAAATCAATGGGTACAGTGCATTACATCATAAATTTTATTGATTTATTAAAATACTGTGATAAATATAACATAAATGAATTGTTTGGTAATTTAGAAGGAAAGAAGACTCTTGGCTTATTCTCTAGCCCATTATAAAGAAGCGTTGAGAGGGTCCTTCACGATGGGCGTCTTAACAACAACAGTCACAACGGACTGCTGACCCTTTATGCCTTAACTCCAAAATGTGACATGCGCTCATCATCGGGATACAAGTATAAATGTCATTGCTTTGTGAATCTATTGAGTAAACTTTATCTGTATTTAGCGTATTGAAAAGGTGGTTACCTACTTTTGCAACATAATCTAGTTTCCGAAACAGATTCTGAGTATACGCTAACATGAACCATCCATGAAACAAACACAATTAGTTTATCCACATTATAATTTTTAATGTCACAACAGCAGCAGCTGATGGCTTTCAACTTTACTGCCCACTGCCAGTGTCATCGTCAGGACCTCACCAGCAGTCTCCAAAACCTTGCTTGTCATTAAGTAGCCAAGATTACCCTGCCACGTACCTGCTTTGAAAGTGAAATAGACTGAAGGCCCCAAAGGAATCCAGAGTAAATGGCTAATTATAGAGTTTGCTGCATTCAGCCTTATTAACATATTATTGTAATATAAAATGCAAAACCCAGGATGATTATTTTCCCTAAAAATGAAAGGCAATGCATATAGACAGAGCTTGCACTTACGAAACACAATAAATATTACAAAGAAGCCTATTACATAGCTCAACAAATTATTAGAGAAATCTCATTTTGAATATCATTCATTTATTCATTCAACAAATAGTTATTAAATGCCTATTGTGTTCTAGGCATTTTTCTGAAGGGCAGTGAAGGAGACAGATGGGGCCCAACCCTCACACAGCTTAGAGTTCAGCTTCATGTTAGAAACACTTAGTACCTGATATCTGCTTCTGCTTCTTCTAGAAACTGAATTTTATATCTTACACAAATCAGCATATGTATTCCTACACTGACTTGCATATAGTAAACACATAATCATGGCCTGACAGACTGAATTAGTGTTTTCCTTTTTAATTGATAAGTGTATGGCATTAAGGCATATGCCGCAACTTCAATGTTACTGGTTACTTTACTATCACACCGAGGGTGGAAATAAGAACACGGAAATGTACTATTGCGTGTTTTGTGAGCATTCGTATTCACAGGCTGGTTCTCCTTTTACCTTCGAAGTCTCAGTTGCTGGAATGTGGTCGATGGGGAGGGAGATTTTGGAACAAAGGCAGTATTTCATTTATGCAGTAATCGGCTGAGGCAACTTGTGACCCCATGTCTTCCCAGCCATCCAGCTGGCTTGAAAAATTTGCTTAGTGACACTTTTTTTGTTCCCATGAGTTGGACGGTGTCCCTGATCTCAACATTGTACAATGTTCTTTATGTATATCACCAACTTTCACCACTGCAAAGAAAGTACTAATTATCTCTTTTAAAGATGAAAGAGATTCAAGAATGGGAATGACTTCTGTCAGGCCACCAAGCTGGTACATTGGAGCAGGGGTCATGACTTAGTTCTGCCTCCAAAGCCTTCAGCCTTCCCCTGCAGTGTGCTGACTGCAATCTTTGCAAGCCCCCCATTCTCTAGTCAAAATTCTCCTGCAACCTGCCTTGATGTCCTCTGGTGTTCCAATTCCTACTTATTCTTCTCTCCCTTGGAAAGTCTGAATCGCATTTTCTCCAGATGCTTCCAGTGCTCTGATATTACCTGGACCCCATTAAACACCGATATCCCAAGATCACAAAAAAAAATCTTGTTAAAACAGTTGTTTTGGTGTTATCATATTAAGTGGGCAATTGCATGAAGCATTTATAAACCCAAGTATATCAGTGGAGGGATGAGAGGGAGATTTTCATGAGCACTTTTGTCAGCTTTTGGTTTTAGAGACTGGAGACCTACTTGCACATGTGTCCCTCCAGGAAGTAGGAAATGTGTAATGCAAAACATAGGAGCCACAGGCAGGCAGAGGTCTCAAGCTGTGAAGGACTGGATACCTGCTTCCTCCTGGGTCCTTGGGTAGAGTGAAGAAAGAAAGGACCAACCTTAGATGCCAACTCCAAACCCTTCAGCAAATCAACTTCCTTTTCTCAACTTCCTTTTTTCTTGCTCTGGAAAGTTTTGTTTTGTGTGGCCTTACACTGTCAATTGTTTCCAGGCATCTTCTACACAATTTGTTTAACTTTAACAAAAATGTCAAGGACAAGACATTAAACAATAACATGAAGATGATACATATTCACTTTTAGAAAAAAGTATTTCATAATTTATCTGTGCTTTAAGAATGTTAGGAATAATTAAAGATTTTCTATGATGCAGAAAAGAATCTGAGTTCCAGTTAGAGTACCAGGTTTTGGGAGGAAGTTATTCAACTTGTCTTAAGTGAAGTTCCTTTATTTATATGGCAAGAATAACTCTTGTATAGCCCAGTTCGAAAACTGTTTCTAGAAATACAATGAGATGAAGCTACAAGCTCTTTGGGGTCAAGGGATCAGTCAAATGTACATTCACACTCCTCACAGCACCCACAGCAACTCTGAGAAGAGGGCACCCGGCTCGGGGGCACCCACTTAGCACACATGCCTATGGAGTAAACATACGAAAGCAACTAAAATTATGCAGGGACATAAGCATGTAGAATGACCACAGTTGTCAGTGCATTGTGGGGGCTGAGTATTTGATGCTGAGGCAAACAGACAAGGGCCTCACATTCTAATGAAGAGTTACAGAAAGGTAACACGCACAATAAATGAACAGGATATTTCCTCATGGTGGTAAGTTCTATAGAGAAAATAAAATAGTCTGATAAGGAAATAGAGCCTTCGTTGGAATGAACGGGACCTCGCAGACCATATCAAGGTTTGCATTTTACTCTAAGTACTAAATGAAGCCATTTTTTAAAAGATCAATCTAATATATTATGCTAAACTTAATGTGAACCTATCTAGAACAACAGACGTTATAAAGAAATAGTCTTGTTTGGGTCTGAAAAACCATGAATCACAGAAATCACGTAGGGGACCGGTGAGGAGGCTATTGCAATGCAGAAACAGTGGTGGCTGGGATGTGGGGTAGTGGTGGAGAGAGAGAAGAAAAGTGTGCTGAAATGGAGCTGAGAGGACATGGCGCTTGTGAGAGCAAGAATTCCAAAGATGTCCCCTGCTCAGGATCCCCGTCCCATGGTCATTCAATCAGACGCTCACCGAGGCTCTCCTGTGAAGGGAGAAGGGACTCTAAAGATAGATTTAGGGTTACCAGAGAGTTGACCTAAAATAGGGAGACTCACCCAGATTATCCAGCTAACTCGATCGAATCACATGAGCAGGTAACAGGCGAGAATTATCCGGTTCTAGCCAGAGAGCTAACTCAGAGGCAGGAGATGAGGTAGAAGAGGAGGTCGGCGAGATTCAAAGCCAAAGAGGGAGGGTTGGAGCCAGGAGCCAGGGAGTACAGGGGACTCGAGAAGCTGAGAATGACCCTCAGCCACCAGCCAGTAAGGAAGCAAAGACCTCCCCTGCAGGACTACATGGACCTGAATTTGGCCAACAACCCAAATGAACCTAGAAGATCCTTCCACAGAGCCCCCACACAGGAAGGCAGGCCTGCTGACGACGTGATTTCAGCCCAGTGAGACCCATGTCGGACTTCTGAGATAGTGAGATGAATAACTGTGTGTTGTATTAAGTGACTGAGTTTGTATTAATTTGCTCGGGCAGCAGCAATACAAAACTAACGCAGCAGTGGGATAATACTAGAAGGGACTAAGGGAGGGACACACACTAGGACAACTCAGCTCTCTGGACAGAGTGTTAGGGAATGGAGGGATCCTTGCATGAGACGGGAAAGACTCATGGAAGAACATTTGGGGAGGCAAATAGAAAACCAAAATTTTGTTTTGAACATGTTAAGCTTGAGATGTCCATCATTCATCCAGGTGGAGGGGACAGAAAGGCAGGCAGAAATAGGAGTCGAGAGCACAGTGAAAGGTCAGGGCCGGAGACATAAATCAGCTTCATAAATGTGTCATAAACATGTAAGTGGTATTTTTTAAAATGGGGCTACACATATACTCCTAGGGTTATAGGCAGATAAAACATCTTCAGGATTTATTAACAATGTCTAAGGAAAACCAGGAACATTAGGAAGGAGAGGACATTATATACGGCTATGGGTTGAATTTTATCTTCCCCCAAAATACGTTAGCATCCTAATCCCCAGAATAGGTGAATGCGACTGTGTTTGAAGGTAGGGTTTTTATAGATGTTGTCAAGTTAAAATGAGGTGATTAGGGTAGGCCCTACTCTGCTATGACTAGTGTCCCTGTACAAAGGAGAAACTTAGCTAGAGACATTCACTCAGGGAAAACACCATGTGAAGATGAAGGCAGAGATTAGGATGATGCTTCTACAAGCCAACAAAAGACAAAAATTGCCAGCAAACCACCAGAAGGTAGGGGAAAGGCATCGGACAGATTCTCTCTCACAGCCCTCAGAAGAAAGCAACCCTGCTGGTATCTTGATTTTGGACTTGTGGCCTCCAAAACTATGAGACAATAAATTTCTGTTTTTTTAGCCACTCTGTGCAACCCTAACAAACTAACTCACACACATAATACTGTGAAGGTGACAGCTGAGATAGCCACACAGATATATTTTGAGCAGTATGGTCTCCATAACTGGCATATGTAATATTATATCCCACTGTTTTTGTCCTTTCAAAAGGAATGATTTTTTTTAAAATTTCAAAATATTAAAGGAGTATAAATGTTTTTGTTACATGGACAGCTTTCATAATGCTTGAGTCAGGGCTACTACTGTGCCCATCACCAAAATAGTGTTCATTTTACCTGTCAGGTAGGTTTATTGCCTTTCCTTTCCTCCCCCTCCCTCCTTCTTGACTTCCAATGACTTTTACTTCCCTCTGTGCCCATGTGTGCCCATCAGTTAGTTCCAGCTTATTAGAGAGTACATGTAGTGTTTGTTTTTCCATTCTTGAGATAGTTCACTTAGGATAATGGTCTCACTTTAAAATAAATTACATGAAAATATGACAAGGAAAAATAATCTATTGCAATAATCACAACAGTAATCATATTTTAATTATTCAGCTTTTAAGAAATAGTAAATATGTGTTTATCAAGCATAAATTCACTTAGAAGTTAAAGGTTTTTTTATAAGATGATCTTAAAATCGATTGCAACTGAATCAATAAAAATTACTGTTATTTGAATATCAATCCTCCATGAAAAGTTATGGAAAGAAAGGTGCTCAACAGTCTTAGTTACGAACCCACTTCTGCATGATATTCCTTGTGTTTATTCAAACATTGTTTTATTTAACTTAGACCTATTAAATATGTCAAACTGTCAACATTCCAAATGCAAAGAACTGAAAACTTAGGTGGAAAGTCTGTGAACACGGCAGGTATCAAACCCCCTCCAACTTTAAAAGGAGCAGGCCTTCTGCTGTAAGCAGAAATTGATACGTAATTAGGCCCCATACAAGGAATGTGTTTAAGGTTGACATTATGCATTATAAGAAATTCTCAAGTTCATCGTAAACCATAAAACAAAGAACCTGGGGGAAAATATAAATATTCTTATAAAATATATCATCTCTGAATTTTATCAACAAGTTGCAACGAAAATAGAAATAGATGCTGCCAACTTAATGTATTATGCTAAACGCAATGTGAATCTACCCAGAACAATGGAAGCTGTGGAGAGTCCTGTTAAATCCTGAAACACTATGATTCACAGAAACCCAGAAAACACATAATTGGAAGTAGAAAATTAAAGCAGTGTTTTCTCAGCCAGGACCAAGGCTCTAAACATCATCTATATGCTGATGATTCCCAAGACTTTCATCTCCAGTTCTGCCCTCCCCACTGAGCTCTGGACCCATCTAGGAAACTGCCTACTTCCCACCTTCACTGATGTTTATTTACCAGACTTCTCCAAGTTCACACACCCAGAAGACAATCTGTTATTTCTCCCATTAACCCCATCCCATCACACCCTGCCTTTCCTCTCTCCCAGACATCCTCATCCCTGTAAATGGGATCACCAGTAACCCAGTTGTAGGGGATCAAAAACACAGAAGAGATTCTAGATCAGCCTGTTTTCCTTCTGCCTCACAGAAGATATACCAGCACACTTCTGTGGTTCTGCTCTCCCGCGAAGTATGTCCTGAACTCCTCCACTTCACGTCCTCCCTACTGATGCCAACCAGCCCATCATCTCTCGTCTAAACTTCTGCAACAGCAGCTCACTTGGGAAGGGAAGCTCTCTGTTTCCCTTCTTGCATCCTCCACACTCATCTACTGCCTCCAGAGTCTTTCTTTTCCACACAGCATGTAGAGACTTTTTCAAATATTTAATCACATCATTCGACTACTTGCTTTAAAATGTTCAAATGGCTTCCTATTCAAATCCTTGTCATCATCACGATCATCATCATGGTCCACAGAGTACCTGAGGCTTCTGGGTGTGAAGGATTCTGCCTCCTTCTCTGATTTAATTTGCTTCTATCCTTCCCCCTTTATACCAAGCCCCAACCATATGACATTTTTTTCTCCCTCGGACCCATGAAGTGTCTCCTTCAGCCTGGATGACGCTTTCCTCACATCCTGCTCTTTTAAGTCTGGGCATGGGTGTTGCTTCCCCTCCGCTAGTACTGCCAGCTCTCCCCGACTTGCTCTCAATCTCATTGCCCCATGTATTTTGTTTTCTTCATAACACTCATCTCCCTATCTAAAACTATATGTATTGCTTATTTATTTTTTTATCTTTGGTTGTTTTTGCTCGCTTATTTGTCTCCCCAAGTAAGTCAATGTGGTTTAGAAACATGGCTCCTCACCTTCTTTCCACAAAACCTGAGGGTGCATTTTTTTCCTTCCTGATGGATTATGAGTAATTGATCTAAGGTTGCAGCTATTTTTTGCTACTGAACACAGAAAATCTGTATGCTATTTAGGAGTATGAATTTCTTTCCAAATCAGTAACTCTCAATGGACCCTCTATAACTGTGACAGTAAGTCTTAACTGACGGAGAATTATTAATCACTCACTGATACCCGAATGGGACAATGACATTGCCTGAACTTTTTGGAGAACAATACTCCATTTTATAATACTGATAATGGAAAAAATTTCAATACTTATTTTTTTGGCCCAGTCCCCAATATAAACTGATAAGGCCCAATACTGACCAGTGAAACAATAGAAAGAGTGACTTGTCTGTGGCTCTAAGTGTGCTCCAGTCCTGGGAGGAGGTGTCTAGACAAAGCCTGGCCTGGACCTAGGTAGGCTTGAAGCCATCTGCCCAGAGGAGACTTGAACCTAAAAGCCTTCCCCACCCTCACCTCCAGCACTGGGAACTCGACCTCATGACCAAGTGATGATAAACTTCCACTTGGCCAGACTCTATTAACCTTTTATCATTATAGTTTCTTCCTAACAAAATCACATTGAGAATCACAATGACCTCCTTTAAACATGAGGAGAAATTTAGACCTGATTTATTTGACAGCAATTTGGTTCGAGTCCTAGTATTTGTTATGTTGATTTATGATAACAATATAAGTGCCAATGACAAAGAGTTTTATGACTTGTTCCAGACACAAAGTTCCACTTTAGCTCCCCATACACACCCTGATTTCCCTCTACATGGACAGCCTAAAGTCCCTGGCCATTCCTCAGGAACAAAGCCTAGTAAGTAACACCTGGCTAGCCCGAAGACGGGAACGACCTCCCTAAATGGGTCGTAAGCAAAAACCCAATGCCTTGTTTCGGTTGGGAAAGATAAACCTTTGGTTTGTATCATCAAGGAAACAACATTCAAAAGCTTCATCTTGCCTTGTATATTATAGTGCGAAAGAGTGAAGACTTCAAACTCTTTAGTTG
>NW_012148719.1:1581527-1589580 GCF_000956105.1 Propithecus coquereli
ACCTCATGACCAAGTGATGATAAACTTCCACTTGGCCAGACTCTATTAACCTTTTATCATTATAGTTTCTTCCTAACAAAATCACATTGAGAATCTTTTAACCTACACAATGACCTCCTTTAAACATGAGGAGAAATTTAGACCTGATTTATTTGACAGCAATTTGGTTTGAGTCCTAGTATTTGTTATGTTGATTTATGATAACAATATAAATGCCAATGACAAAGAGTTTTATGACTTGTTCCAGACACAAAGTTCCACTTTAGCTCCCCATACACACCCTGACTTCCCTCTACATGCACAGCCTAAAGTCCCTGGCCATTCCTCAGGAACAAAGCCTAGTAAGTAACACCTGGCTAGCCCGAAGACGGGAACGACCTCCCTAAATGGATCGTAAGCAAAAACCCAATGCCTTGTTTCGGTTGGGAAAGATAAACTTTTGGTTTGTATCATCAAGGAAACAACATTCAAAAGCTTCATCTTGCCTTGTATATTATAGTGCGAAAGAGTGAAGACTTCAAACTCTTTAGTTGAAAAGATGTTAAAGAATTTATTTGTCAGAATAGTTGATTTTCACAACCCCGAAGGCATGAAAGGCATGTGCACAGCCTTTTCCTCACCTCAGAGGGGAGAAGTTGAGTTCTAGAGAAGCAGCGTGCAGGGCCCAGATTTATAAACCCGTAAGTTTTAATTCCTTGATTTTTTACTTTGAGCCTGGGGCACGCACCTCCCTTAGCCACTCTCCTTCCTCTGCCAATGAAAGCAAACCTTTTGGGTTCTTGCTGATAGCCCATAACTTTTAAGAAATAGAATGTTATTATCATGAATGTTGCTTGAATCAATCATAGCAAAAATATGTTTATTGTTGATCCAAAAATATCATCCACAGAGTTCTATTTCTCTCGGGGTGTGATCAATTCATATTTCTGATATGAATGACACATGATAGGTTTGCCTACCCTGTTTCCTTGTTAAATTTTAGCTGCATATTTTTTTAGGGAGAAAACAACATTGCAAGCTATCAAAGGGAGGTCTTGTTTGCTGAAATGAGAAGACATTTTATCTAAGGCAGAAGGCTTAGAGATAGACTATAATTTGGAGCCAAGAGTTGGGATACAAATCCAGGGTCTAGATCAATAGAAAAATTCTAACAGCAAAACCTTTCGACTCTATGACCTGCGAAGTTTCATTTTAAGGGAGATTTGGGACTATCATGGTTAGCTGTCACTTAATCATGGAGTCTTTGTGTTTTCGTTTTATACGATGTTTATAAGGATGCAATGGTAAAATTTTTCCTGAACCCAGAACAGATGAAGTAAGTGGACACACTGTCCAGGTATTTTCTTCCTGTTCCCGCCCAGGACACAAGTTCTGAGTATCCACCACTGTCTCTACAATAGTGTCACACACAAGAGCACTCAGCTGTGCTTTACAGCCCTTTGCAAGCGGCAGTTCCTTCAACTGGAATCCCCTACCAGCCACCTTCCTGGTCTGGCAAACCTGCATCATCTCCAGCTCAACAGTCAACGGCCATGTGAAGCTGTTCTTTCTCCCCCTGAGGACATGGGTCACACCTGCTCTTATGCTCCAGGTAGATGGTCTAGTCCATCTCTAACCACAATATATTATAAACATTTGTCTCTCTGACCAACAGCCCTCTCCAGACTCTGAGCAGTTTGAGGACAATTATTGTATCTTATTTCTAGTTGTGGTCCTAATAGAAAAAAGGTGATCAAGGAATATTTAACATTAAAAGCAAAACATCATATCATTTTCATTTCTACTTACACAAGTCCCAATATCGGATGTTCACCAAGCCTAGATTGTAAAGGAAAGTCACAAAAGGTAGAGAATATAGAACTTTAAACCTAATAAGGTGTATACATAAACATGACTCACAGGAAATTACAAACAACAAAATGTGGACACTCCATTCTATCACTTAAACAGTGTTGAATTTGGGAATTAAGAGTCATGACTTTACAAAAGGGACATCTGAAAATAAAAAGTTTTGTTTGATTAAATTTCCTTTCAGTAAATTATTACACATGCCTTCTGACATGGAAGTTTTGTATTTATAGAAACGAAAAATTTTCAGATGTTAATGGTTAATTATTTCTAAAGAATAATATTAAGCAATTGTGAATCCCTGAAATGTATTTAAATTACTAATGGCCTAAATAGGCATATTTATGCCAAGATATACTGAATCTTAGCTATGCACCTTCTTATTTCTTCCAGGTGTATGTATTAAGTAAGTTTGAACATAAAGGAAAAAGTATTCATTGAAAATATGGCTGTAAAAAACAGCATTAAAGGTTATATATCTTACTAAGGCCAAGGTGCTTACTATTTATAACAACAAAAATAAAAACTTTCATCATTCTTTGAGTCAATTAATAATAGCTTAAATCAATTCCCATACATATTAGCATCACAGAATTCCTTTCCTCAGTGGTGGCTTCTATTTCTTGAGTGAACATTCTTTCGCTCTGGGCTACATAATGTTGTCAATGAGATACGCAGGCAATACCAATCAGCTTCTTTGTGACATTTTCTAACAAGTTTTTGCCAATGTCAAGATTTCTTAATCAAAATCCATTTTGCTTTGGGGTTGTTTTTATTTTAATGTCAAGATAGCATTCATAGAGTAATTATTCTGTTTCAAGTAGCTTGTATAAGTAATGAAATTATGGCTTAACTTGCTTCTTTCCCACAATTTTGTAGACATGTAGGTATGTGTATATGTGTATGCCACTTATTGAAGCTTAAATTAAAATAATGTTTTTAAAGTTCTGCTTATTAAAACCATTTATGACATTTATGAGAGACGTAAGCATGCCCTGATACTTCCATCAAACTGATTGGGAAAAAATGTCACAAGAAATATCATTCTTGTGGTATTCAGAATTCAGGAAACAAATCACTGCTACGAGCTAAGGAACTGGCCAAATCTGAAGTCCAATCAGGCATTCAAAGACATTAAGTGACATGTTCTGAATTTAATTTCTATGTGTTAAGTTGTGCTTTCTGTTTCAGGCAATACATTGTTTCAGGGTTGAGTTAAATGTGGGTGTGCACGCATTTCCCAGAGATAACCATTGCAACTCGTCATGGAATTATACACTGTTATCCACTGAAGTGTTAGCTCCAGGTTCAGCTCGTCCCACAAGTTCCTTTACTTTCCTTGGCCTGGGAAAGCTAGGATTAGGATCAGGCCTTGATCTGTGTTTCTGTGATCATTAGTGCAGGCCTGTAGCTTCGTATCAACCTACCAGGGTCTTATGACTTTTGCTACCCTGTCTCTTCTTCTGACTCCCCAACAAAATCCCCATTTCCACTTGATTAGCTTTATTAAATCTTGTTCATCATTGTATCTACCATTACTCTCCAGACTGTATTTTTAAAATGTATATAAACATATATAATATAGATATAAAATATATATGTGTTGAAAGAGATTAAATATTTTTGATAAAATGTTTGGATAATTTCTTGCTTGACAATGGACATTTTTTCCTATACTTCTGTTTTTTAAGACAGTGCAATTATTTTGAACTTGCTCTTTATTGAGAGTACGATTACTCTTCTGATTATTTGCATCTTCTTCAGGTTTCTCATGAACTTATATCGACTACCCAATATGCAGAGACTATATTTAGCAGATTAAATATCTTTAATTTACAAAGGTACATAATGATGTACAGAAAGGTTAAAAAATGTGCCCAAGGTCTGACTTCTGATAAGTCCGAAGAAAGAAGATTTGTTGCCTCCCTTTATATTATTAAATATATATAACTTATATAATCGGCATTAGCTTTTTAAGATTAACTTCAACTCTTGAGTATATAATGAAGAGAAACCCCTGAAAAATGTAAAGCCAGAGACATGTACACGGCTGTTCATGACTGTAATGTTTGTAATAGCAAAAACTAAGAAACAACCCAAATGCTCATCAAAGGGAGAAGAGATGAACTCTGCGTGTAGTCGCCTGATGGAATATTCTAGGGCAGTGATGAACTGCGGTTGGACACAGGATGCAGGTATCTTGACCTGTGTTTCATCGCTGAGTGGGCCAGAACAGCACAGGGGTGAAAGGCCATACAGGGGAGCTAGACCAGCTATGGCCCCAGTAATAGTGTGACCTTGGATAATTCTGTGACCTTTTTTATTCCTCACTGTCCTCATCTCTAGATAATACCTACCTGAAGGAGTCATTGTGAGAACAAAGTGAATATATACACATGGCAGTTAGAATGGGCCAGGATGCTAAATATGCATTTCCTCTGACTATTTAAACATCATTTTAAACTAGAATACAGTAGGATTTGTGCAAATATTCAAATATACTTAATCTTCATATTCATTAAGCACATGTAGAAGAGATCATTTCTCTCTCTCTGTTTTTTTTTATTATTATTATTATTTTTTATTTGTTGTTTAGAGATGGGATCTTGGCCAGCCTCCCCAGTAGCTGGGACTACAAAGCATGCACCATTGCACCCGGCAGGAAGAGATCATTTCTATATCTCACAGTGTAAGTATTAGTATATTGTGGCCAACATTTTCCTAATTTCTATGTGTGGGTGCCTTCCTAAGACACTTCTTTTCATATCTGCAGTATCTGACTGTTAACTACCTATCCTTTTTGATGCAGTCCACAAACCCTGGTCTTGCTAGTAATTCTACCCTAATTTCTATCTCTTTGCCATTTTTTTATTTCAGCACATTACAGGGGTACAAATGTTTAGGTTTACGTATATTGCCCTTGCCCCACCCAAGTCAGAGCTTCAAGCATGTCCATCCCCCAGACAGCGCGCACCACACCCATTTAGATGTGAATATACCCATCCCCTCCTCCCCCCTCCCATCTGCCTGACACCCGATGAATGTTATGACTACATGTGTACGTAAGTGTTGGTCAGTTAATACCAATTTGATGGTGAGTCCAAGTCGTGCTTGTTTTTCCATTCTTGTGATACTTCACTTAGGAGAAGGGGCTCCAGCTCGATCCAGGATAACACAAGAGGTGCTAGATCACTGTAGTTTTTGTGGCTGAGTAGAACTCCATGCCATTTCTTTTTGCCAACATTTTTGTACCTTCTTGTTTCCCTCAAAATGCAGCCATTCTCCTAGGTTTTGCCTATAAGAATTGACTATTCTTCACACATTTTCTTCCATTCTTTAGTCTGCTCTTGAACCATCATCCACCATACCTACTTGTATCAGACTTGTGACCATTTCTTGTGCCAAGGTTTCTAGAAAATTCCAGGAATACATTTCCATAGTCCATTACCTCCATGGATGGCCAAGTGGTTACTAAAAATCATATCATAACAATGTTTTTCCCACCTACACAAAGGCTCCTATTTCTGACTTCTATATCTTGGTTTATGACAGCACCTTCTTCCTGTCACCCAAGCTCAAAACTGTAATGTTCGCTTTGAGTCCTCTTGCTCATCTGTGTTCTAACATTTATTTCCAATACTGAGAGTGCCTGTCAAATAGGATCTCCATTCCCCTCTAGTGACACCATCTTCATTATTTCTTACACCTGGAAACAAACTCCTTGGGCATTCCTCACTGGCTGCATCCCTGGTACCCCATTTCATTCTCGCCTCATCTAACACCAAGAAGGCACTCGATCTCACAGTCCTCAACCTGATTCACATTGTCTTCTATGTTGTCATCTTTCAGCTCATCCCTCATTCATTCACTGTTTTATTGAGTATGTATATTGTAACAGGTACATGGATAAGCATTTTTTTCTTGTGATCACTTAACAAACATTTACCGATCAGCTATGATTCTATGCTCTTTGTTAGGTCAGGAGCACATTCACATCAATATGAATTTTAAAAAAGGCTTTTGACCTTATTTCCTGTGTAATATTGGTGTACTGAGGAATATGAGCCATTTCCCGAAATGTCTTCTAGGGAACAATATCTCCACAAGCGTTATGAGGGAATAAACATTGACACACACCAGGTCAAAGTTAAACGAGGGTCTTTATTACAGGATTCTCAGAGCCACTTATATGCATTGTAAATTTCCTAGAAAGCGAAGGGGGATACAGCTTATATACAGCTATAATACAACTTATTATACACCAAAGGATTTTGCCTCTTTTACACAGACTGGTAAAGTAGATATGTCCAAATTGCCCACATTTTATGTATGAAGAAACTGATGTTCGGAGAATTTATAGTAATAGGAATATGTACAGTAATAGACTAAAATGATGGCTACTAATAATATCCATCCTTCAAAGTCTGCTAAAAGTTTTTGCTCCTTTGTTTCACACATATTTAGCACTTTGACAGCATGGCATGCCCTAAACCTTTACCTTTCTCTGCCTCCCTCTACCAAAATCCTATCAGTTTTTTTAGTTTTGTAAAAATCTCCTTCATATCTGACCACTCCAACTACTTAAATTGTGATGTCCATTTAATACCATTTGGAAAAATTTATTTTAAAGCACACTCTCACCAATTATAGGGCCTGATACAGCACACCTAGAACTAGATATGTTTCTGAATTCAGAATATTTGAATACAAACGTACTACTCTACATATACTGTGGAGTCAAAGGGAAGTCCTGAGAATTAACACATTTAAGTTTCTGCGAAAATATGTGTGATGACTCACACTTAGTGAGATTAATTACACTATAAACAGCCACATGCTAGTTCAGGTCACGTTTAGACCCCAAAAGCAAAAAACTTATGGCCATTTGTCTCCTTAACATCTTGCTGACAACATACTGCTAATTGTTCCTAGGAAACATCTTCACAACATTCACTACACACACATACATACACACACACACACACACTCACACACACACACACACATACACACATATGCCTTATAGATTTCAGAGTCAAAGGATTATGATAAATGTAATTTGATGTAATAAGCTTCTCATCTTTTCCACATTTATGACTGTCTGATATATTACCAAGAAATAATTATCATTCAGTGTTACAATTTGCCATAAACTTATTTTTTTCATAGTCAAATAACTATAGTCTATTCCAGTTAAAGCAACCAATTATGACTATTATCCAAGCAACCTTTCAGAAATTAGATGAGCTTGCATATATAATGAGTACTGTTTGCATCCTCATTTTATCAGTAAATTATTTTATCTATCAGATCTTCATTTTTTTAGCTAAAATTAATTAAATTCTAGTAAACATTGATTAACTAACCGGAAACTACATTATGTTTCCCTCCAATTTTTTTTTTTTATAAACTACTTACCTTTAGAAGTTGTGTGAATCCAGGTAAGAATTTTGCAAAATTAATAGACAATCATTTTTAAAAGTCATTATCTTCTTTCTGGGGTTTTGTGGTATATGGCTTTTATTTATATGCACTACAAATCTGAGAGTTCTAAAAATCAAAACAATTCAAAATTTAATCTCAATGTATTCTCTTTCCTTCGCCTGGCACCACATGTGGTTTAAGAGTAGAGTTGATTTGTGGTCCTGGTGAGTTACTCATTATTTAGTCTTTTTTAATCCTACATGCAAGAGTCTCTGTTAATCAGAAGCAATCTGTACTCTCAACATGAGTTGTAATGAATATATTCTAAATCTCTGAACTTGTTTCCACGATGGCAGAGAAAGAAGTTTACATAAACATTCCAAACAGAAGGTGTAAGCATTTTGACTTAGGTGAGTTTATAAAAATGACATTACCCAAAATATCCCAGTTTCTTATGCTGCACAGGGAGATGGGAGTCTCTAATCCCTGTACTTATCTCAGCTGGAGTCGCAACCCCTCTCCATTAACTGCTGGTGCCATCTGTTGGTACCAAATAAATGGGCACCCAAATTCGTTGGTATTTGGATATTTCACAAAAGAAATTTCCTACAGTTCACCTTAAACTATTTGAAATGTGAAGCTACCATCACACTCCACTTCTCAGCATTTTCACATTTTCATATTGTTTCAGAAGGCAGTACTCATTTCTTACTGGTGTGGTGCACTCTCTTTAGAGCACAGCTCATTTACAGTTTATCTTAATTTGAATTTGAGACCAAAC
>NW_012148719.1:1592360-1593890 GCF_000956105.1 Propithecus coquereli
TAACATAAATTTCTCATAAAGAATTATGTAACTCATTCCTCTCATTCAAAATACTTTAAAATTATGATTTTCTATAGAAATTTATATCAAATAGATTCTATTTCCCAAGCTAAGATATACTTTAAATGAAGACCAAAAAGTAAATGAACTTATTTTCTTACCAACATAAATATATCCTCGATTGAGGATAGGAGATGAGCCAGCTTAATATTAAACATCAATAGAAATCAAACCCATATAACAGATTTTGCAATAAACACAATTATAATATAAGATAGTTTTGACTATTTCCTTAAAGAGTTCTGTCATAAATAGAGAGCTCAGCTATAGTCACGTGGACTCATAAATTGAACAGTTTTTGATGATTTGATTTTATTCCAAACCATCCTAAACAGCACAATTGGTTAAACTGATCATGCAATTAAAATGGATAAAACAGTCAGATTGAGTATGGCTCTGTCTGGCACTTTTTAGAAAAACATGGTCTTATGGAAACAAAATTGTGCCCACAACAGCATGTCTCAGAAACCTCTCCAACCTACATACAAAGCTAGCCCCTCAAAATCATCTTCTTATACTGTCTAATTCATCATATACTGTCTAACTCAAAATGGAGTTGGGACAGTTATATCAAGGGAGAAAATACCCTAAAGCAAACAAGCAAGTAACACTAACCAATTACTTTAATTTCAGAATGATTAAAACAACTGTTATACCTTCAAAATGTATAAGATTTCTACTTCTTAAAACCTTTTTTCATTGTTGGTATTTTTAGTCTACTATAACAGTGTCATTCAAAGCAACATTAACAACATGACTGGTACATTTTTGGCACCATAAGGAGAATATTTACTGGCAAACTACTCCCACTGAATGAGAATAAGATACGTTAATTACCCTGTTGGTCTTTGAAATTTTTCCAGTGGAAATACTCTTGTGTCCACGTAGTGTATGAGACTTTCAGCCTCCAGGAAGACTACTCTTTATTTTAGAGGAAAACATGTTAAATCAGGAGAAGCATGCATTCATGAATTTGCTTTAGATTATTTTTATTTCCTTATAAGCTGGTAAGGAAGTGAAAAAGCAAGGACATGAAAACTCACATGTATTGAGTACTTCTTACCTGTGAGATATAGTGCGAAGGGTTTCAAGATAAGGCCTCCACTGAAACTCAGCGTGGGCCTATTGCTCTCTGTTTTACAGATAAAGATACTAAGGAGCATTAAGTTCATGTCTTGATGAAGACTGAACACTCAGGAATATGAGAACTCTCAGGCCATCTCCTTTATTCTAAAGAGACAGCTCACATCAACTGGCTTCTAGAGAGTAGAAAGGCACATGTGAAATTTGAGTATCTCCACTGAGGAGTAAAAATATTGAATAACACTGTTGTTTTCATTTACATAAGAGAGTATAGAATTCCTCTAATAATTGGTAACAATGGTGTTATTGTAATAACAGACAATGATCAGTTAAAAATACTGTGTAGGTTGTATTTTATTAAACAGATTTAATTTCAGATGTAATTTT
>NW_012148719.1:1595660-1598148 GCF_000956105.1 Propithecus coquereli
TTTAGTAATGAGGTAAAAACTAAACATAAACTTACAGGTAAAAAAGATTTACATAATTCATTGAGATTATATGAAACACTATCATATTAGGAGTGTACACATTGCTAATTACAAAATTATATTCCATCAACCATCACAAATTGAAGAGTCAGGGTGTTTAACAAACTTTAGTCGTTAAGTGGGTTGTCTTGGAATGTGTTTTCATTTTTGCTAGACACTGACTTTGTCTCTGGTGCTTGCTACTGTGTAATGTCTTACGTTCTTTCTTAGAGTAGCAAAGACAGAATAACACTCTCTCAAATATAGTAAGCCAAGACACTGCATATCTCACCCGCAAAAATACATCAATTCATGCTTTTTCTAAAATGAAATATTTGTTCTACACAAAGCATTGAACTTCACATGTAAATAGGAAAATAAAAGTATGAGAAGAGTTTTACAAGTACACATGCATACACACGTGTGCACATAAAACACTGAAGAATCCACCGGTTTTTAAATTTTAAGTTTTTAAAATTGTGCTCAATTGTTCTTATTTCTCCTTTTTGTTGTGCTGGAGGCTCTTTCACTATTTCTGCTAAGTCAAGAGCCTGTTTCATCTATTTTTTTTTCTGTTTCATCTATTTTCAGCTGCCAGGTAGAGGATAGATGATAAAGAAAATCTGAGTTAATTTGCAGAGGTGTTTGGAAGGCATTTGAAAAATACTGGTGATCACTAAGCTCCAAAATTGGGTCATGAGGAGCAAGTCCCATAAGACACATCTTTTGTCTTTCTGATAGATTTATTAGCACTGAAAGAACTGGGGAATTTTGTGGAAACAAAGCTTCTGGACTTCAGCCAAGCAACTGAGAGGGCTGAGCACAGTGTCCTGGAATGCCCTTCTAATTCTCATCATTTCTCATCGTTCTTCAAGACTTATCCAGATGTCCTCAACTCTGCAAAGCTGACCCTACTCAATCCAGGGAGAGTCACCAGCAGCTCTTCGGTAGCTCCACAGAACAGGTGTTCTCTAGCAAGCACTTTTATCAGGTATGTATCACAGCATTTTTTAACAACTTGTTCCTATACCAGCCTCCTCTACTATAACACGATTCCATAATAAAACATAATGTTCAGCCTGCATGAAGATATTGATAAATATTTGATAAAACTGTAGTTCAAGTCCCATAGACAAAATGAAAACATTTACTACAGGTAACAGTAGATCTAGGGAGATACCTAATGACAACATGGAAATAGCATTTACTATTTCAAATGACAGGGGAGTTCCTTTATAGCATCCAACTGACTTTTTATCAAGTTTTGATTTGGACAGGGATAGCAATTATTTGGATGACAGAAATCATACAACAAGTTTTGCCATGCTGGAACAATGGGTAAATCCTAAAAGAGGAAATTTAATCAGGATAAATAAAAAAGTTAATTTCAAGTTAAAATATTTTATAGTCTGGAATCAAGACACTGAACCTTAAAAATCATAATATGCAAGTAAGACCACAAAATAATGGGTAATACTCACTGAGCACTCATTCTGCATTAGCTTAAGTGGTAGGCATTTTACAAGTATCACATAACTCAATTCTCAGCACACTATGAGGTAGCAATATCAGAATTTGCATGTAAAAGATGAGGCGACTGAAACTCAAAGGGCATAAGTAACCTGCTCAAGATCACACACAGAGTATGTCACATGACATGAGTGAGATCTTTGACTTCCTGGGTTTAAGTCCATACTCTTGACCACCATGACATACTGATTCCGAAGCAATCTGGGCATGACTTTGGCCTCTAAAAATATTCATAAGATTTTATGCTGCATTAATAGATGTATTATGTCCAGACTAAGGAATATGGTTGTTTTTCATCGCTTTTTGTACTTTTTATAAAATTATGTTTATTCAAATTACAGCATTCCCAGGATGGGAAAGGATCGTTAACACTTTTGAGAAGACTTGGAAAAGCACGCTAACCGTCTTGAAATGTCCAGAGAGCTTCATGTGCACACTGGACTTTCACTTTTTGTATGGCTTCAGAAGATGGAACAAAAGCTGACAGAGAAAACTTTTTGGCAATTACAAGAGTCCAATAATAGAGTAGACTAATATGTGAGATTAGATCCCTCTGTACAGAAAATTTCATTCATGTGGAAAGTGGATGATACATGCTTGGGAGCTGGACTAGGTGAGCAAATTTGTACAGGTGACCCCAAAGTTCCCTTTTCTCAGTATCCATAGCTCTCTCTGCCAATGTCTTAGCAGAACAAATGAAAGGTTAGAACTATGATTCAATAACTAAGTTCTATGCCAATATTTTTGAGTAATGCATATCAAGTATTTCTTGGAATTACTGAACATTAGCCTTATTCCCACTGCCTAACCCAGAAAAGTAAGCCTGAAACCAATAACGACACACAGGAGATATAACAGATTTATTTGGTGCATGATATGACAGCTATTCTCCATAGGTGGTTTATGGATCCAAGCCCTC
>NW_012148719.1:1598198-1599046 GCF_000956105.1 Propithecus coquereli
ATTCTTCTCCACTTAAGGGAAATTAACAGTTGGAACTTCAAAAGCAATAGCTCCCTTCTTTCCTCCAACATCATAGTATTACAAATTTTTACCAAAAATTCCCAAAATAAAGAGCAATGATAGAACTGCAACTGCTAAAACTGTACCTATCAATTGTAGATTCATTCAACATATATTTATTTAGACTCTACTATATGCCAGGTATATGCTTGAAGCTGAATGTAATCTACTACAACTTATGATTTATCTTTTAGAAGCTGCTATCTTTAAAATGAAAACAAAAAATCCAGCAACATTAGCAACCAAAAAACCCTACAATATTTTTACAAACTTAATTTAAACACACTTCAGCAATATATATTATAAATAGCACACAGAGAAATGACCACATGGCGGAAATTGTTAGAGTATAATAGGAGACAAAAATATTTAATCAATGACATTTCATTAAATTGTTATGAATCAGAATGTCTTTTGTTTCTCACTTCTAGTTTTTATTGGGAAGTTACTTGGTCCTCAACAATTCATGCCCCTAACTCTCTTGTTAGAATGATTGGACAAAAATGTTTTCTCTAAAACTTAGAATATCACATACACACAGCAACTGGTTTTCAACAGAGATCAACCCAATCTAATGGAGAAAGGATAATGTTTTCAACAAATGGTGTTGGAACAATTGGGTAACCATATGCAAAAAAAAAAAAACAAACAAAAAAACAAGAAAAGAAAAAAGAATGTATCTCTTTCTTACCCTTATTTCACATTATTTATAAAAACTAACTTGAATTGGATCATAACACTTAACTATAAATCCTTATAGGCTATAAAATTATAAATAAAGGAACAAA
>NW_012148719.1:1600952-1601348 GCF_000956105.1 Propithecus coquereli
GATAATATTCAAGCTAGATTAAAGGACACATTGTTAAGTTACTACAAAGATAGCCAAGTATTACCATGGATAAAGACTCTGTTCACCATGATTGCTCTGATGAATGAACCTTTATTTTTAATATAAAGGAATGTTTATAATGGGCTCAAAGTTTTTTAGCACTAAAATCTGATGCCAAGACACAGGTTTCTCATTTCTAAAATAAAATGGATGGACAAGATGATGTTAAAGGCCTGTTTAAGCTCTAAAATTTTTATGAGCCTATAAAAATCACTCAAATAGAAATTTTAGTGAAAAAAGGCAATTTCCATGTCTCTGTTTCTGGACAAATTTCCTAGAAGGTAGGCTTCACTTGTACATTCACCTTCATGTTTTGTCTCAAGCATCATATATAGA
>NW_012148719.1:1603908-1605666 GCF_000956105.1 Propithecus coquereli
GCCACGTACTCTCTAAAGCGTCCAGTTTTCAACCGAAAAAAAGTTATGAGTCATTCAAAGAAATGGGAAAGTGTGACCCATATAAAGGAACAAAAAAAGCAGACGTTAGAAACTGCCTCTGAACGGGCCCAGATGGTAGATTTAGCAGACAAAGATTTCAAAGCAGCTATTATATGTATGTTCAAAGAACTAAAGGGAACCATGCTTAAAGAATTAAATGAATGTATGACAATGACTCATCAAATATAGGCTATCAATAAAGAGAAATTATTAAAAAAGAATCAAATGGAAATTCTGGAGTTGAAAAATACCGTAAATCCAGCCTGAGCAAAAGTGAGACCCCATCTCTATAAAAAACAGAAAAATTAGCCAGGCACAGTGGTAAGCACCTGTCCCAGCTACTCGAGAGGCCAAGGCTCGAAGATCACTTGAGCCAAGGAATTTGAGGTTGCAGTGAGCTATCATGACACCACTGCACCACTGCACTCTAGCCTGGGCAACAGAGCAAGACCTCATCTCCAAAAAAGTGAGAAAGAAAGAAAGAAAAGTACCATAACTAAAATGAAAAATTCACTACTCAGTATAAGGAATCCACAGTGGAGTTAAACCGGCAGAAGAAAGTCTCAGTGAACCTGAAGATATACCAACAGAGATTATGCAAAGTAAGGAATAGAGAGAAAAAAGAAAAAAAGAAAATTGACCAGTGCCTCAGGGAAACATGGGACACCATTCAGCATACCACCATACATGTAATGAAAAATAGGAGAGAGAGAAAGAAGGCATGAAGATATCAAATAAATAATGGTTGTAAACTTCCCAAATGTGATGGGAAACATTAACCTACACATCCAAGAATATCAAGAGAGTGAGAGTAATATAGAATAAACATAAAGAGATTCATACCCAGACACATCATAGTTACAACGTTGACAGAGAAAGACAATGAGAAATCTCGAAGGCAGCAGGAGAAAACTCCTCCTTTACAAGGGAATGCCAACAAAATTAACAATTAACTTCTAACTGGGAACCAGGAAGGCCAGGAGGCAGTGGGATGAAATAGTCAAAGTAAACATACCTGCATTAACCACAGAACCTGGGTTCTCAATAGGTCGCTCTTTTATGTAATCCCACACTGAATTCTGAAAGACAGATCAGGAAGGCTGAATATTTTACTGTTTTCAGTAGGTGGTAGTTAAACAAAAGATAAGATGAAATGGCCCAGAAAGTATCTGGAGAGTGACAAGGGGACTCAGGGTAGAAATACAGGATGCTGCAATATTTTAGGGGATGATGGAAGAAAATGAGCCAATGTGGAAATGAGAAAAATTTTAGAAAAGAGTGAGAACAGGAAAAGCGATGCTAGAAAATCTGGCGTGAAAACCAGTTTGCTAAGGGTGCAGCATCAGATGCTGCGAATACGCCAAGTAGGTTAAGAAATTAAAAGATGCCATTATTTTTGGCAGGCTGGAGACTATGAACCTTTAAAGCAATTTTAATGACATGTAGAGGGCAGAAGATATAGTCAATGGGTTGAAAGATCAATATAAAATGAGAAATTAGAGGGAGAGATTACATAGCACTCTTTCAAGACATTTGGTGATGAAGGCAAGGGAAGGATAAGTCGAAAAAAGAAAAAATAATAAGCCAAGAATTTTTTCTCCCTGTAAATTTAGGATGGAGGAAATGATTTGGACATGTTTTTAGGTAAAGAACATGGAATGGTGGGAAGAGAGTTATAAAAATTTGAGTTATAAAAAT
>NW_012148719.1:1605716-1607782 GCF_000956105.1 Propithecus coquereli
GAAAACCATTAACACTTATACATCGCTGAAGGGAAGGTAAAATAATAAAGCCACTTTGAAAAATAGTTTGGCAGTGTTCTAAAAGTTAAACATAAACTCACCAATCCCATAAAATACTCTTATGAATTTACCCATGAAAAATAAAGATTTATGTCCACACAAAGACATGAATGAGAATTTTCATAGAAGTATTATTCATAATAGACTGAAACTAGAAATCCCAATGTTCATCAGGTAAACACAGTGTGGTATATCCATACAACGAAAGACTATTCAGCCAGGGGGGGAAAAATGAACTACTGATACCTGTTAAAACACAGATGACTCTCAGAAGCATTATTATCAGGGAAAGAAGCCAGAGGCAAAAGATCACGCATTGTATGATTTAATTTTTACGAAATATCTAGAAAACGTAAAGTTACAGAAAGCAGGTAAGTGATTGCTTAGAGCTGAGGAAGGCAGCAGGGATTAACTGGGAAAAAACAAATGTATGGAAACTTTTCAGGGTGGAGACAACGTTCTAAGGCTGGATTGTAGTATGGAAGCACCTCCAAGAGTGGCAGTATGAGCATCTCTAAGGACCCTTTCCCTAATGAAACAACCATAATTGGTAAGAACACTTTTTAAAAACTATTTAAAATATCTGGAAATTGTCTTACAGACATATAAGAGATGGAGAAACATTCACTCAAGATAACCGACTACATCTCAGAGCGAGGAGAGTCTGCAGGATTTGATCCGGGACACATCGCCCTCCTTGCTGATCAGTGTGATGGAAGCTCCACTCTACTCTGAGTGTCTGAGTCAAGAAGTCAGGGCTCCCTCTCTTACCACCTCCAAGGTCAGAGCTACAGTGTATTAGGACCAGAAAAACACCAGCATTTCTCACTCCCACAGTTCCATGCTGCAGAAGCTCTATTTCAGGCAAGTGTGACCAAGAGGTATAAGACACCCTTCTTTCACTCGGCCCCTTTGTAAGGTGGAAGCCCCACCGCAGCTGCAGCAGAGACCTTACCCCAGCCTGCTCCTAAGGAGGAGATTCTATGCTGGGAGAGGTAAGCTTATCACCCCAGATCAGTGCCCCACTCAACAGAGCAGGAGTGTCACTCCAAAAGAAATGGGCCATTGTCCTGGCCCCCACCTCCAGAGCAGTGGTGCAAATGTGCTACAAGAAAGGACAGGCGAAGTGTAAGAAAAGAGAGCTCCAGTGTTATCCTGAATGGGACTGACTATATATCTGAAATAGAGTGTGGAGAAGTTAAGTCCAAGGGTTTATTGAAAACAATGAAGTTCTTGGTTTTAAGCAACTAAGAGAAGGTAGCATCTCCATTGTAGCAATAAATGAAATGACAGGCCACCTAGATGTTTTCCAGAGGGAATCCAGGAAAGAGATAGCTAAGAGGATCTCTCCTGTGGATGGAGCAAATCTCAAAGACTAGCGATTAGTGAAGGTTAGGTATGTGTGGTATCAGTAGAGGTATACCAGCAAGAAGCTTAACCAGGATCAAAGAAAGAGAGTGAAAGCCTGGCTAAAACCACAGCCAACCCAGGGTGGCTGGGAGTGTGGAGGGCACTAAGGGAGACTGTGACATGCCTGAGGAAGCCCCCTCTGAGGAGTGACAGTAGATGCTGAATAGAGAAAACAGACCTCTATAGACTAGATCAGTCACGTTACTACAGAAATAAACAAGCACGCAACAGAAACAACAAGCAAGGGTGGGACTGGGGGTGGTTAACATCCAGAGTTCCCGCCACGTACTCTCTAAAGCGTCCAGTTTTCAACCGAAAAAAAGTTATGAGTCATTCAAAGAAATGGGAAAGTGTGACCCATATAAAGGAACAAAAAAAGCAGACGTTAGAAACTGCCTCTGAACGGGCCCAGATGGTAGATTTAGCAGACAAAGATTTCAAAGCAGCTATTATATGTATGTTCAAAGAACTAAAGGGAACCATGCTTAAAGAATTAAATGAATGTATGACAATGACTCATCAAATATAGGCTATCAATAAAGAGAAATTATTAAAAAAGAATCAAATGGAAATTCTGGAGTTGAAAAATACCGTAA
>NW_012148719.1:1609527-1611417 GCF_000956105.1 Propithecus coquereli
GGGGGGGGCAAGGGCAACATACGTAACCTAAACATCCGTACCCCCATAATATGCTGAAAAAAAATGTTATCTTCAGAAAGAAGGCACCGCCCGTAAGATGGTAATAATGATCAGAGAGAATGGTGAGAAACTGGAGCCTGAAGGTCACCGACTAAGAAAGAGGGACGCAAAAAAGGGTAGGAATCCGAAAAGGAAAGGAATCTCAACATGGAGGAGAAATGTGGCTGACCAGGAACAAGGACATAACTTCACAGGAACTTTAAGAGATCAGTTGAGATTAGAGAGCAATGAAATTCATAATTTCTGAAGGGATGTTAGGGATAATGCATTTCCATTTCTCTTATTAACCTTGATACCTCTCCCAGTGGCTTCAAATCCTTTGTTCAGAATCACCACTACTCCTCAGCCACATCCAAACACCGTGATTAAACATACAGGTCTTATTTTGAACATCCTAACATTTTTTTCTGTACCCTTTTATTTCTGTACTGTAGTAAGTCAGCCCCTCACATTCCACATAGGAGACAGTAGGCTTCTTTTTTCCTTATAACATAGGCTATTTTTTTAACCCCTTGTTTTCAGGCCCCTTCTCAGTCCCCATTCCTAGTCCTTAATGCCAGCTTCTCTCTGAATGGATTCTGGGTCTCTTTTTATTCACTTTGCAAGTCAAAACTCTTCTAATAATTTCCAGTCTTCTAGAAATGTGTTCAAATTCCTTATCTTCTGAGGCCCTCTATGCATCAACAGTTTAATCCCCACCCCGTCATGATTCTACTAGCACTTTAATGCAGTTTTAGAGAAAAGAAAAATAAAAAAAATCCATCCCCTTAAATGAGTACTACAAACGATCCTTTGAAGCATAGCCTATATAGTATATATATTATACTTCTAATGGACCTTAAACATACACACACACTCTCTGATGCTGTTTACAAGTTGGCTCTAGAATATTTTATAGCTGTAACTACTGTCAATCTCAAACCTATTCTTGCCCCAGGATCATTGTAAGGTAGCTGTACCCGGAAATAGCCTTGTCTTCTCCTTCTTCCCATTCCATGATAAAATACCTATTAAAGCAGGAAGCAATTTTGTGGAGGATTATAGCGCTTTGCTATATCCATCCAGATCCTGGCTGTAACAGACTTCACGTCCTCAGTAATTATGGAAATAAAACTTTTACTAGAAACAAAATATAGAATTGGGGTAAGGGAGGTTGCTAACATTCACTAACAAGCAGTTAGGATAGTGCCGGCAACCTTCAGAGAGTATTTCCACTCTCTCCTGACACTTTTCTGTCTCTGGCACAACTTGGCAAGCTACCTCAACTGCCTGAAAAAGTGGATCGCTCTTACTCAAAGGAAATTGGGTCCAACGTACAAATCTTGAAGACACTTCTGAAACATTATAAAGTGTGTCATCTTAGCAGCCAGCTGGAGTGCAACCATTTGGAGCAGATCTATTTATCAATACGTGCAGAAAGCAAGTTTAAGACTTGCACACTGGAGTTGAACAGAGCATGAAGAAGGGGTAGTGGAGATCATATAAATATTGAACCACGACCTTCCGTTTGGAAGTCGGAGGCAATTCCTCACACAGGCTTTTATGCATTTAGAATTTATTTCCCTGGGTCCCAAGGTGCAGGCGGATTGTAATAGGGATAAATAATGTCATGACCCAAAAAACCATAGGGAAAAAGAACGGGGCTACCAGCAGAAAATGGAGTTACTACCTCCGGTAGACGGCAAGTGCAGAAGAACAAGACAGCGATTTCATTTAGCAATGGTAAAGTTTTAAAAGAAAAATAACACCTTCAAAATACAATCATGACCTTGGAAAATGTTTACTTATTTTTTTTTTTTCTATTTCTAAACGCCCACTGAGTATTTAAAT
>NW_012148719.1:1612618-1617122 GCF_000956105.1 Propithecus coquereli
GTCTAAGGAATAATCAGTACCCCAGTAATAGACCAGATGCCTTAACTCTTCTTGTTACCCCTGCAAGCCCCCTTAAATTCTCTGAAACCAATTTCCTTCTCTGGTTCTAGAAATTCTCCTTAAATTATAAATTAGTTTTCTCGACAAAAGTTAATAAGTACACACCAACTATGCCTATAACTCCACAGAACTACAGATTCTCACCCATTACTTTCTTTTCAGTACCCATAATTTTTGACCAGGGCTAGGTTTTTATTTCTTCATAAGAAAAAAAATTTCCATGATCTATGACAATTTAAACAGACTTCTGGTTTTGGTTCATTTTTTCCATCAGAACTGAGAAGAAATTCTTGAGAAATCAGAGAGAGAGGATATTGCAATGTAAAACATCTATTAATACATCAGCGGTTCTCAAAAGGGAGTGATTTTTGCTTCTAGGGAACATTTGGCAACGTCCAGAGACATTTTGGTTGTTACAACTGGGTGAGAAAGCGCTGCAGTCATATAGTCATCTAGCGGACAGAGGCCAGCAAGGCTATTCAACATCTTACAATGCATAGGACACCAGGCACCGCAAAGATTTAGCCTGTCCAAGATGTCAATAATGCCAAAGGTGAGAACCCTGATTTAAATATGTGCTACTTAAAGTGTTGTCTTCATACTGGCAGATTTGGCCTCTCCTAGGAGCTTGTTAGAAACCTGGGGACCACCGCAGACCTGCTGAATCAATCTACATTTAGTAAGATTCCTAGGTGATTCATATGGATAGTCAAGTTTGAGAAGCACTAATTATGCAACACTTAGGCAATCCTTACATGTTCTAAAACAGCATCTGTCTTAAAGCCCCAAAGAATACCTGTAATCTATATAGCGGACTCCCTGTTACAGCATCCTATCTCTAATAAAATATTATCACTAGTTCCACTGGGTATTAGTATTACATATAAAAAAATTCCATTGCTCAGTAAATACGGGGAAGTCTACATAGGGCAAATAAGCATATTAGAACCTCTAAGACGTTAATGCACCTTAAGAATCTATAAGAAAGGGATGCAGTATATAACATTTCCCCAAATTATTTAACTCTAGGAGCTATTTTTTCTCAGACCATTTAATAAGCCTAAGGTTTCATAAAGCACATTTTCTCTTTTTAGCATGGAATCTAGACACAAATGGATTAAAGCTGAGATCTCTCTCAATAGAATCTTTGAATTAGTTGTTACCTACGGTGCATGTTGCTTCAACAAAAGACAAAACCCAAGCCCTGCCTTGATAATGAGAGTCTGGCTGGAATCCTGTGCAATCTCAGTAAGAGAAAAATGTTTATTAAATATCAAGTGTTAACCATGGCCAAGTTGAAACTTGCAGAGGAAAATTTCTTACACACAAAAAGCCAGGTGAGAAAAATATGCAGGGTGCTGTTGCATGTTCAAAGAATAAAGCTTAGGTCTGGAGATGAATTCTCCTCATTCAGAATTCATGTTAAAAAGACACATTCTTTCCTCACATTATTGGACTACTTTAGTGATGTAATATTTTCTTCAGTATGTAATAGGGAAAAAAATCATTAAACGAGCAACTCTTGGGAACAATTGCAAAATAGAAAGAAACACATATAAGTAATTCAATGTCAATGATGACTTTATTATGCACATAATTTATATGGAGTCACAGACTGCCTCTTTTCATCACTAACTGCATTAAGGGTTATTTAAGGTTCACTTAATGAATAGAATTGCCTTGGTGTGGACAGCTTTGCAAAACCATGAACATTTCCTTAGCAATTAACAATTCCTTAGGGTTGCCACAGACTGAGTTTGAATCTCTGGCATGTAATGTTGATACGTAGATACCTACAAATAGATATAGTGTTACCCCATCAAGAAAAAAAAGACAACAGCAAAAAGCTTACCTTTGTAAGTGTGATTAATGACTAAGATAATAGTACTGGCTTCACACACATCTGACATGCAGACTCCCCAAGCCCTGACTCCCCATCAATAGAAAGGAAAGGGCTGCACCTTCCTCACCAAACACCTCTGTGGAATGTGGCACGAGTCATGGGACATGCAAATAACACGGCACAGGGGCTTCACATCACTCTGTTAGCAATTGCTATTCTTATAGTTAAGATTTTCGTTGTTAAGCCTGCCTAGCTACTCAGATATCCTTGTGTAAAAAAACATTCATCTTGTTCCACCAAAATCATTCTCTTGGACAGAGCTTCTGAAGAAATAATGAGCTGAATCAACTCTGCTGATCTATGGGAATGATAAATGCCAGAGCCACATAGCATTGAGAGCGTACCTTAGAGTACTTGACTTTTACTGAGTGTATCATCATTCAGGCAAAAAAAAAAAAAAAAAGAAAAAACCAAGAGTGTACATGAGATGCATGCCAAGTTCAAGGCATTGGGAGGAGGTTTCCCTAAAGGTAGCCATGCACATTCAAGGCACTCTGAGGACAGGATTTTGGAAAAGGTCAGTCATCCTCACTTTTTACGATTCTATGGGAAATTATTAAATAACTCTGTTTATTTTACAGTTATTAAACTTTGTTACTACAGAAATATCAGATATGCACATTCTAATTCTCTCATTTCGTTCAATGTGTGCAATGTGAGAGTTGAACGAATATATTAGAAATATCACTGATCCGGGAACAAGATAAACCATACTTTAATCTCAGTTTTACTATGAGTATTCGTTTTCCAGTGTAAAAGACATTTAATCTCTTTTAGTATCTATTTCCTTTTCAGAACAAGATTGAAAGGAAATCTCTTTTTGCCTAACCCACAAGGTTATTGAAATGATTCATTTAGGTAATATAAAACAATTTATATGTTTAATATTGATGAAGCTGTTCATTCCAGTACATTCCCAATAGCCTTTTCTCTATGGTGCATAACATAATCACAGGTTTCCCCCATTAAGGTTTAGGGTAATTGTTGTTTGTTTTTCTCAGTGAATATTAAACTGCATGAGCTTGATAGGTAAAAATAGCAAAATTGTTTCTTAAAAGTGAAAAAAGGCCAGGCACAGTGGCTCACACCTATAATCCTAGCACTCTGGAAGGCTGAGGAGGGAGGATTGCTTGAGCTCAGGAGTTTGAGATCAGCCTGAGCAAGAGCAAGACATTGTCTCTACTAAAAATAGAAAAATTATCCAGGTGTTGTGGCACGTGCCTGTAGTACCAGCTACTCAAGAGGGTGAGGCAGGAAGATTGCTTGAGCCCAGGAGTCTGAGGTTGTTGTAAGCTATGATGATGCCACTGTACTCTAGCTGGGACTGCAGAACGACATCCTTTCTCAGAAAAAAAAAAAAAAAGAAAAGAAAGAAAAATACACCACAAAGTTTTGAGAACAATTTTGTACACCAATTACATATACTTAAAATAAAGGTGTATCCATTCAATCAATATGCACTGAGCACCTATTATGTGTCAGGAACAGTGTAGGTGTTTGGAATATGCCAGTAATGAAAATACACAAAGATCCTGTCCTCATGGAACTTAGATTCTAGCAGCAGAAAGACAGAAAATAAAGAAAGAATATTATAATAAATCAATGCATTATATACACTGGTGGAAGATGGTAATCACGCATTTTTAAAAAGAATAGTAGAGTATGAAAGAAAAGGAGGTTGCAATTTGAAGCAGGAGAGTCACAGTAGGTGACCTTGGGAAGATGACACCGAGCAAAGAAGTGGAGGAGGTGACGAAGCCAGCCACACGGACTCCACGGGATGAACCTTCCAGGCAGAGCGAGGAGCAGTGCAAAGGCCATGAGATACAAGAAAACTCGTGTATTCAAAGAGCAGGAGCGGGGAGTACAGCTGGTCTGAGTGAGTGAGGAGGGAGAGAAGTGAAGGCCAAGAAGTGACAGGAGGCTAGTTGTCACCACCAAGCCTCAAAGGAAGAGGAAAAGGGTGCCTACAATGGGGCTTTGGGGACACAGGCCCGAGGCACAGGCAATCAGGGTGTGCTTTGAAACTGTGAGGAATTTAACAATAATAATAAACCAGCTGGAATTCAGTTTGCTTTTCTTATCACCATGTGCCAGCAATTCTAAGCAAACTCAGATATTAATAAAATACTCAACCCTTGAATTTTTGTTGGTCTAAGTTCTAAATAGTTGCTGTGGTTACTGTGAAGTTTTAATTGCATGTTATGTAGATAACTTGCTGCTCTGCAGTCAGCCCCTAAAACATGCAGACTCAACGACATGCATCTGGGTCAAGAGGAAGTTTGTGATGGTCCAGAATCATTTGAATTTGCTTTTGGTACTGTACGTGTCATCGACCCCTGTGTTACTGCAGAGTCCTGCATTTAGATTCACAATAATGACAGTACGGTGATTATAATGGCAAAGAAACAGATCTTGAGTTATATTCTATGTAAGCACCTAGCATTTTAATTGAATTTCAAATTGAAAACAGTGAAATAAATTGCAAACCGTATGGTATAATGTTTTGTGCATGTATGCCTGCAAATTTTAGTTCACACA
>NW_012148719.1:1618670-1620086 GCF_000956105.1 Propithecus coquereli
TGAAAAAATACAGCAGAAAATTTCATCTATGTTTATTATTTTATAGAAATTAATAATGTTACATTTTAAACCAAAAGGGAATCTTACTTATCTAGTTACATAGTTTTATGATGTTTTTTAAATTTAAAAACCTATCTTCCACAATTGCTCTTGTCCATATGCATATACACATAATGTGATTATAATGGTTGTATGTTATTCCATTTTATGGATGCACTTTGATACGTTGTAAACCTCAGCTGTCTGCTGTGAATGATCTTTTTTTTTTTTTCTTTTCTGCTCCTTTCTTCTCTTCTCTCTTTTTTCTTTCACTCCATGTTCCCTCCTCCCACCTTGCTTTTTTTGCTCGTTTATAGTGGCTAGACTGTACGACCACGTTATGTTCCAGCTGCTGTGTTCAGTCTTAGCGTATCGTCCAGTTTCCCTCACAACGTTCTGGGTAGCCATCACGAGAGCACTCATTTTACAGACAGTGAAAATGAGGCTTAGAAAGATTGAAAAATTGCCCAGGGTCATCAAGACGGTAGACAGCAAAGCCAGGATTCAAATTCAGGAGGGTCTGCTTCCAGAACCAGAGGCCCTGGGCATTTCACAGTCAGAGACCCTGCCACACATACTCTCAAGTATGTGCCATTGCATTCTTGCCTGAACATCTCCTTGGAATAAATTTCCATCTGTGGAACTACTCACAGGCTAACTTAAAATTTTTGATACATACTTCCAAATTATCTTCAATAAACGTTTACCAGTGATGCACGTAAAGTCCTACCTTTCAACTTCTTAAGACCCAATTTGGTTAACTCGGTATTTTAAAATATTAATTTTTTTTCTTTTCAATTTCTCTTTTTGTTCTTACGTGCTAAGGTAGGAGTCCGCCCCTCAGGGCCCCGTTCTTCCTGAGCGTCCCAGAGGAACAAGCCTTCTTCTGAGGCAGCCTCCTTGGAGATGTCTGTGGATGGTGACTTTCCTCACATTGCCTAACCTCCTACTGCAGTCAAAGCCCTCAAGGGCAAAGGCGCAGCCTGGCCCCCCAGTGCCAACGGAGCTGTTGGCACTTGGGGTGTCTTCAGTCCCCACTGGCACACGGTGCTCTCCTCCTTGAAACTGAGTATCTGTTCCCATCAGCCTCCCAATGTTTCCAGGACATCGAAGCAGCCACAAATTCTCATGGGGATTGTCCCCAGCCTGACCTTCCCCCTTTCTGTCTTCTGTTCCATTTCAGTCTTCTCTTGTAGCACTTGCAGTCATGCACTTCTGTCACATCAAGTGAAATTGTTCTTGTGCTTACCGAGCACTCAACCAGTGACCAGTGCCCCCACCCCCCTGACCCTTTCTGCTGATCAAGCAATCTCCACCGTTCCGCACTCCCTTCCTTCCTCAGCTGGACGCCAGGGTGTATTAAAAACTCAGCCAGCT
>NW_012148719.1:1623631-1626298 GCF_000956105.1 Propithecus coquereli
TTCAAATATTCTCCAATGACCTAAAATCTCAACTCTATAACAAGTAAAGTCTCCTAGCACCCTACAATCACTGCCCATGTCCAATTCCACCTGACACTTGATAGATGTTGAGTAGGTCACTTAACCTCCCTGTGGTCAATTTATAAATAAAATGCTTACAGTGGTACTGATATAAAGGAGATCCTGATGCATTACTGTAAATCATTACTGTCACATGTTTTTACATTTTACCTTCAGCTCCATTTAGCTTTTTTATCGCTGAATCTGTGCCACACTAATTGCTGTAGATGGATAACACATTTTCATGTCTAGGAGAATACATGTGCTCCATGTAAAAAATATTTTGCTACTCCTGTGCAGTTATTCCTTTAGTAAAGTTCTTTGTCCCCTAAATAATGATATTAATAAAAACAGTCAATTATCACTTATGAATTGCTTTCTAAGGGTCAGATACTATGTTCAAAGCTTGATTTACATGGGTAGTCAAATTTAATCCCATGAGGTATGCTTTATTAACATATTTGCTTCATGGATTACAAGAATGACGGTTGCAAACATTAAGTAAGTAACCCAAGTTGTCTATACCCTATATGACTATAGTACATCACTTTCATTAAAGAAGCAAACTCTTGTTGAGGCTGGGATTAAATCTGGGTTAAATATACAGATTTATTTATGGGGAGAATTGACAGTGTCAAATACCATAGTAAGTCTTCCTGTTCAGTATTATGATTATTCTTTATCGAATTATTTGTTTATGTCCATCATTAAAGTTTCATATTGCTAATATAACTAATATTTACAGGGTCCTTACTATATTTCAGGCTCTGTTTGAATGTTTTACAATAGTTAACTATTTGAATTCTCACCATGACCATCCACATGGCATCAGCATTATTATTATTTTCATTTCACAGATAGGAAACCAAGGCACAGAGATGTCCCTTGAAACTAAATGACTTAATATAACATAGCCAGTGAGTGACAAAACTGGTATTTTTATTATGCTCCCTTGGCTCCAGTACCCATGACTTTAGTGAGTAAGTTCTCAGACTAACTGTCAAATCACTGATAAATTTCTAGCTATTCATATATTATTGATATCTGTGAATGGCAACTTCTCTTGTATTTTTTATCTTGTTATAGCTAGTCTATAAGAAAGCATTGCTTTTTATTTTCCTATTTTATTTTCATTTTAATGGTGTAGAGTAGATATTTGTGTTACAGTATTTTTGATACTCTTTATATATGTTTACATTGTGAAGTGATTACCACAATCAAGCTAATTAATGTTTCCATCACCCCAGATAAAATTATGTGTGTGTGGTGAAAAAAGATTTACTTCCTTAGCAAATTTCAAGTATCCATTATTATTAACTATGGTTGTCATGCTGTACATTTGATCTCCAGAACTTATTCATCTTAAGTTTGTACCCTTGGACCAAAATCTTCCCAATCCTCCCTGCCCCGGACTCCCCTCAGCAACCAAGGCCCTGGCAACCACCTTTCTACTCTATTTCTATGAGTTCAATTTCTTTAAATTACATGTGTAAGAGAGATCACGCAGTATTTGTCTTTCTGTTTCTGGCTTATTTGACTTGGCAGGATGTCCCCCAGGTTCATCTATGTTGTGGTAGATGGCAGGATTTCCTTCTTTTTTAAGGCTAAATAAAATTATAGTGTGTGTGTGTGTGTGTGTGTGTGTGTGTGTGTGTGTGTGTGTATTCCACATTTTCTTTATCCATTCATCCACTGACAGACACTTAGGTTGTCTCCATATCTTGGTTATTATAAATAACATTGCAATGGACATGGGAGTGCAAATATCGCTTCAACATACTGATTTTATTTCCTCTGAATACAAACCCAGTAGTGGAACTGCTGGATCATACGGTAGTGCTGTTTCCAGTTTTTTCAGGAACCTCCATACTTTCCTTCATAATGGCTCTACCAATTTATAATCTCGCCAACAGCGTACAGGGTTCCCTTTTCTCCACACCCTCCCTAACGGTTGTTATTGTTTGACATTTTTATAATAGTCATCCTAACAGATATGAGGTGATACCTCATTGTGGTTTTGATTTGCATGTCCCTGATGATTAGGCATATTGAGCACTTTTTCGTGTACCTTTTGGCCATTTGTATGTCTTCCTTGGGGGAAAAAAATGTCTAAATGTCTATTCAGGTCCTTCGCCCATTTCTCAATTAGGTTATGTGAGGGTTTTTTTTTTTTTTTGGTAAATACTGAGTTGTATAAGTTCCTTGTATATGTTGGATATTAGCCCACTACTGGATATATGGTTTAAAAATAATTTCTCCCATTTTCTAGGTTGCCTTTTCATTTTACTGATTGTTTCTCCTTTGCTGTGCAGAAACTTTTTATTAATAGTTTGATGTAGTCTCACTTGTTTGGTTTTCTTTCCTTTTGTTGCCTGTGCTTTTGGGATCATATTCACAAAATCATTGCCAAGACTAAGGTCAAGGTGCATTTTCCCTTTGTATTCTTTTACAATTTGTATGATTTCAGGTCTTATATTTAAATCTTAATCTGTTTTGAGTTGATTTTTATGTACAGTGTAAGATAAGGATTCAATTTAATTCTTTTGCATGTGGATATTCAATTTTCCCACCATTTATTGAAAAGACTGTCCTTTAGCCATCTGGGTG
>NW_012148719.1:1630488-1631678 GCF_000956105.1 Propithecus coquereli
TCTATTTTTCAAAAATTGTTACTTTCATATTTTTATCTATTAGTTACACAAGAAATATTTCCTGGATATCTATATTTATGAATAATGGTAAACTTCCTCTTCAAGTTTTATAAAGAATGTCAAAATTGCATTATTACATCTTTTTCATCAAGTGAAAATAACCAATAACCAATACAAACATCTTGTATGCATATGCATGTGTATTCACACTGACCCATGACCCATGAGTTCACTACAGTAACCTAGTCCAGCTAACCTTCTTCAGATGACAAAGAATATAATCACTAGAGGGTGAGAAACAAGAGCAAAATGAAGAAATAAATATGCATTAGGGAAAGCTCCTCTGAACATCAGGGATCTCACGATTAGCTCGGTGGTGGGGGTGCACCCTGAGTCTCTGTGCTGTTCTAGAGTGGATCAGATGCAGTCAGGTCAAATTACTGACAACCCACGAACAAACAGTGTCCATTATCGGAAAGCTCTTATTTCCTGGCTTCCTGTGCTATCTGTATTGTTGTATTCCACAGAAACTCACTAAACTGAAAAAACCTGACATCCCTCATCTTTGTCAAGGCTGCGAAAATATTACAGTCAATGTCTTAAAGTCACTTAAGCCCGCTGGCTCCATGCACTCAGCTTTTAAGCTTTCCATAAACGACAGCTGATTGCAGATGGCAGGAAGTGACAAATTAGTGAGTTAAAAATTTACACCACACTATATGAGTACATTTCCTGACAATCAACATTATTGGCTGCTAATATGAGTTTCAAAACGATGTACAGACCTTGAAATTTTAAAACACATTCTTGTCTAATAAACATAAGTCATATTTTTATTTAGTTTAAAAAGGATCACTGAAAAGAATTTAGAGATCTCTTATGAATTAAATATTATCATAAAGCAGTCCTTATAACTAGATAGCATCAAAAATCGTTTAACAGTTTAATAAAAAGCTTTAAAAATTCATTTCAGTAGATGGTTTTTGGTATATTATTTTCTTGCAAATAACAATTGGTCCTCTATATCTAAGGGTTTCACATCTGCAGATTTAACCAATCACAGATCAAAAATATTTGGGAAAAAAAGCAATAATACAATTTAAAAAAACAAATAAAAAAGCAATACAGTATAGCAATTATTTGCATAGCATTTACATTGTGTTAGGTACAATAAGTAATCTAGAGATGAT
>NW_012148719.1:1631728-1633550 GCF_000956105.1 Propithecus coquereli
TTGTCTTGTTCCTGATCTTAGATGAAAGGCTTTTAGCTTTTCACTGTGGAGTCTGATGTTAGATGCAGGTTTGTCATATATAACCTTGATTATGTTTAGATAAATTCCTTCTATACCTAACCGGTTGAGAGTTATTATCAAAAAAAGATGTTGAATTGTGTCACACGTAGAAGAGCATTGGTTTTTGTATATTACCTTGCTACCCTGTTGGAGGGATGTTAATTCCAATAATTTATCAGTTGATTATCCTGGGTTATATAGGGAGGACCTCGAAATAAATTTAGATTTTGTTTCTCAATATTGAAATTTCATCATTTTATATTGTTTTTAAAAAATATTTTGGTTAGTACTTCCTGAACAATTGTAAATAGATTTTGCGCTAAACATAGTTGGCTTATCCTGCACTTTAGTGGAGATGCCTCATTTTTCACATGTCAGAGAGATTTACTATTTTTTGTTTTTTGTAGGTGGATATTGTCCAACCTGTCAAGGAAACATTGGGTATCACTGAGGTTCTTATAGTCAATTGGTTACTATCATTTCCAGAATTTTTCATCATTCAAGGTGCAAAAGCTTTCCTCCATCCTGCAAAACTAAGCTATACATTTCATTGAGAAGACAGCAGTGTCTCACTCGGTAGGACTCTGCTTTCCATAAAATGGATATACAACAATTGGCATTTGTAAATAAAAAGAACAGGACTGAGGAGGAACTAATTCCTCTTATTCTTGTCATGATCAAGCCTTCCAAGTTTACTTTAAAATTGCTCCATAATAAGTTATATTAATGGGTAAATATTAAGGAAAAAATACATGCATGGTTCAGCACAAGGTCATATGTTTTTAACTGAAATAAATCACAATGCAAATGGAAAAAAGCTGTGCCGATATTGATTGATTATTTTCATTCTGGGGTTAGGAATCAAATAAGATCAATCCAAATGCACTAGAAGCAGCCCTAAGTAGCTTTCATACATTTCATGTACGGTTATCCAGGAAGTAAACATCACATACACTTGTGGTTTCGGTAATTGAAATGGTTGCTAATGTGGCTCCAGGTTTCCCAAGTTGCTGTTTGTTTTTTTCTTTCAATAATGACACACACTCATTAGTTTCTAATACAGGAGGTACTGATTCAACGATCTTTGACTTATTTCCATAACAGAGTCGTAAAGGTTGCACCTGCAGCAAGTTATTCTTTGATTTCATTTAAAAGTAAAAAATTTTAGTTTTAAAGTAGCTCTGAATAATTCCATTCCAAATCTGTTTTAGGATTTTAGAACTGATACATAGTTACACAAAATGAGAACACATAAATTGACATGAGACCATAAATTACAGTCAAAAAAGACCTACATAGCAAGCAAGATGAATCTGGATCTTTTAAATCTTTATTTATGTGTGCTTTTTCAGTTTTAATTCATATATAAGTTACCCAGAAATATAATCAATAAGGTTTTTTATGTCTCTGCTCTTTAATTCTGTTTGCAATGGTACCCTTTCCAATGGTCTTGTAAAACACTCCAAAAATTAACAGCAGTCTAAGTTCACTCTATAAAATCTTTACCTTTGTTCAGCCAAATTCTATATCATCCCTGCTTCTGTACCCTCTGCTGAACACTGCCAGAGAAAAATCACATACTAAGGTGGACTAGATCCATTATGCAACCTCATGTTTGCCCTCGGAGTATTTGTTGAAGGTTCTTTGTTTTCTGGACTTTCTCTCCAAGTCATCACAGAGGTTATTCCAAACCCCCATTGTGCTGTCACCACCATCGAACCCACTAGCTCTCCATCTAGTGAGATGACTGATCCATGCGGGG
>NW_012148719.1:1633600-1635949 GCF_000956105.1 Propithecus coquereli
CTCTTGTAGCACTTGCAGTCATGCACTTCTGTCACATCAAGTGAAATTGTTCTTGTGCTTACCGAGCACTCAACCAGTGACCAGTGCCCCCACCCCCCTGACCCTTTCTGCTGATCAAGCAATCTCCACCGTTCCGCACTCCCTTCCTTCCTCAGCTGGACGCCAGGGTGTATTAAAAACTCAGCCAGCTTTCCTCAAATAACCCCAACTCCTTTGTCCATTTTCCTTTCATTACCAGTCTAGCAAAAAAAAAAAAAAAAAAAAAGCAACCCTGGATCAATGAAACTGTCTGCCTTCTCCATGTCTAAGTTCCAACAAAATTACTTCTGCTGGAAAAACAGCACAACTGAACAGACTGCTGTTCAGGAGAATCCACGCTGCATGGAATCCGACATCAACTGGTCCTTTTTAAATGCTACTCATGGCATTTCTATTTCCCTGCTCACCTGTTCCCCATCTCCAACAGTCAGTCCACCCACCGTGGTCTGGCATCAGTGCAAACCACTGTGCTGACAGCAACCCCACTACCGTCCCTCTGCTTGTCAGCGAGGACAGCGCCTCCCCTCTCTTCTATGATTGGAATAATCTTCTTCTGGTTCCTATGACAATTCACTCTCCGAATACGATTTTTCCCTTCATCACTATTCTTTCTGGGCTTCTCTTTCTGTCCCATAACTGCTGGTGAAGCTCAGGGTGCTGCCTTAGGACCTGGACTAACTAACTCTACACTCTATTCCTTGACGATTCTCAGCTTCTCCAGTATTTTCCATCACTAATCGCTTTCGTGAAGATACCTTGGCCCTACACATCCAGCCATGATCCTACTCCTCATTTCAAACCTACACATCTAATTGTTTATTTGCCTATTTCCTCAGAAGTCCAGGTTTCTGTCCTCACCACCTGGATAAAATATAGCCGTGTTTACATATAGACATAGGAAAAGGGACAGGCTCACATAGCTAAATCTTACTTAACTTTTAGGTTTTAGCCTAGATATTGCTTTCTCTGAGAAGCCTTCTATACATGCTAAATCTGAATTAAGTACTCTTCTTATCGTATAGCATCCTGAACTACTTTCACGTCACTTAGTACACTGTATTATGATTTCTTATACAATTTTGTTTCTTCCGGTTGTCTGTAAACTGGTGCCATGAAGAGAGAGAAAACACTGATTTTTCTGACTATTGTAGTCCCAACTTTACACAGTGCACCCAGCAGGTGCTCATGTTACTCGGATGAACTGAACTCAAAGGTATTTAATTCTGCCTAAGTTCCTTCTCCATATACATGCCACCAAAGCTAGGCTGTTTTGTTCTGCCCCGATCCCCATGTCTCAGCTGTCAGTCTCTAGGGATGGTTATGCTTACATCTTCTTCAAAAATCCCTTTCTCTAGCAAATTATCAACTCTTCCTAACTGATGCTAAAGAAGCTACTGACCTATGTGGTTTTCAGGGAAAGGACACCTATAGATTCATGTGGATTCAGCTTTATATCTTGCCACACTTGGAAAGTCTTTCCCATGATTATTTTCTCCAACTGTATTTATATTTATTTAACATACTGAAATCTTTAATCTGACACTTGTTTTGGTATAAAATAAGGTTATATATATTTCCAATTGGTGAGTTTTCCCAGCACTATTCATTGAAATCTTCAAATATTCTCCAATGACCTAAAATCTCAACTCTATAACAAGTAAAGTCTCCTAGCACCCTACAATCACTGCCCATGTCCAATTCCACCTGACACTTGATAGATGTTGAGTAGGTCACTTAACCTCCCTGTGGTCAATTTATAAATAAAATGCTTACAGTGGTACTGATATAAAGGAGATCCTGATGCATTACTGTAAATCATTACTGTCACATGTTTTTACATTTTACCTTCAGCTCCATTTAGCTTTTTTATCGCTGAATCTGTGCCACACTAATTGCTGTAGATGGATAACACATTTTCATGTCTAGGAGAATACATGTGCTCCATGTAAAAAATATTTTGCTACTCCTGTGCAGTTATTCCTTTAGTAAAGTTCTTTGTCCCCTAAATAATGATATTAATAAAAACAGTCAATTATCACTTATGAATTGCTTTCTAAGGGTCAGATACTATGTTCAAAGCTTGATTTACATGGGTAGTCAAATTTAATCCCATGAGGTATGCTTTATTAACATATTTGCTTCATGGATTACAAGAATGACGGTTGCAAACATTAAGTAAGTAACCCAAGTTGTCTATACCCTATATGACTATAGTACATCACTTTCATTAAAGAAGCAAACTCTTGTTGAGGCTGGGATTAAATCTGGGTTAAATATACAGATTTATTTATGGGGAGAATTGACAGTGTC
>NW_012148719.1:1646964-1647493 GCF_000956105.1 Propithecus coquereli
TTAAATTATCTGACATCTGCTTTTTATGATTGATTGCATGAAATAAGTCAGTGTGCTTTCAAAATATCTGTGACTTTACATTGCAAATGCAATTCCTGTAGACAGTACACAGTTAGGTTTTGTTTTTACCCAATATGACATTTTCTACCCTTTAAATGGAATGTAATTTACATTTAATGTAATTAATAATAAAGTTGGATTTAATCTACCAGCTTTCTACATTTTCTATCTATTGATGACACACTGTAGGAAGTGTGGGTAATATTGTTATTACTGTTGTAGTAATAGTATATAATGACTATTAATTAATATTTTCAGGTTAATAATAAACACCAAACAGGCTAGAATATTGGGTACTTATATGGAAGTAGTAAGAAGACAGCATGGAATCAGATTTTGAACTTCTCTAGCTGTCAATAAAGAGTCTTTATTAGATTAGCAAAGGAGAAGCATCAAAGAATTTTGAGCTAATGGGATAAGCTGAGCAGTTTGTGCTTGAGGAAGTTTAATCTTGCTGAGTTTCTCAGGC
>NW_012148719.1:1650438-1652876 GCF_000956105.1 Propithecus coquereli
CAGTATTTTTTTAAAAAGATCACTTCTGTGTCATACTGTGAAAAAAAATTTTTTTAAAAGAGTTTTCTGGGCTGATTGTATTAAGCTGACTTTTAAAAATTAAAATACATAACTTACTTTAAATTTTATAACATAAATTCATGAAAGTAACAAAACAATTTATCACAGAAAATAAGTCTCAGATGGCCTTTGGGCTGAGATCATCTTCAACCAAATTATTAGCTCCAATTCATTTGACTTGCTATTTCCCCTCACGGATACTTATCAGAAAAAGCTGGAATTGACTAGTTAGTCTCCTATTCTCCACAGAATGAACTGCTCCATCCACTTTTCTCCATGGAATGCACTGTTCCAACAGTTCTTGTTCAGAGAATGAAGTATGAAGTCACTCTTCATTGTCAGAGGAAGTATATAATTGTAGAATGAAAGCAAGTGAATTGCATTGTGAAATCCCTGCTTTGAAGAAAGAACCCAAGTGAAAGGAATGGCTCCTGGGAATAAGAAATCACTGAAATTTTTATATTTGGTATCACCTGGGAATCTAGTACTCAAAGTGCTGGCTCACTTTGGGAGGTGAGCACTACGGTGAATTGAAAATTAATTTCACTAACCAGATAATCTATGAATAAAGTCACGGTTAAGTTTATATATAACTGAATTAATATTTGCTATTGGTGCATAGTGTATCTCAGTTCAGAGCTCAATAGTGAAATCGTGTACAGGTATATGGCGGTGAGTCTGCGGGTGAGCTGAGAACGTTGCCTGTGAATCTGGGCTCCACTACTTAGCAGCTATGAGACAGTGATCAAGTCATTCCAACATCCAGCTGCTTCATTGCTGGAACGGGGACAGTGATACCTCCATTCCAGAGTTGTTGTACTGGTTTATATAAATGGTTGTGAACAGCAGCTAGCTCTCTCATATAGCAGGTTAGTTAATAAAAACAGAACTCTTGAGACATCTGCATAATTCTTACTACATTTCCACAATGTTACTGTCTTTAGGGATTTCACTTGAGGAGAAAGCAAACGAAGTGACACAGGGCTTTCTCTCTTTTCGGAAGTTGTAACTTAATTTTATAGTTCAATGCTGTAGGGGATATTACATTCAAGCATGGCTACTTCTCAGAGAGTTTTAACATTCCAGAATGACAGATTTACATAATTGCTCATATATTAAATAAACAATATCAACTTCCTTTTCTTCTCTCTACTATAATGTTGATGTGAAACTGAGAACAAAGTAAGATGAGCATTCAGGGGGCCAGCAGAGTGAAAAGAGAGAAGGGGCAATTAAGCCCTGAACCCTTTCCTGCCTCACCTTGGTTGAATGCCTTTGCTTTGCCCCTCCAGATGGGCCACAAGGGTTATCCTCCTGCTTCACACATACAGTATTCTGCTTAAGATGTGACAGCAGAAATATGTTAGGGGAAAACAAAATGCATCATATTTTTCTTAATCAATAATCAGATGTGTATGACAAGCAAAGAAATACAAACAAGTTCCAAGCGTCTGAACTCTTCATTAGACTTGCACACAGTGATCACGTGAATATTAAATTGACTTTAACCAATGTGTATTAACAGAAGGATGAAGAAGGATGAGACTTAAGTCCTGAACCTAAAGGGATAAAGGCATGTACATAAATCGCAACCTGAAATAAAATCACAGCCTCCAGGTCCAGCTGCAAAGTTTGTGCACTGCCAAAAAACACCTGAAGGAAGAGTAATTACAGGCTAAAATCTGACCCTCCCCTTCCCCCTCCCCTATTACATTAGCTAAGCTACTCACCCTACTCTAGGGCGCTGTCTTCCTATAAGAACATCCCAACTCAGCAGGCTTGTATTAGCCCAGCAAGGAAACCATACCTTAGAGGCCCAGAATGGAATCAATACTTCAAGAAAAAAAACCAAAGACTAAGGAAAGAATTACTTTCCCTAGAAAGATCAATGCATTCTTCAGAGAGAGATTTTTTAAAGAGTTTTCATAGATGGAATTGTTTCAATAGTCAGGAATTACAAAATAAAAAAGTTTCCTACAGATTCACTTGGAGGAATATGTTTGGATAAAAATAAAAGTGCACTGTAATGTGGTCATAAAATGGAACTAATTGTGCCTCATCATTGGAATTGTTCTCATTTTGCAGCTAAGTAGTAGAGACTGAGCTTGTTGCTTCATCTCTTTCTGTAACGTACAAAAGAAGGAAAGCGCTTGAGATTCCTAACTCCTTCTTTTTACTGTAGAGTGAATGAACTCTTCTACACTTCAAATTGAGAGAATCTGATTTCTGGGGCACTGATATGAAGAAGCCCTCAAACTTGCCATGCAAACAAGGCCAAATCTCTGCTAACATTTTAGTTGATCACTGTAATACTCACAGGTTATACAATCAGGAAATTCAGGTCCTCTGTCCTGGGAGCATTCCACTCCTTTTGAATT
>NW_012148719.1:1653566-1659765 GCF_000956105.1 Propithecus coquereli
TTTGGGAAACAGATGTAAGCAATTACCAGAAAAAGCCATCCTTAAATTAGGATGAGTAAATGTGGTGGCTTTTTGATTCCCAAACAACTGCAATTTGGTTAGTCTAGGTGTTGACTCTTTGAATATCTTCTGAATTCTAAAAATAAGGTACCTCAGTAGATTTTAAAGTCAAACAATATCTACAGCTTTTCTTCTTAATGAAATAATCCATCGGCTTTCAAAATTATAGCCAGTTTAAAAGTGAGTCAATCTAATACAACATATGCCGAGTTCCATTAAGGGCTTTATAAGCTACTTAAGGAAGGCAGGATTTTTGAGGTGACCAAAGTAATTAAAAATAAGATGGCAAATGGAACTGTTCTGAAAGACACAGAACCGAAGACAACACAAGCATTTACTCAAAAAACAAAACAAAAAGTAGAGAAAAGGCATTTGATATGCCAGACTCATACCTGAATGGGAAATAAACCAATCAGGTTGAATAACGCACAGCAAGATGGAAAGTTTCCTTCCACAGCACCAACCCCAGCTCCTGTTTTGACTCTGATACCAATTTTTTAAACACCCACTGGCACTGCCCAGAGAGACTTATCTATATAGAACATACGTTCCCTCGGCGAGAGCAGACATTTTGAATCCAAGCAGGGACACGTGCCATTTGGCAGCAACCGCAATGGGAGGGAAGGAAGGCAACATGAGTGATCAGAGAGAAACCGAAGAGGGCCAGTTCTTACTCCTCTCAGAACTACATCTTCTCTCACCACCTCTGTGGAACCCTACCCCCGTCCAATTTTTAACTCGTTTTATTTTTTCTTCCTTTCACCCCTGAATTTTGTGTTTGCCAGTCCTTCGTATCACAGGTGATCCTGAAGAGATTTTTACGTAGCAACGATCAAAACGTTTTTCTTGTGAATGAAACCCTCATAAATTTACTAAATATAAATTTTTAAAAGACTGTTACATCTTACAAATATATAACATTTTCAATAGCTTACATATTACTTCCCTACCTTTATCTCTACTGCCTTTCAGGTACAAAGACAGCTTTATATAATGGCTTCCTTTCCAAAGAGAAAGACATTATTAGATAAGATATGAAAGCCCACATCATAGCTTAATATTGTCACCATTGCTGTGTCATTCTCTACTCTGTCCCAAATACTGAAAAAAGAGGTGGGAAACACTTAGAGAGTCACACATCTTCAGCCTTGTCAATCCTGGACTTTTAGAGCCCAATTAATAGGGGTAGGGGTTAAGGAGGAGGCCAGTGGGGTGAAATTCAGTGAATTAATAAAATAGGGAAGAGCTCACAAAGTGGATGAGTATTTATGAGTGACAGAAATCTTTAAAGTTTAAGAACACCAGTTAGAATACTAACCTGTCTAAATGTCCTTGAATGCTGACAAAGGTTAAAGAAAACAAAGTATACATCATTCAGAGCTATTTTTTCCATACTCAAAAAAAAGTATTTTAATCCCATATTGGTTTGTGCCATATTTTATCATTCTTTCACAGAATTTTCAACTCAAGATTAGGAGGCTGTTGAGCCATTCCTCTTTGGTGCAGATAAATTATATTTTATGTTGTACTACAGTTTTCTACCATTCTTCTTGACTTCCCATTTTTAAGCCTAGCAAGTTTCTTATGAAATGTAGGACTTCTATTAACATTGAACCCGTTTCCCTTTTGTATAAATTAATACACTATTAGTTAATGATACTAAGTTTACCAAACACTTCTCAAAATTATCTCATCTTCTCTAAAAGATAATCCAAAACTTGGTCCTCAATTAGTTGCTTCCATTGTAACCCGATCTTCCTTTCCATACTGGCTTGTTTAACTAATGGCACGCTTACTTTTTGGTTCTGTTAAATTGAATTTGGCCTAAAGCCTCCTATGCATGTAGTAAAGTGCAAACTAATTTAGCATGTAAACAAACTGCAACCTAATTAAGAGTATATTCTTGTAACAAGTAGCTGGGTCTCAGCCAATCACTGTAGCCAAGCTTCAGCCAATCACAGGCTGCTAACCGATAAGACCATGTCCAATAAGGCAGATGCCTCAATGCACCCGGCCCAAGCAAGGCAAACACAGAGCTGTAACCAATCAAGCTGTTGTTGTACCTCATTTCCTTTTTCTGTCTATAAATACTGCCTGCTCACATTGACGGGTGGAGCTCTCTGAACCTCACCTGGTTTAGAAGGATGCCAAATTCATGAATCATTCTTTGCTCAAATAAACTCTGCTAAATTTAATTTGTCTGGAGTTTTTCTTTTAACTGTTCTCAGTGGTCTCCCAGTAACGCGACACCAGATGGACCTCTGTAGTGATTGCCACTCACTAAAAGCAGGAGTTAATATGAAGACACACTAATTGGCAGAAAGGAAACTGGCTTTGAGTAGAAATATTTCAAACTCTGTATAATAATGTATTTAGAAATATTTAAAACTCTGTATAATTAATGTATTTAAAACACTGTATAATAATGAATTTAGGATATGTGAACAATACATGGTTATAAAATCCTGAAATTCAAAAATGTACATATTATCTTATACAAACTGTGTATTCAAGTTTTGTTTTATTTTGTTTTCAGTCATTCAAAATTGTGAAAGGGAACATTATAAGTAAATTCTATTTTGAACATTGGTATGTGTAGCTGCCACACAAAACACCTAGATTTCATCAGTGCTCATCCAATATCATTATTAACATTTCTCACAAGAAGTCTAGATTTATGACAAAGGTCAATAGAATATGATTCAGGAAGTATCAAGCAGAACACTGCAGGGGTCCTGTTTATGTTGGAAATGTATTTTTGTCCTTATTTTCTACCCCGTCAAAACATTATTCTGGTTAACATTCCATAAATAGGTAGTGCACTAAAAAGAGGGAGACAAGCCTCCTTCCTAGCAGCAGGGAAAACATCCACTCTGCCACACATATCAGACAGAACTTTGACACTATGCAGTTAAACATTACTTGGCACTGACAAGGAAGGAAACCTGTAATGTCAGAATTCCCTTCACTATCAGGAAAATCATACGGGTAGGTATTTTAGAAACCTAATGTATCAGATCATTCCCCTGTATGCCAACTTGAAGTTACCTCCTACTCCGATAGAAATGTGTTCTCATTTATTATTCAAATTGCTGCAGCTTAATAAATGTGATACCTACCAAGAGGAGACTAAGGTTTTCTGAAGTAGCAACTTCAGAACTTCAAAACTGTATTTTACATTAATAAAATTTCCTAGAGCTATGGACCTGCTGAGTCAATAGTTAAAATAAAACTCCCCAACCAGCAATCCATCATCTGGATGGTGCAAGCGTCCATAATGCCGATGGCAGGGTCTTTGATAGATGTTGATTGAAATAAGGAGGATTAATTAATGCTCTGACAACCATTGGACTTGATTAGGAAATGAAATGTTATTAAGACAAAGCCCTTTAGTACCATTGACCACTGATGAGCAGAGAATTGAGCTTAATATGAGATACTATGTCCACCCCACTAATTAATCCAGCTGAAATAATGCAAACAGCGCAGATCAAGAAAAGAGTTAAGGCTAAAGTACTATATTAGAACTGTGGCAAGTTACAGATTTGCTTATGGAAAAAAGTAAAATTTGCTGGCTTATAGACGTGAAAGGTCCAGAGGGCTGGAATTATTGGCACAGTTAGCTCCAGGAACAAAGGACAGGGGTTTGTATGGTCTCAGGCCACCATCTCCACATCCCTCACTTCCATTTCTTTTCTTTACACTGATGGATTACACATATTCTCCATAGTAACAAGATAGTCAGCAATGCTTCGGGGATGACATCATTCTCAAAGCTTGAGATCCCAGAGGAAAAGAGGATTTTGGTTTCTCAGCATCTCTGCCACATTCTGTGGAGGACTCTGGTTCTACTAGGAATGACGCCCCTCCAAGAAGCCATCACTGTGATCAGGGAGATGAGGTCCTGGATTAGCCAGTCCTGAGTCACACCCTTTCCTTGAGGACAGAAATTAACCATCCCAATAGAACCACATGACACAGCTACTTACCTAAATAAAAGGGGCTGCAAAAACACCGTATGTATACTACAAACACATTATTTATTCAATCCATTCAGATAGTATTTATTGAGCACCTAGCATGGGCCAGGCTTTCTGTTAAGCCCCCCAAGGACAGAAACATGGGAATTAAAATTGATGCTGCCTTCCATTCCGAGAATTAAAATATTGTAATTCATCGACATCTCAGTTTCATACCATCTTTAGGTCCATTATGCTGGATCATATTATTAGCAGGTACCTCTGAAACGAAGTATGTAATAAAGTCTAGGAATTGTCAACCAGGCTGCTTCTCACTCCCTCAGTATTAATAACTTTAACCACAACCCAAAGCATTAGGGCTAGACTTTGACATCATTGCTTCATTGGCCATGATCGAGTGGGCTAATTCAGTGGTCCCTTTCTTTCCCCACACTCATCAGCCTGTACTTTCTACACCCTAGTATGTTGAAGTCTCTCTCTCACTACCTTCTGTTTGAGCCAACAAACATGCTCACCAACAGCCTAATGATTTGTTAAATTCAACCAAACAGTACAATCCCTCTAGTGACCACTGGTACTATTTATAACATGCTCTGTTGTTATGGCATGGGGGAAATGGAGGGGAATGAGAAAGGGCAGGTCCCCGCCCTCAGGGATCCCACATTCTAGTGAGGGAGACAGAAATTAAACAACCAATTACACACTCACTAGTGATTAAACAGTGCTGCGTGTTCTAAAGCACAATTACTAGATTTACAAAACAGTATAATTTGGATTCATGACTTAATCTGGGAGAAAGGGGATTCCAAGCATCACTCCTGTGGTTTTGGCTTTTGCAGTCAGGTAAGTGGAGAGACCACTCACTAACAGCAGGGATGCTAAAGGAAGACCAGGTTTTGGAGAGAAAGGCACACAATAGTTCTAGACATGCTGAGTTTTAGGCACCTGTGAAAAAGAAGGGTGAAAATTTAGAGGTAGGAGAGGGAAGAGAGGGAAGGCTGAGCTGTGGATGTAAATTCAGAGATGTCAGTGATGGTGATGAAGGAGCCCATCTAGGAAGGATGGAATGAGATGAGAAGAAACCCCCCAGCTGAGCCCCGAGGAATTCTACTCCACATTTACAAGTTGGGTAGGGAAGAATAAACTGTCTAAGGAACAGAAAGACTGGCTAAAAGGATTTGTTCTGTAAAATTTGGATTCAGTCAAAAGGCCACACTCAAGGATCCAGAAGGCCACATGTGGCCCCGAGGCTGCAGGTTCCCCACCCCTGGATGAACCTGGATAAAAACAAAATGAGACTGAACCATGTCCATAGTTAACACTCCAGAAATATTCAAATGAATCTAAGACATTGTAGATTAATGTATTCTGAACACAATGAAAGGTTTTTTTTAAAAAAACTTAAGTCCGAAGTTTTTGTCTACACTGACATGCATGCTGTCTTCTCAGGTTACCTGATCTTGCGACTTAATCCACATGGCTCCTATCATGAACCTGCTAAAGGACTCTCTCTAAGCAATCCCGGCTCTTGAGGAAACAAAACATTCTCTTTCCATTCCCAACAGGGTAAGTTAATGAAGGGATAATAATTTGTATAAAGACTATTTTTTTTGTATAAGCCAATAATTTTGTAAGTACACAGTAATCTTAATTGTAGTCACTTACCACAATGTAATTACCACTGACCATGCCATGTAGATACATGTTATAATTTTATGCATACTTCCTTAAAACACATTGGTTTACACCTGTCAGAAAGGCTGTGCTTGCCAGCTACCTGCAAGTTTACTAATTACCTGCTTTGAAAATCTACTGAACTATCAGAAAAGGGTTAATATTTCTCAGCAGCATTTCTGCGGTCGCCACTTGAAATAATTATCACAATACAGTAAGAAACAGACAAGCTGCTACATATGAGATGACTAGAACAGCGTGCTGTCCTTCTGTGCAGATAAGCCCACTTGTCTTCTCCCAGGTACCTGGGAACGGCAACTTGCCTTGTGTAGCTTCCTGCCATTGAGTCATTGCACAAAGCCATGTAGCATTTGAATAATCTCCGGTTTCTACAGGGAAGACATGCATAGGCTGCACTCTGATTTAATGTGTGGCAGTTTCATATTCCCTTACTGGACTCTCATATCTTTATATTATTCTCTGTA
>NW_012148719.1:1664299-1665060 GCF_000956105.1 Propithecus coquereli
TTAAATTTCATCAATAAATAATATAATAATCACTTGAATGATAACCCCAATCCTATGAATATGAATTGCAATTTGATGAACACTTGCAATATTATTGTTCTCTGTTCCAAGAAACTCTACAAACAATATCTCATGTAATTCTCCCACACCAAACCTGTGTGTGTTATTATTCCCGTTTAGAGATGAGGAACTGAGAATAGAGATTGTGTATCCCTACTCTTCACATTGCCAAAAAAGAAGTCCCCTTAGTATTCAAATTCATTATGTAAACAAGCTTAAAGACTGAAGGGAAAATTTGAGTGAAGCACTATACTTTGAAAAATTCTCCCGCACTACAAAAGATCAAGTATATAACAAGGAACCCTGGGTAACCTTGCTGGGCGCAGTGAGACAGCCCGCAGGGAGCAGGACACTTCGTCTGCTGTCAGCACCAACTGATTTTCATTCTCAATCATTTTTCTTTTTCAGCAGAGTTAGGAAATCAGTGTTTTGGAGGAGTGAGCTGGTAGATGGAAGGGGAGGAGGGTGGAAGCGTTGTGCTACTAAAGTATATAATATTACTACTACTATTATAATCCAATGAATAAATTATGTTTGTTTTTCATATTGGCCATATTCAAAGGGATCTCATGGAAGCATATGTGAGCTCCAGAAAGGGGAGCTCATAGACTATCTCTGGTCTTTGTCAAGGTACAGCTCTTGCTAATGAATAGTGTGAGGGAAGAAATAGTAATAAATCCCCAAATGTGAGCACATTAAAA
>NW_012148719.1:1665170-1669409 GCF_000956105.1 Propithecus coquereli
CCCTTGCAGCTCAACACGCAATATTCCAGAGGTGATCCAAACACGATTTACTCAGAGCCATTTGTACATTATACCCACGACATCTGGACAGACTCACAAAAATGTGAACATACCTACTCTGGATGGGGAATGTGTTCAAAATAAAAGAATTCCATGAAATGTATACTGCAAAGACATTTCTTTGTGTAAATTCAGAGAAAAAAATTAGGATCTTCTTTTAATTTCTTTCTTAATAATCTTTTTGCTGTATTGATAAAGATGCAACAAATTTAGAGCTATGTAAATCATGATACATTTTATGATACAAAAAGGGAGCAGTAGGAGACACAGTTACTGTTCTCAATGGCCGTACTGAAATTATTGAGCACCTAAAACGTACCCGGGACTATGTGATGTGCAGGTCATACAAAGGATCCTGGCTCCTGGATAGAAATGCAACCAATAATCAAACCAAGAGGCTTAATATGTTGGCGTGTAGTCTGCTCTATAGATAGGATTAGAAACGAAAACAAAACAAAAAGCCCTGCCACTAGAAATATCGAAGAAATAAGCAACTATGAATGAGGAGGAAAAGAAAAGTAGAGGAATTAGAATTTACAAACTAAATGCATAGAAAACATAATTAAATAAGGACAATGATTAAATTTCTTGGAACAGAATACATAGCTCCACGACACAATTTAAATCACATTTTCCACATCACTTACTTGCCTTTCAATCATGCATCGATCTGTAATCTCTTTTGTATTTTTGGTATTTCAGTCTGAGCTAACTTACCATATGCTTATGGTGTATCTCCCTAACTCATTTCTAACCCATCTTGTACTTCACTTAGAAATCCACAGACACATAGTGGAGATTCAAGACATTTTAAATATTCTTTTAAAAGCAGTACATAGAATAGAATATTAAGTTTCCATGTCAGAATATAAACTCCAGTGAGGTGATAAAAATTTCACTGAAAGAATTTTAAGTATACTGAGTGTTGCACAGAATATTTATCAAATAGGAGCAAAAAATAAATAGGTTTCATTAACTCTGAACACTTTCTCTTAAGTTACATATTTAAACCTCGATTCATAACCCATGATAAAATCATCAGTAGAATACTCATAATTCAGTATAAAGACAATGATTTTTTCCTAAAACTCAAATATATCATTTTTAATAATTCATAGTTTGACCTAAGTTAATGATCCTCTAATTGTCGAAGACTGCCTTTGCATTTACACGGTACTTTGGCAATAATTAGTATTCTTTATTTCTTTTCTATAAGACTGCTCTAGTACTCAGACAGAAAATGAATATCTATCTTCTTAAACTTTCAATTAAAGGTAAATATTCCCTGGATAGTGAGCTTCCAATCTCTATCCTTCAAAAAGCCACTTGGAATCACACAGAGTAAACTAGAAATCTCTGTTGGAACCCGGTTGAAAAACAACATATATAGGGCTCTAGGCAGCGTGACCACGTGTTTCCATCATCATGATTGAGCAACATACTCCAGGTCAAAGCCCTGAGTCTCTGCGTCCTACTGATGTTTCCGTTTCCTATTGTAACATAAAGGGTTTTGAGGAAATAAACTCTCAAGTTCGCAACAGTTCTAAAACGTCATGTCACTAAAAGTGCGAGGATTGCGTGATTTCAGGGAAGAGGATAAAAAGGGTATAGAGCTCATAATATGCCATTATGATGCTGATCTACTTTTAAGAGAGGCATTCACTATTATGTTTTGATAGATTATTTTTAATAGAAGAGAAATAGCTCAAATATTTAATGAGAAATAAAACTGATTATTTTAAATTAGTATGGAACATTCGATACATTTTTCTTTACTTTAAATGCATATTTTCTTCTCCAAACTCTATTTCCTCAAATGAGATCAAGTATATTAAGTCATACATCGAATCAGCAAATGGCCACAGCACAGGCAGTGCAGGGACTGTACCTCCTACATTCTTAATTCCTAATGTGAGTGTCAATAAGAATTTGAAGTTGCATGTAGTTGTCTATGAATAGTATATTTTTGTCTGAATAAGGTAAGAAAACAATGGTGTCCAAATAAAAGGCAATGTATGAAGTGGTATCTTAATGGCCTTTAAAGATCTGATCTGTAGCATGCCATGAGTAATTAAGTTACTACCAAAATGTGATTACACATAATATTTTACATAAAATTATAGAATGTTCAAACTCTCAATATCTGCTTCTATAAGTTAGAAAATGGAGACCCTCTGAATTAAACCGACATTCATAAGGTCCTACAGAAAGTCAGTGCGTTCGCCGGGAATAGAAAGAATCCAGCCTCTCTTGCCTCCTCCAACAATGATACAGGGTGCCGAATATAATGTTTCAAATGGAGAGGGAAAAAAATTGCTGTTACCTCAAAAAAAAAAAACATTAAAAATAAGCACTATATCAAGTACTAACATACAGGAGTGAATGTGCGGACCATCAAAATACTCAAGGATGTATTTCTATATAATAATGCACATTTAGGAGAGCCTTTTATTTAAACTGGTTGGTAGCTACTCTGGTCCCTGTGGTCCTCACCTAAGTATCCTACACTGAAAGCAAATGAATGACCAATAAATATACAGTGACTAAAAAAAAAGGGGAAAGGGAGGCTTCTATAGAATAGACATAACATTTGTTCATTGTTTGCTATTTTTTTAAAATTAGGATTAATAACTTTTTTAAATTTCAGAATATTACAGGGTTACAAATGTTTTGGTTACATGAATAGCTTTTGCACAGTTAAAGTCAAAGTTATAAGTATGCCCATCACTGAGATAGTGTACACTGTACCCATCAGGTGTGATTTCACCCACCCCCTCTGCCCCCTTCCCATCTGCTTGATCACCATTGAGTTTTACTTCCTACTGTACATGAGTGATTAGCTCCAATTTAATAGTGAGTACACGTGGTGTTTGTTTTTCCATTCTTGCAATACTTCACTTAGGAGAATGGTCTCCAGTTCCATGCAGGTTGTTACAAAGGTATTAATTCATTTTTTTTTAATGGCCGAGTACTACTCCACCCAAGAGCCCATTGTTTGTTCTTGTTTGCCTGCTTATTTCAAACTGACCTGTGTTCAACTCACTAGGGAAGAGCATGGCCCAGGGAATGGCATGCTGTGGTACTCTTTCCATCTTAGAGTCCCTGCTTGATGCCAGAGAGGTCCCTTCCAATGACAAAAGTGAAGATGCTTTCAAAATCACAGTTATACTTGCTATACTGACCAAAGCAATCAGGAAGAGTGACTAACAACATTTTTACATTTCACAGTTTGTGCTAAGTAGGACCACTGAGCAGAAAGACAGAACGAAGACTTGAGGAGAACCCCTACCCAAAGAACGACAAACTGCATAAAGACACAAAAGAAGGTACAAAGTGTTAGGCTTATTATAAATATTGAGCTAAAGCACAAAGTGGGCTGCGAAAAGGCTTCACGTAGTGGAGTATGAGGAAAATACTACAGTACTTTTTTTACTGTAGTACTCTGTTATGTGATCTGTTGATTGTTCCCATAATTATGGTATGCTTGGTCAATTTCTTTGGTAAGTCATGTCACCTGTACTTCTCAAGGCTTTTATGTGAATCAGTTTCTTCTGCAACTGCTCTAAAACAGGAAGACTTTCTCTATTTCTGAAGCTACTTGAACTTTCTTCCTTTGAATACTTCCACAAACTGATAGTCAAACAAGTAGGAACAAAGAGAATGACCCATTCCCTTTTGCCTCTACTTGTTAATATGAGGATGTATTTATTATAATCAAGAAATCATCATTAGACTGATGATTCATAGTTTATTACCTTCATTTTATTAGTGATAGAACCTAATACATTTCCCATTTTGTAGTCTAAAACAGTATAGTATCAATTCCTTATGGTTTAGTATAAGTAGATTATTATTTTAAAATCAGATAACAGCATACAGAAATATCAATACTATGCTAACCCTGAGACATTTTTCTTTATCTATACCTGAAATTTCAGATGCAAATGAGGGGAAGCAGATGTGGTGTAGGTGTGAAATCATTGGGCATAAGAACTGAGGAAGTCGTGGAGACAAAGGTGCAGCCAAAACTCATTCAATTTCTTTAAAAATGAAAGCAAAACGGCAGCCATCAGACCAAACCTATAAGCAGTTCACGGTCTCACCTTTCATGAATTTCTTACAAAAAATATATCATTACTTGAGCTTTCTGGTTATTTGAGTGCCAGGTAATATTTGATT
>NW_012148719.1:1671674-1674347 GCF_000956105.1 Propithecus coquereli
GCAGCAGGGCTGGCCTAGAGAGTCATCTTCAGTAGGGTGGGCAGAGAAGACCTTATCGAGAAAGTGCATTTGACCAAAGATTTGAAGGAGGTGAGGTGGTGAGTCACATGGAAATCTGAGAACATTCTAGGCAGAGAAAACAATCTGCCTGGAGAGTCCGGGGAATAAAAGGGAGACCAGTGTGGCTGCAACCAAATTCACCTGGATGAGTGTCAATGAAAGGAGAGAGAAAGCTGGTGGTGAGGTAGATGGTGTAGGGGTTTGGGGCCATTTTAAGGGTAGTGGCTTTTACTCTGAGCAAAATGGAAGAGAATATGACTGCTACTGGCTATTATTACTTATTAATCGTGTGGGGAAATTTTAACCAAATCTTCCAAACTGGGTCAACACCCCTTAGGGCACCTTGAGACCTCTGTTCTTGCATTGTTTACAGCAGCTGCCCCAACCGTCCCACCAAAACCCTGGAAAACAAGCCTCGGAGATTCATCTCAGTGTCCCCAGGGCTTTGAGGGTTGCTCCTCACGCAAGAAGGATTCAGTATAAGATGACTGAATAAATGTTGAAAGAACAAGTAAAAAATAAGCAATGCACTTTGAGAAGGACAAGAAAAAGTGTCCATGCCATAGTGTGCTGTGGACATTCTATAAGATTCTGAAAATAGTGATGGGAAATAAGCACATGCCTTCCACTGACACCATGTTTGAATTTTCAGCAATTTCGGCAATAAGATTCAGCAATTCTGGACTACTTTGCTAAAATTATTTCATTTTATAATTTTCAAAATTCCTATATGTACTATCTAAATCTGTTTCAAAAATAACCCTGTGCTTTTTCAGATTTAAGTATCTTCGTCTTCCAAATAAGGAAATTGAGGCCCAAAATATCAAGGGACTAGTGGAAGATTCGGCCCTCTGATTCAGACACCCGCTGCTGTGACAAGGGCCCTGCTGCTTGTATGGAAAACATGGCTGTGTATAGCACAGAGAGCATCCCTGTCAAAACGGCTGCAGCACAGCGTCCTGAAGAAGCAGAGAGGCTGACAGCATACTGAGAAAAGGAAGCAGCACTTGGTGGTGAGACAGAAGAACACAAGCAGAAAAGAATTCCATTCTGCATTCACTGATCACACATGGCGCCATCCTTTTGATGAATGGGACAAAGGGCCACAAAATAAGAGGTATGGCCAAGAGACGCCAAGATGGCTTGAAACAAACGGTATTTACACCAAAGTTACTGCTGATGATATCTATTCTCCATACTGCTGTTTTAATAGATTGTATTTTTGTCAAATTCTAATTCTGCAGTAGCAGAACTCTCTATTAATATAATATGGAATGTAGAACCAATCTAAAGCTAATGAACACTGTACCTGGATCCAGGAGAGATTTTGTATTTACTACATATGCAATCTTAGACATTTTTACGTTTTTTAATCCTTGGATTTGTTTATCTGTAAAAATAGGGATGATAATGTCATTTGAAAGATTTGTCAAAGGATGGATAATGTGTAGAATATTAAAAATGATCAGTGTTCTATGAAAGTAAGAGATAATTAAAATCTCTCTTCTCTCCATATACATTTGTGAATTGTGCTGTCTTATAATTATTATTTTACTTTATTATAATTATGAAATATATATTAAAGCATTTTTCTGCCATCTAAATAATTATCAACACCTAAAAACAGAATCACACTCCATACCCTGTATCTTAATGTCACTTTTCAGTAAATATTAATAAATCAATCTGTGAATTTCAGTGTAGAAAATATTGTGAGTCACATACACTGTGTCACAATTTCGTGCAGCTAAACATCACTGTGTTGCAGAAACAGTCTAATAGCTGTCTTATTCAGCAACACCGCTTCTGTATTGCATTATGGTGATATTGTGACATTGGACAAGAAAAAGTGGTAAGAGTCTGTCACCATAAAGAAATAAGGGATCAGTTACATCAAATTACCTTGAAAGCAGAAGTAATGGAATTGACTTCCTCCACCTTAATATGAAAATCCCGATCCCACCATCCTTTCAAGAGTGCATACTGTAGCACGGGGGACGCTATTTTGTTACAGCAGCAGATTACAATCCCCAGCCTTGAGTCCAGGATAGTAAATGAACAATGTGAATGAATCGCCATTCTTCTTCCTTCCTCCACGCAATTGTGAAGAATATAGAGCAATACCCAAACATTAGGGGAAATCTGTCTTGTTCTTTTAAAAATCATAACCCGATTAAAATATAAATTTTAAAAGAGTTTCATTCCAAGTTTGGAGACTTTCAAATTGCCGCAATTGTAAAATGACTTAAATGAAACTGACAAAGTGAAAGAAAATTGCGTTTTGATGGGGAAATAAAATCAGTGCCAGGATTGGGTTGGAAGAAAATGGAATCCAATGTATCAACCCACTGGCCCAGGAATTCAAAATCATGCAACTACTGACAGACATTTAAGCAGCAGCACATCAGCTTAAATGTATAATTAAAAGTAAAAACAAAACATAAAACCTGTCAAACAATGCTACAAACAAGAAAGCATGTTTATGGAAAATTGTGTGGTCCTGTAATGCTGCTTCATTTTTACAGTAACATGGAAAAGTGAAGCAAAGTGCAAAGGTCATGCAGACCCACGCCCTTCTGCTCACCCAGGCAAGCAGGGGCTCTGACATAAGAA
>NW_012148719.1:1675476-1695719 GCF_000956105.1 Propithecus coquereli
TGAGGATGTGGAATTGCTCAAGAGGCAGTCAGGTGTCTGTTCAGATGGTAAATGTCATTAGGTGAAATTGGGAAAACTATGTTGACATTTAAAAAAGATTTCTATGAGGCGGAGGCAGGAGGATTGCTTGAGGCCAGGAGTTCAAGACCATCCTGAGCAAGAGTGAGATCCTGTGTCTACTAAAAATAGAAAAAATTAGCCGGGCATGGTGGCTTGCTCCTGTAGTCCCAGCTACTCGGGAGGCTGAGGCAGGAGAATTGCTTGAGCCTACGAGTTTGAGGTAGCGAGCTATGAGGACACCACTGCACTCTAGCCGGGAGGACAGAGTGAGACTCTGTCTCAAAAACAAACAAAAAATAAACAAACAAAAAAAGATTTTTATAAAGTTTAACCATGAGATGTGTGATTAAAATCTCTTATCTCCCCAAAGCTTTAGTAAAAATCTCCATCCCTCTTGAAAGTTTAATCTGAAAAAAATATCTGGGTTGCCCATTTTCATATATTGGTATATGTAAATTCATAATCCAAAAACCAAGAACATTTAAAAAGTTACTCCAGTTTCTGAGGAAGAGCAAGATGATAAAGAATCTACCAAAGGCAATAAAAAAATTAGTTCCACAATGTAACATTCACCTAAATTGTTGAATCTGATGAATTGTTACTCTGTAGCATTTATTATATACAATTTAAACACTCAGCGGTCATGTTGTTTTCTGTCTGACTTTATTTTCAGCACATTGTCTTAGGTAATTAAAAATAAATGGGACATAATGGCATAGTATTTAAAAGCACAGTGCTATGGACTGACTGTTTGTGTGCCACCTCCCAACCAAATTCACATGTTGAAATCCGCCCCCCCCCAAAGTGATGGCATTAGCAGGTAGGCTCTTTGGGTAGTGATTAAGTTCACGAGTGCTGAACTATCATAGATGGGATTAGTGCCTTTACAAAGGAGGTTCAAGGGAGTATGTTTGCCACTTCCATCACATGAGGACACAGTGAGAAGACACCATCTATGAACAAGAAAGTGGACTCTCACCAGACAGTGAATCTGCCAGTACCCTGAGCTTATGCTTTCCAGCCTTCAGAACTGTGAGGAATAAATTTCCGTGGTTTATAAGCCACCCAATTTATGGTCTTTTGTTACAGAAGCCTGAACAGACTAAGACAAACAGAGTTTAGATTCAAGTCAACTTGGGTTTGAAACTCAGTTTTGCGAGATACTGCATTTTACCTTGGACAAGTTATTTAAATTATTTGAGTCATAGTTTCATTTTCTTTAAGATGAGGCTAGAAATACTTGCACTGTTGGAAAGATTATATGATATACATGAAGTTCTTGACACAGGCTCTTAAAAATCAATAAATCTTAACCGCAATAAAGACTCAATGAGGGCAGGGATAGTGGTGTCCTTCGATCACTGCTATAAGTCTGTCACACGGAATTGCTCCATAAAGATTTGGTGAATGAACGAATAAATACTAGTGTTATTATCAATAATGATTTGAATAATTTTCCCTAAGCCTCAATAGCAGCCTGAATGTCATACAGTTGATTTTTATTACATGTGGTAGTTACGTTCTATAATCAGTGAGAACATTAAATTAGCGAATACCGAACCACTGTTCTAGGGGACAATAGGGTTAGGTTCCTGTGAGCCTCTGGTCACACATTTTCATCAAGTGGTCAATGTATAACCTTGTTATATGTGTTTCTGTATAAAGATATCTTATTTTATATATATATATATATATATATATATATATATACACTTTGTATAGTATAGCTAACACACATTTTTTCTGTAAGGCACATCTCAGCTTTCTTGCACTCAGAAACACTAGACAGCACGTCAGCATTACACTTCAGGGATATTTTAAACAATGAAATCAACAAGAAAAAGCACAAAAAAAAGAGAAAGAAACAAACAAAATAAAACAAAAGAGTAGCACTAAATAGAATGTGAGAAGGACACTTCTTTACAATATGAGAGCTGAAACAAGAAGGCAGAGCATCACCTTGTTAGACCTCAGCAGGGAATGTGCAGGTCTGTGCACAGTGCATGACTGTGAGAGCACCTTGACTGTTGGGGTTACCAGTGCATTTTAGCAAGTAGGCAAGGTAAACAACGTGGAATTCTCAAATAATGATAATGACGGTGGACTGAATATATAATGGGGAATGTCTGGTACTCATAAGAATCATGCCCTCTATTTCTGCATCCCTCTCTTCTCTCTGTTCAACACTATCATAAATACTGCTTTTCAAGTGGTAAACACCCAATCAGTGCTTGCTGAAAACGAAAACAAGCATATGTTTTGAGGATTTTCAGTCCGATGGAGACTAAATGCACAATAGGACTGAGAACCTCACCACTTTGTCATCTTAATTACATACAGTACAGTAGTTATCCAAAAAATATTGTATATAGCAGGTCATTTTTAACTATGTTACCTACAAAGGCATGGCTTTCAATGAATGTTCTTGGGTTGTATAACAGAGAAACTGAAATATGCTAGAAGAGGTTGAGTAAATACAAAATAGATAGAAAACCACTAACCTCAATCAGGAGTTACAAGAGGCTACAATCATGAAAAGATCAGATCAGGAAGGGACAGACTAGAAGAGGGATCATGGGACAGAGGAAGTGGTTTTTATTTTTTTTTTTTTTTTTGAGACACAGTCTCACTCTGTTGCCCTGGCTAGAGTGCCGTGGCATCAGCCTAGCTCACAGCGATCCAAACTCCTGGGCTCAAGCGATCCTCCTGCCTCAGCCTCCCTAGTAGCTGGGACTATAGACATGTGTCAGCATGCCCGGCTAAATTTTTCTATATATTTTTAGTTGTTCAGCTAATTTCTTTCTATTTTTTTTAGTAGAGACGGGGTCTTGCTCTTGCTCAGGCTGGTCTTGAACTCCTGAGCTCAAACGATCTACCTGCCTCGGGCTCCCAGAGTGCTAGGATTACAGGTGTGAGCCACCGCGCCCAGCCAGGAAATGGGCTTATATAGTATGTTATTAAAAATGCTGATTCTGTCATATCTTGTCACATTGCTTATTGTTCAAGGCAAGTATCTAGCAACTGGCCTTAGAGGAAATTAATACCCTATCATAATCTACCCAATCTGTCGTTCAGTGGCAAGCAATGCGGGGAAAACCTTCGTTTTGACAGCTCTGTGGCCTGTATATTGGTTTATTACTTCTCATTCCACTGAAGCTCAAGAGCTGAAGTTTTCTCCGTAGAATCATTAAGAACTAGAGACAGAGTGCCCTACCACTTCTCTTTTCCTCTGCTATAATGGAATGGGTAAATAGCAAGCTATTCAGAATTTTTTTTTTTTTTTTACTTATGTATTATAACAAAGTTTTTCTATCTCTTGAGAATAAAATATTTTTATTCCATAACAACGTCACATTCATGTTTAATTCACTCATGAAGAACATTATGCAGACTTCCTTTTACTCAGCTCTGGCATAAGTCTGATGTTCTATATTATTATGTAGCTTTATTATTTTAAAATGGATACGGGTTTATTTAGAATTGTTAGGCAATAAGGAAAAACACTGTTATCCACAATCTCTTAATCTGTTTCATTTCTTTCTCACAGCAAACATATATAATATTATATATACATATATTAAATATTAAAATTATGATTTTATTTTTTCTGAGACAGAGTCTCACTTTGTCACCCGAGCCAGAATGCAGTGGCATAATCATAGCTCACTGCAACCTCAGACTCCTAAGCTAAAGTGACCCTCCTGCCTCAGCCTCCCAAGTAGCTGGGATTATAGGTGGGCACCACCATGCCCGGCTAATTTCTGTATTTTTTGTAGAGACTATAGGTGGGCGCCACCACGCCCAGCCAATTTCTGTATTTTTTGTAGAAGACGAGGGTCTCACTCTTGCTCAGGTTGGTCTCAAACTCTAGGACTCAAGCAATCCTCCCGCCTTGAACTCTCAAAGTGCTAGGATTACAGGTGTGAGACACTGTGCCCGGCCTAAAATTGTGATATTATTAATATATATGTAGTCTTGCACTGTTTTTAATCACTTAACACATAAAGAGTATTGTCCAATTCCTTAAGTAGTCTTCAAAAGCAGTTCACTTTACCTGTAATGCCTAATTATTTAAACATTTTCCAATATTTATTATACACATATTTAGACTTCTTACGAGTATTTATAATATACTTTAAAATACGTAGCACGAATAGTGTGATATAGCCCATGTGCTGGTTTAGGCCAGGGGTCAGCAAACTCATCTTATAAAGAGCCATATAGTATACATTTTTTGATTTTGGGTAATAAAATCTCTCCTGCAACTAGTCAACACTGCGTTGGTAGTGCCAAAGTAATGATAACACAATATATAAATGAATGAGTGTGCTGTGTTCCAATACAACTGTATTTATAGACACTAAAGTTTGAATTTCATATATTTTTCACATGTAGTGGAATATTATTCATTTTTGGACTTTTTCCCAATTATCTAAAAAGTGAAAATCATTCTTAGTTCATAGGCCACAGAAACACAGGAGGCAGGCTGGAAATGGCCCCAGGCTATAGTTTGCAGACTCCCCCTAGTTTAACCCCCCTGTCCATTGCCTTAATGAGCTGTCTGTTGCTAAAGGACTGGATAACTCCCTTCCCAGCCAGAAGCCCCTTCCTTCAGAGGGGGGCTGCCTCAAGGGTTTCAGCTATCTTTATATCAAGTCAACAGCAGATATTTTTAATAATCTGCATTAGAATGAGTTTCCATGAGTGAAATTATTGGCATGTGGGCATAATTTAGATATTAGAAATGAGCTCTCATTGTTTAAATTAGCAGTATTCAAAGCCAGCTTTTACCCCTTTTTTGGGCTTTCAGGTTGAGCGCCTTCAGATTCTAAGGGAGGTCAGAGACACTCTGGAATTCAGACAGTAATTATATATCAACAAGTATGAACAACCAGTATTTAACAACTGATACGGTTGTACTAGTGCATAATAGCTGAAAATCAGCCCTGCCTAAAATGGCTTTATCTGATCTCACAGACAGTTGGATGAACTCTTTTGTGCTTGCTTGAAGATAAACGTTTGTCTTATACAGGTCTGCAGGCGTGGTGGAATTTGGTGTGAGAATTGCTTTCACTTTTACCTTTCATACAGAAGTTGCTGGAAAGTGTACAAGCCTCACCTAATTCTAACCGTTAGCAGCTGCCATTCCCACTGCCAATAATAATAATAATAATAATTGTGACTCAACAATATGGTTTAATTTAATTTGCAAAAGTTTGATCTCAAGTCGCAATTGTTCAATAAAACATTGACTGAGTTTTCTCCCATGTGCCAAGCACAGCTACAGACACAGTGGTGGAAAAAAGGCAGATATAGTCCCTGCTCTGAAATGCATAGTTATTGCAGGAGAGGGAATAAAAATAAGCAATTCAAATGTATCAAATATTCTTTTGTATTTTATAAGTTAATAACCATGTACTATAATAATCACTAACATAGAGATGGGGTCTCACTCTTGCTCAGGCTGGTCTCAAACTCCTGACCTTGAGCAGTCCTCCCACCTTGGCCTCCCAGAGTGCTAGAATTGCAGGTGTGAACCACCATGCCCGGCCTCTCTATACTTTTAAAAAGAGAGTTAACTTTTAAAAATCTGCCACTAATATTATCATTGACATAATATGTCAATTTTATTGAGTAGCTGTAGAAGAAGTTTGCCACCCTCAATCATAATACTAAGCACTGGGAGAACGTAGGCAGGTTTACACGTCAGAAACATCGCTTGGTGCAGAAAGGTTAGAACAAATCAGAGTCGAGGCCAAGGAGCCCATGGGGAGAGAGTGGAGAGCAGGGAAGCACAGAGGCATGAACGAGGCGGTGGCAGGAATGGCCCACTTCTGGGGAACTGGGAGGATGACTGAGTCATCTGAAGATTCAGAGTGAGGTTGACAAGAGGAGGAGAAGGTTGGGGGCGAGAGGAAAATGAGGCATCTATGGGTGTGCAGAGTCAGCCCGGTGTGTCCACAGGCATGCACAGTTGAATGAAAAAGTCTAAATGACTGAAGAGAGAACTGGGCCAAACTTCTGCAAAATTTTCCAACATTTAAGTGAAAACAGGGAGGGATAACATTCTTCAGGGATAGAGTGAGAGCAAGAGAAAAGGGCCAAGATGAAAGAAGTATTTAAAGGACAAGAAGAGAAAGAGAAACCTTCAAAAATACTGTGGCCCAATTCTTCTTCCTCTTACTGCCATCTCATCAAAATTCCTGCCACGTAAACAGATGTATAGTCCACGAGCTTCTCTGCAAAATGAAAATATTTGCTTAAGTATTCTAACTTGTACCAGTCCTAAGAATTTTAATTGGTTCTTTATGACGTTAGAAATTATAAAGGTGAACATGAAATGAGTACAATGCACCAGAGTGTAAATTTAATCAGATCCCTAGAGGTGGTTTCCCTCTTTGGTCCAGCTTCATTCTTTCATAGCAGAGGGAGTCAGGTGTTTCGCAGAAGCTCTGTTTTACTGATTGTTGAGGCTTATACGTTGGTTTTTTAAATGTTTGTGTGTGGGTGTATGTTCTTTAACATATCAACATGTATTGAAAATTATTTTTTGATTCAAATTTTTAATTATTGAAGGTGACTGTCCCTGACTTTAAGAAGCTTACAGTTGCTGTGGGATCAACAACTTAAAGAATCAAACCTGTCTGGTTTTCAGTGTGTTTAAAAAACAACCTATGAAGAAAATTTGCCATAGGTTGACACACATCAGTGAGCTCTTTCAGTGTGCAATGTGCGTTGTACTCCAGGTCATCCTCTTGGGCTGACATCCTTTTGTCTGAACCTATCTACTCGCTAAAGCCAATAGTCAATAGAGACTCCAGTTGAATAGAAGATTATTCTAGAGAATACTCTCAGATCTCAGGAAATTTCTGAAAAATGCAACAGTGCCAGGTAGCCGAAGAAAAGAAGAGATAAGACTCTGAAATAAGAATCCGATTGAACAGCTGAGCTAAAAAGAGAGAAAGGCCTTTTAAAGCAAGTGATCTGCTTGAAATTTGAGGATTCAGGCTACAATGCAAGCCTCTCATGTTGAGAGAATACTTAAGAAGTCAAGAAGTTAGTAAAGATAGATTTTGTGATAATTCAGAGTTACTCTAAAACGATTATCTTTGTTTCATTAATAGCATCATACATAATCAAATGGAAGTTATATTTTATTAAACAGAAACTCATTTCAGTTAAATATTCTGTGATTACCTGAGAGCCATTCTGCGTAGAATCATCTTTTATGGTTTCTAAAGAAACCATCAAAATTCTGAAAAAGGGCTTTTAAGATAATCGTGGGCCACAGGTGGAGATTTCCCCTCTCTTTTTTGAAGGCACAACAGACTTTCTGAGTATCCATTTCTGCTTCAATAAGACCTATGTCCCCAGGAGGAATTCCCCTAAAAGGACCCCCAGCATTGCCCCATCAGCTAAGAACCTTCTATGCAGAGAACCCCATCATGAGATGTCAGAAACAATGGCTGCATTTCAACCAGTCTGCTGGATGTTCAGCATAAACGTGTGTGAATTGTAAATAAATCCAAAGTAAACTTAACTGACAGCCTAATAATAATATCAATCAAATTAGTCAAAACACATCTTGCAACGAGTGATTATACAAACCTCTCAAATGATTTCTGTACATTCAACATTTATATTTATTCTCTGAGCTAAACTACTAGAGTTATGAAATATAGAATTATTATCAATGAGTTTTCTACATGATTGTATACCTGATGAAAATGTACATGGACACAATTTTACCCACTTCATTTATTAAAACATAATCCGTGTATTTAAACCCAAAAAGAACATACCTATAAGTACATATGAGAATGAAACTGTAAGGAAGGAAGAAAGGAGTATTATGGAATACTCCTTAAGATAAGTCCCCTGTGGTATAAGTATAGAATTTTTGTTATAAAGTCTTATAAAATATGTTACAAGAATTATTTATTTATATACTTTTTATATCAGCTGTGACACAAAAATAATGCTGAGAAAATATGTAAGGATTTCTTTTTTTTTTTCCTTGTATGAAAAGATTTAATGAATTATGAGCCATTGACCATTACAGACTTTAAGCCTTAACAGTTCTTTCCTATGTAAAACCAGGTAATTAAAAACAGCCTATCTCAATTATGACAGAAGACCACAGTATGAATAAGAGCAATAGTGATGTTTGCTTCCACATCTGCAGGCTTCATTAAAGAATCAAAGAAAGTGCTCCCAGTCTCCCAAGTCAACAAAGCACATTCAATTACACATTTTTTTCTTGATCGTAGTTTCAGTTGAAATAGAACACTACTTTGCCTTTTAATAGCACTTTTCACCCATAGCACAAGCATTTTCCCATTATTTTCTCCTTTACCCTCAATATCCTTGTGCGGTAGTGAAGGGAGGGAGCAAGGATTTTTTTCTATTTTGCAGATGAGAAAACTCAAGGTGAATTTTAGATCGATGATTCTCATCCTTGGCAGCATATTGAAATCATCATAAAGTTTTTAAAAAGCCTTATGGCCAGGTCATATCCCATTATCAAATGTAAGGATTTCTATCAGTCAAGGTACGTTGAGCTATTCTGCAGTAAAAAAAAAAAAAATACTAAAAATATCAGTGGCTTAAGTCAACAAGAGTCTAATGAGAATTAATTGTGCCACGCCCTCCCACTCTGTTTCTGGACTTAGCCATACAATTCATAATGAGAAACACGGCACAAGCAAAGGTTTAAAAAGGATTTGCACAGTTGGGTTTGTCCTCTCCCTCATGCCTCAGCCATCAGTATGAGAATATGCAAGGACTAGCCTACCGCGGGAAGAAACATAGTGAGCAGAACCTGGGTGTCCAGTTGCCCCAGGTGACATCTAGTTGACCCCCACACACATGACTATGTCCAGCAAAAATCAGCAGAATGAAGCTGATCACCCCAGGTCTATGAACAATAAATGCATCTTATTATATATTACTGTGGTTTTGTAGATTTTTGTTACACAGCATAACTGTGGTAAGGGATAGCTGATACATTTATCAAGGCCCCAGTATCTGACTGTAGCTCCAAGTTTAGTTACTTGTTTTAATGGACACTGCTTCAAACTCACATGTACACATCAGTTTCCCCAATCCATTGCCCAAGGGTTACATGGAATACATGAAGGAGGTACTCAGAGAGTTCTTATTTTACTGTATTTCCCATCAACAAGATGCCACATGTTCAGATGAGTCATCCTCCTTGGCCGCTTCTGCTTTCTTTTTTTATACCAATTAGTGCATCTATCCATCACCAATATTTCCCCTCTTCTCTTCTCCCTTCCACACAGGATTGCAAAGACAATGATGTGTCGCCAATTCCAAACCATTCTCTGGAGGTCGTGGGTTGCTACACTGGATCCTGGGGGTAGAGATCTGAAGGGAAGAACTTGTCTAGTTGTCCGCCAATCCCTTCATAGATGGGGGGCTTCTCCTGGGCACTCTCTGAAAACAGGTTGCTAACTCAATTTATAGCCATTTATGCAGAGACCTAGCCTCCCTTCTCCTGAGATGCTTTCTTCAATTTTTCCTTGCTCTAATTTCTGCAGATGCAAACCAGTACTGACTCCATGTACCCCACACTGAGCCAGAGAACCAAGCTCCCTACTTAATTTGGAGGACAGGCTGGGTGCTTTATCATGTCAACTTTGGTAACCAACGTCCCTGATGCTCAGATGCTTCAGTGTTACCCCCAAAACACGGTAATAAAAGCAATCCACCCAGGAACATTCTACGACGAAGCATTCAGGGGTCATAAAGGCAAATTCCGACAGGATTGGGCAGGTGCTGCACATGTGTGCGGCAGGCCGACTGGGCTGGAGCTGACAGAGTCTGCAGGCTCCATCCAGAGCGAGTCAGAGCTACCTAACCCCAGTCAGCTCTTTCCAAAAAGAATGGTTTCTATCTTCAAAATTTTCAAAAGAAATTAAAAATATGTAGTTGGCAACTAAATTTTTAAAAAAATTCAAGATATTCCAAACAAAACATATATTTAGTGTATAGATATATGGTTAAATTAGGAGATGCCCACTCACTATAGGGGTTTAATCTAGTTGTTGGATTTCTCCACAGCAGGAAAACAGTGTCCTTACAACAGGGATACATGTGCGGTACCTGAACCAGGTCATTTATTGAGAGCAACATGATCTCACCTTGCCTTTAATTGGGTTTTGTAGAGCACGAATCTATGACAGAGAGTACAGCCACAAAGGCAAATTTGTGTTTTCATTATAGATTTGCATCTATTGCCAACATCAAGTATATATGCAATAATATCTTAACCTTCATTCTCATTGTGCCTTTGTTTTTGATTTTTTAAATTTTATTTTATTATATTTTATTTTTTTATTGTTTTTTTTTTTTTTTTTGGAGACAGGGTCTTGCTCTTTTGCCCAGGCTAGAGTGCAGTGGCATCATCATAGTTCACTGCAACCTCAAATTCCTAGGCTCAAGTGATCCTTCCCACTCGACCTGGCTAAATTTTTTATTTTTGTATGGTTGCTCAGGCTGGTCTTAAACTCCTGGCCTCAAGAAATCCTCCTACCTCAGCCTCCCAAAGTGCTAAGATTATAGGCATGAACCCAGACTATTCTAATGTTTATTCAGCAGATGCTATGCTGAAGATATTGCTTTCATCATCGCAGGAATTTAGAGTAGAATAAAACATTGTTTATGCCCTAAGAGAGCAGATAGATAATTTTGTAGGAGTGCAGTATTTAGTAAATAAATGAACAGATGACTTTCAGTCTTTTGGGTCTCTGATAAAGCTAATTTTAAAAATGACTGGATTTGAATTATGTATTTAGATGTCTTGTACATCTGCCAAAGAATTAGAATTTAAAATAAAGATACAAAATATAATTTGATTAGACCCAGCATCTTTGATCAGAATCAACTAGTAACTGAAATAATTAAGAAGGAGAACAGGAATATTATTCAGGAGGGAGAAAATTAAAAGAATCATCTCTTATCTGAGGGATTCTCATAGAATCTTAAAAGACCAAACATAGTGTCTTAACAGTACATGTACTGGAATCATCTGAAAGCATCATTAGCCTACAATCCTACAATTTTTGCATCTTTTATGAAGAAGATGGGAAAGAAGAAAGGAAATAATTTTTGATCAAAAATTTGAACCTGCTGTTTTAATAGCAATGACTAGAAGACTAGATGTAGTGAAAGTCATCTTAAATTAATTATCTAAGCAGCCTCAATAGTGCTCGGCCCATCAATCTTGTTCGGGCCTGACCTCAGAGGACTACCTACAAAGGTGTGAAGACAGCTCAGACTTCTGAACAATTCTATGCACGGCCTTGGCTGACATTCACTACAGGAAGATTAATTAAGAAGACTTTTCGGAATACAGATGCCTACCTAATGAGAGCTGAAGTGACACATACCGTTTTTCACTTAGGTCAAGGAACAGATGAGAGAGAGTAGCAGATGGTTAACTTTCACATAGGCCTGATGAAAATATGAGTGAGTGCCTCTCAGTTTGCTCCTGGTAGAGTGTGGAAGACAGCTCAGTCACACAGAGGGATCCTGGACCCAAGCCCTGAGCATCAGGGATGCAGGCCAAGATCTGGTTTCTAGATGATGTTCTAGCAAACATTAGTGGAGGCCTACCTGGGTTTAAAACTCACTGTTTTGGTCCTGGAGGAGTCCTCTAATGGATGCATCCTTCCCTCTAACCCATGATAAGACAAATACACTTACGCTCACATCTAAAAGAACTACCTTCAGCTTGTTCCTTTGGAACCCCTATGTCCGGCCCAATTATGATATAGCTGTTGCAGTTTAGTTATGCCTCAGAGTTAGGAAATGGGAAAAAGCTGCCTACATACAGTATATTTACTTGGTCCCCTTCCCTGAAACCCACTGGAATGAAGGAAAATAATATAATCACATGTAATAAAAATGGAAAATATCTGCCATCAAATGGAAACCCAGTGAAACTCATCTGAGGACACACACAGGCAACATGTTTCTCTCCAGAGCTCGATCAGAGGGCAGATTTTGCTAAATCTGAATTAAAGAATTAAATGAGAGACTCCTGAGTGTCTCAACCAATGATCCATTTTCTGAAAATTAAACTAGAAAAACTGTCTGAAGATGAAGCCAGAGGAGAAAGAGAAAATAGCTACAAGGCATTGAAGAGCTGACATTTGTCAATGGTGTAGGCATAAATCATCTCCAAATAGCCTACCAAATGCTGGTAAGGGGCAAACACCACACTGACCTCTGCCAGGTGACGCTTTACTCTGTCCAAGACGTGCCTTCAAGCTGAGGGACACTGCGGATCGTGTATGGAGAAATACAATGTATCTGAGGAGTACAACAGCCAAAATCACTTCCCCCACCCAGCTCCATTCTTGTACACATTGTGGGTCAGACTTCCATTCAAAAGATAATAAGAATAATTTTTAGAAAAAGAAAAGATTAAAGTAATATAAAACGGAAAAAGCAAAAGGCAGATGAGAGAAATAATTCAATAAGCTGCAGAACAGTATATATAGCCAGATCCCATTTATGCAAAATATATGCGTATCTAGGCATAAAAATAAAATAACACCTGGGATGAGACGTCTGAAAATGTAAGTAAGATATATCTGAATAGTAAGCAAGAAGCGGTATGTGAAACTTATTCTGTTTACTCACATAGGTAGATTTTGATTCTTTTGAAGTATCATTTTAAAAAAAGATTGGAGTTGAGCTCAGCCTCTGAAGAAAGTGGACATCCCTCCAGGGAAGAATTGCAAATGCAAGCACCACATGTACTCACCATCAAATTGGTATTAACTGATCAACACATACATGCACATATAAGAATAACATCTATTGGATGTTGGGCAGGGGGGAGGGGGAGGGGATGGGTATTTGCATACACAAAGAGTGCAATGCACACCACCCGAAGGATGGACATATTTGAAACTCGGACTTAGTGGGGGAAGGGGGGGCAAGGGCAACATATGTAACCTAAACATATGTACCCCCATAATATGATGAAATAACAAAAAAAAAGGAAGAGGAATGAAGAGAAAAAAAAAAAAAGAATTGCAAATGCTGCTTCAAACTAGAACCTTTACCCTTTCCAGGCTCTTCACTGCTCCTCACCCAGCTCCCACTCCTACCTGCCCCCATTCTGTGCCCACTACCACCATGCCTGAACTGTCCCCTTATGTGGTAGATAGACTTTAGGGTGCCCCTCCCCATGAAATCTGTTCACACCTCTATGTGATCCCTGCTTCTGAGTGTGGGCAGGACCTGAGGACCTGTGACTTGCTTCCTACCTGCAGAATATGGCAAAGTGATGGGAGCCATACCTGTGGTCACACCACATTACACACATACATTGTATAAGACTATGACCTGAGCCTTCGCTGGCTTGCCCAAGGCAGTAGGCAGCCACGCTGGGAAAGCCCACCTGGTTAAGAACTATGAGTAATCTTCAGGAACCACAGGTGACCTCTAAGGGCCAAGGGAAGCCTCCAGCCTTGAGCCAGCACCTGGCTTGGGCCCTCAGAACTACAGGTCTGAAAGACTTCTGCCAACAACCTGGGTGAACTTGGAAGCAGATTCTTCTCCAGCTGAGCCTTCAGTAAAAACCCAACCCAGTCAACAACCTGATTGCAAGTGTGTGGGATCCTCAGTAGAAGACTCAGCTAAACTGTGCCTGGACTTCTCACTCACAGAAACTGTGAAATGATACCTGTGTGTTGTTTTAGGTCAAAGACAAAACAGAAACAAACCCCTGCGCCCAACCATTTCCATTGGTGTGATACCTGAATCATGGCGGTAAAATATGGGCAGAGGAGGAGTTCAGGATGAGGCCTTCTCAAGACCTGTGCTCTCCAAACATTTTTTGAAAGTCAAGTTTATTGATGGAAAAGTTACAATCAGGAAAATTCACCCTTCTTAGGTATAAAGTTGAACAAATTTTGGTGAATGTATACAGGCATGTAGGCCCCACCAAATCAAGATACAGAATGATTCTATCGCCCCAAAGAGTCTCCTCCCTTGACCCCCAGGCATCCACTGACAGGATTTCTGTCTATAGTTCTGTCTTTTTGTGAATGTCATATAAGTGGAATCATATATAGCCTCTTAAGTCTATCTCCTTTCACTTAATATAATGCTTTGAGATTCATACAAGTTGTTGCACATATCAGTAGTTTGTTTTTGTTTATGAACTTTCTTACCAGGGAAGCTACTACAGTAAGAAGGTAAAAACTACGTGTCCCATCACTGTGACTTTGACAGCTTGTGACTTCGGAAACAGAGCAGGTGCTGCTAGACCCACCCTCCTCTCACACACACAGACCTAATGATGCATCCGTAGAACATTTCTGCAGCTTCCTGCAGAGGCGGAATGACATTCACCTCATTTCTGCCTTCTTCATCTCACCCAAGTAATCCAACTGGTAAAACCTCAAACAAATCCAGAAACCTAAATGAAAAAGAGCCTGGAAATGTATTTTTACGTTTCCAGCCTCTGTAGTCCAGGAAGACAACCCAGGAAAAAAATGTCAACAGATGATGGGTGACAATCCACGATGCCCAAACCAAGGATTCAGTGCGTGCAACTCCCACAGTACATACTAAATGCTAAAAGTTCAATTATTTTTTAGAATAAACCAAAATATAAATAGAATTTTTAGTATTTTCTTCCCACTCTCTCTGTTATGGAAATCACTTACATACGCCAGTATTTTAGACTAGTAACCACTCATGATCACAAAGTCTCTTAAAAAAATAAAAGAAGAAAAGCTTCAAAAAGCCTTGAAGGTCTTCAAATGTCACCATTGCAGACAGCGCCACTGTTTGACTCTAATTAACCTCCATTTCTACATCTTTAAAGAGACAAAGTTAAATATTTCTACGAATTTTCCAAATCTAAATTTCTGTATTTTGCTAATTCTAGGACATCAGCTATGACACTGAGTGGTAACTCACATGTGTTCATAAGAAACCTATTAACGTAATTAAAATATGTTTTAAAAGATGATTTCCTTAAGCATAAGAAATAGTTGAGTAGATTTATCAGTGATAAAATGTGAAAACATCTAGCAGAGAGTAATCAGTTGTATTTCATTTCTAGAATAATATAAAATGTGCCTCAGCTGACTTAGGAGAGAAAGCCATTAGACGTTACCAAAGGGGGCCAAGAAATCTCCTAGAGTGAAAGGCCTTAAGTAGGAAATAATGCCATCTTTCTTCAAGGGTTTAATTGTGGTTCTCTCCAGACACTGGACAGCTTCTGGTATTTCTAATAATTATAATAATAATGATGATGACCCTTTTATATGTATCTTCTAGGATATAGCCATCTGTACAACCTACATAACACTGTCTAAAATATTGAGGTTTATTTTTCTTGCATGACGAGTCTGGAAGTGTTTAGTCTAGGACTTCTGCAGTGTGGTTCACAGATGCAAAGACCTGGGATCTACCTTTCTGGAAGCTCCCCCATCCTGGTAGTGCTGCTCATCAACTCTGCACCGTGAGCTGCTATTGCAGTTTCAGGCATCAGTCCACATTAAGACAGGGATCATGAGAAATGACAGTGCATCGACTATTTCCAGGAAAACAAGAACTGTAAGTTTCTGCTTTTCTTTGTCAAAGCTATGCCTTATAACATACCCGGCTACAGAAGAGGCTGGAAAGATAAAATTCAGCTTTCCCATTTTTATAGCAGAAGCCAGGGAGGGAGAAGGCAGTTTAACTTGGCCGATGGTAGTGTCCGGCAGAGACATTACAAGTTCAAAGTGCTCTTATAGCTGTTCTTCTTCGAGAGCATTAGCAGCTATGGTTCACTCCAGGCCCAGTTCTACAGAAGTAGGAATGATATCTTATTCAATGACTAATGACTCTGGGAAAACTCTCAGCTACACTGTGACATGGTTTCTGTGTGTGTTTCTTAGTCTAATTTAATCATGTAAAAGCATCCCTTTGCTCTGATCTGTTAAGACACTTGTCAAAATGTCAAATAAAATATGATGATGAACTAATACTGTATTCTAAAATTGTACACGATAATGCCAAACACTTTCTGAGGTTTCTTTTTTTTTTTCCTGGCTTGCTACAAAACTATGGTAATCTGAAAAAACAATGTAAAAAGTTAAATGTTAAATGTAGGAAGCAAAAAGAGCAGTACAGAGAGAATTGCTTCCATAATTTAAAAAAACGGTAGGCAAAGTATTCAGATGACTTAAAAAAGAATGCAAATGATGTTATCAGTAAGTATAAGGTTGGGCTCCTTATAAGATGGAGGGGTTTTGTACAGAGCAAATTTTAATATTAAATCTGTGTTTTATTAGCCAAAAATATCTTATAGTGAAACTGTCATCTAGGTATATTTAAAAACAGAAAAAAATGTTCATTTAGTAAAATTAAATGAAGATACTATAAAAATCACATTTGCAGATTATTACAAAGAGATAGTTATTTAGGAAAATGCCTGCAGTGTTTCACTTAATATCCATGAATGCTATGTATTCTGTAATATATGAAATATAAAAACACTTTCACTGTAGAAGATTAACCTAAGCCCATAGAGATCTTCCAATTTAGTGAGGAAAGGAGACACACACAGATAACTCTAATACTAGTTAGAGTACTAAGGGCCCCAGGAGAGGTGCAGGCAAAGGAAAGATGATTGCTCACTGGCTTTAAGGAGCCAGAAACAATTCACCTGGGTCTTGACCTACTTCCCTTTGTCTTTATCTCCTAAAGACAAATAAAGGTTTAAGACAAATAACCCCTTGGCCCAGAAGGAGGCACTAACTGCTCCCTGTGACTGTCAACGTCCAACTGGTGACCAAATCCTGCTGCCTGCAGGTCCCTCATACCCCTCTCCACTCCCCAGAATACTTCCTTGGATTGGGATATTGTTTCCTGTCTCCAGGATTTTTGCAAAACCTCTTAACCTCACCATTTGATCCTCAACAAGGCTGTGGCGGCATTTTTTTCCTAAAGGAAAATCTGATTATAGCATCCTCCTGCTTTAAAACACAACCACTGCTATTACCACCACCATCTCTAAATGTTACTTTTTCATTGTCTATAGAACAAAATGAAAAGTCCTTATGTTTGAACATGTTGTCTTCCACTATGACTAAGGAAATGGCCCAGTTCTCAAGTCAGAGTGAAAGAGAGGATGACCCAGAAAACGAGGAGACAGAAAAGGGAGGGAGGGTGGTTCCAAGCCCTCTATTCCTGGGTAATTTCATCTCCCTGGTTGCCATCTGTCTGTGACACTGTAGAACCCAGAGTGGTCTTGCTCAGTCGCAGAATTCCATGATGCCAAGAGTGAACGCCAGCATTGGCCTTGCTGCAACTTCAGGGCAACGGCTTCCTCTCTGGGGGCTACTGCTAGCTCCCTGACCTCACCGTTAGACCATCAGTCTGTGAGCTCCCCTCAGTGGCCCTACCTGAAGGCCACACACTGCAGCCTAATGACCACACAGGGACAAGAAGCAAGGGTTATCTGGAGAAACTTTCATAGTCAACCAATTTTACTCCAAGAGGGAACATTATCTACCAGTGGCATACCTGGCTTTACTGGTGTAACAGGTTCACTTACAGGTAAAAGTAATAAGTCTCTTTTTTTTTTTTCTTTTTCTTTTATTTCAGCATATTATGGGGGTACAGATGTTTAGGTTACATATGTTGCCCTTTGTCCCCCCCCCCCCCAAGTCCGTGTTTCAAATATGTCCATCCTTCGGTTGGTGCGCATTGCACTCCTTGTGAGGGAGGAGGGGACGGGTATTTGTATACACAAGTAATAAGTCTCTTAAATAACTTTGCTAGAATTGTTTCTTTGATTTTGGCAACCCAGGAAGAAGAAAACTCAAGCTGTGGGATCTGGATGGTGATTAGAATAAATAAACTAACTAGGAAGGTACCTTGACAACTTCTTTCCTGGTCTTCCCTTACTTTGTGCTTGCTTCTACTAAGTCTTCAAGGCCCAGATTCCACGAGGGCATTCCTCTTCCTCATCTATTCAGGCTGGATTAATCGCTTCCCTTTTTATACTGTCTTTGAGCACATTTGTTATAGTTTTTATCCTACATTTTTGTCAGTTGTTACATGTTTTCTTGCTCTGCTGTTATAAACTTCTTGAAAGAGGCACAATTTTTCATTACTCTTTCCAGTTCTGGAATATAGGAACTCAATAAATGTTTGTTGATTGGGTGAATCTATACATAGTTGAATGAATGAATGAATGAATGGTCTCAAGACCCTACTGTATACCTAACCCGCTGTTCCTTTTCCTATCTGATGTCAATGATCTCATTTGGCACGTCTCTTGCAATGCTCTACAATGGATGACCTCAAAAGCCCAGCCCAATAACTGTGAAGGGGTGCAGGGGTTAAGTCTAATTTTAACTGTGTGGAGTCTGCAATGGTTCTAAGGAATTTATTTGCCACCTTGGAGATATAAATCTAAGGCTGTATCTATGTGATAAACTAAATAATTCCTGGAGATTTAAAAATAAAAAAGGGAGTTGCTGACCAAATAAATAGCTGTGAAGGTATCTAGATATTTTCCTTAAAAATTGATCTTGGATATAGCAAAAACAGCATAGAGGATGTCTAAACTTTCACCCTCATTGGCTTATAAATGGAATTACTTCAGGGAAGATCTAGGCAAAAGGAACTGATGAAGAACAGACAAAAACTTTAACTCTACACATCTAGTCTTTTCCCGAAACACCTTAGCCTGCTCTCTTTTCCAGCTGCTATAGCTTAAATTCAAGGCAATGCACCACCACACAGCATTTTCAGCAGATGGGAGGTTAGGGCATTAATACTGTATGCATTAAAATTTTTGCCAAATTATTCTTTCATTCTTTGTCATGGAAAAACAAAATACCCTGTAATCAGATTCTTTGCCTATTAACTTTAAACATATGAAGGAAAATAAGTCCTAATCCTTTGTCACTCCACATTATCCATATAGATAATGCTTTATAACAGCCTTCAGATATTTTTCTTATTGGCTTTAATTCTCAAAGGGTAATCACTGAGATTCACATTCTTGTTACCAATGACTGGCTCAACTTGATGATATTGCATTTTACTTTAATTGGCACAGTCCTAACTGTAACATGTAGGACACTTTCACTACATGCCATTTACAAATAGCAATATACATTCAGGTTTCACTATTGCCTTTTATATAAATTAAGCAGCTAATCTTAAACTAATGTCACAAAAAAATGATAATAGCTAACATTGTTTGTTTACAACATATGTACTGTTTTAAGGTTTTAGATATATTGACTTCAAAATTCTCATGATCCTATGAGGTAGATACTATAATTTACCCAATTTTAGCAGATGAAGAAACTGAAATAAAGAGAGGTTAAATAATTTAAGAACATATATTTTACATTTCCAGTTATTGTTAATATGAAATTATGCATAGTTCCACTTAAGAATAACCTTCCCATCTTGAGCATTCATGTTTGCCATATACTAGCCACGTGGCCTCACGCGTGTTAACTTATCTCATTAAAACTCAGTTTACTCATCTGTCAAATGGGCATTGTAATTGTACATGATCCTCTGTGGAGAGGATTAAACAGATAATGTGTGAGGCTCAAGTCCTCATGGATTTTTAGTTAATGTTATTACCAGGAGTTCAAACATAATTTCTAGTCTTAGAGTGGGAGTTTATCATTTGTGTAATCTTGGAGAAGAGACTTGAGACCTGTGTTTTCCCATTGTCTTTACCTGTGGAGTGAGAGTAACTAAATGTCCCTAGCTGACTATATCACGCAGTGCAAGGTCAAATCAAACAATGTTTGCAGAAGTAGTCGGTAAACTGTAAAGAAGTACCCACACAAATTATTACTTTTATTAAATCAACAGGGAGAAAATTGTTTTGACCTTCTGTTTCACAATTACCACTTCAGAAGGTTTCAGGGTCTCTGAGCTCAAATAGATAAATGTTTTCACTACATTTATTTTTTAATGGCAAAGTGGCAGATGATTTCAAAAAACAGTTCAGGAATATTTTCAACACAGCAACTCTCAGAGATTTTCTTAGGATACACAGACTTGTCTTTCTAAAGTTCGTGGCCCTTGCTTCTATAATTATGGATGAAACCCAATAAATTTAGTATTCCCACTAACAACACTAAGACATCAAGAAAATGTTGAAATGT